>NC_086326.1:129879590-130191673 GCF_036172605.1 Pelobates fuscus
CCTCCTTCCTGCACCAAGAGTTCAGCCACACATTGACCTATCTAATCTCCCGCTGTCTTTCCACTGTAGTGCATGGCACAGGTAATACCACCTTAGAGGTCCTGTCCTTAAGTTTGCAACCCAATTCCCTGAAATCATTCTTTAGGACCTTCCATCTTCCTCTAACCCTATGTAGGGGAAACAGTCCCTATTCTGCTCTGTGTCAGTGTGTATCAGGGATCCTTAGGATAGGTGTCAATCCATATCTGCCAAGTGACCCTATGTAGGGGGAACAGTCTCTATTCTGCTCTGTGTCAGTGTGTATCAGGGTCTCTGAGGACAGGTGTCAATCCATACCTGCCAAGTGACCCTATGTAGGGGGAACAGTCCCTATTCATTCTGCTCTGTGTCAGTGTGTATCAGGGTCTCTGAGGACAGGTGTCAATCCATATGTCAAGGTGTCAATATGTCATATGTCAGGTGTCAATCCATATCTATTGGGATTTAGGAATGTTAGGTGATTTCTGCCCTTTATGGAGTCTAAGGTGTTTTTTTCCCTTTTTCTAAACACCTTAGATACACCCAGGTAATCCCCAAATCCTGGACTGTTAGTGGGTCCTGAGGACTGGGTTGAGAGCCCCTGATCTAAATTGTTTGATAGACTCCAGGGTGCTAAGATCTTCACTAAGCTTGACCTTAGGAGTGTGTACAATTTTGTGAGAATTGGGGAAGATCATGAATGGAAGACAGCGTGTAACACTAGGAGTGGGCACTAAAAATATATTGTTATGCCCTTTAGGTTATGTAACTCTCCGGCCGTATTTCACGACTTTATTAATGATGTACTCAGAGACTATATTTACTGTTTTGTGCTTGTATACCTGGATGATATCCTTATTTATTCCCCCGACATCCAAACTCATCGTGATCATGTCAAACAAGTTTTAGAAACTTTGCTTAAAAATGGTCTTTATTGTAAACTGGAGAAATGCGAATTCAGTTTTTGGGGTATAACATTTCTGCCTCTGGTTTACAAATGGATCCTCGCAAACTAGAGGCTGTTCTACAATGGCCATTACCCAGTGGGTTAAAAGCCATACATAGGCTTACTGGTTTCTATAACTTACAGGAGATTCATCAAAGGTTTCTCTTCGGTAATAGCCCTCATCACCAATATGACACGCAAGGGGGCTAATTGTACTATATGGCCTAAAGAGGCTTTTGAGCTTATTTAACAAATGTTCGCATCTGCTGACCTATTAAGACATTCTGACACTAGTAAAGCTTTCCTACTTGAGGTTGATGCCTCTGAGACAGGGGTCTGGGCTGTTCTTTCTCAGAGAGAGTCAGGATGCCTCTTTGCATCCTTGTGGTTACTTCTCCAGAAAGTTGTCTTCTGCCGAGCGTAACTATGACATTGGTAATAGAGAACTGTTAGCCATCATACTAGCGCTTAAGGAATGGTGACATCTTTTGGAGGGTTCCAAGGATCCCATTCTGATCACATATCCCAAGAACCTGGCATATATTGGGGATGCCAAACAACTGTCATCTAGACAAGCCAGATGGTCATTATTTTTTTCTTGCTTTAACTTCTTTATCACCTACAGACCCAGTTCTAAGAACGTTAAAGCTGACGCCTTGTCTAGGCAATTTGACATTGATTCGGATCTAGAACAAGAGACATCCCCTATTATTTCTCCCGAGTGTATTATTGCATCCACTGTCCTTTCTCTATCGTCCCCTTTGTTCCATGCTATCATGGCTGCTCAGCCCCAGGCACCTTGCAAAAAAACTCAAGATAAATTGTTTATTACATTGCCTGACAGAAAAGAGGTGCTGAAGGTATTCCATGACAATGTGACCGCTGGGCATCCGGGTATTAATAAAACTGTATCCACCATTTCCAGGTCACTTTGGTGGGAGTCACTCAGGAGGGATATTAAAGATGATGTAAAAGCCTGCTCTGTCTGTGCAGTTTCAAAGGTTCCTCATAAACTTCCGTGTGGATTGTTACAGCCACTTCCTGTACCCAGTATCCCATGGTCTCATTTATTTATGGATTTCATTGTTGAACTGCCTAGTTCCAATGGGTATACTACCATCCTCATGGTAGTTGACCGTTTTTCCAAAATGGCACACTTTACTCCACTTAAAAAAATTGCCATCATCTCAGGACCTGGTGCACATATTTATACGCGATATTGTCAGGCTACATGGTATTCCTCAAAATAGTGTCTGACAGGTGTTCCCAATTTGTGTCATGGTTCTGGAGAGCATTCAATAAACAGTTGGGCATTTGGGCATTGAAAGAGCTAACCAATCACTTGAGCTGTATTTCCGTTGATTGGTTAGCTCTTTCAGCCGTACCATTAGTTTGGGGATGGTAAGCAGAGGAAAATGACAATTCAATGCCCAACTGTTTATTGAATGCCCTCCACAACCATGACACATGTAGTGTAACTGGGCTGAATTATTGCCCTGG
Organism: Pelobates fuscus; assembly: GCF_036172605.1. Lineage (NCBI taxonomy): Eukaryota > Metazoa > Chordata > Amphibia > Anura > Pelobatidae > Pelobates > Pelobates fuscus. The sequence goes on from NC_086326.1 coordinate 129,882,055, forward strand.
GCCGAATTTGCACGGAATAACGCTACCCATGAATCATCTGGGCATAGTCCGTTTTTGCCAATATAGGTCGTCATCCTGCTGTTCTCCCTGCTGTTTTCTGATACGGCTATCCCTACTCTGGATGATCACCTTACCTCTATTAGTGACACCTGGACTAAGGTTCACTCTGCTCTTGAAACTGCAACTGCTCGCTTTAAGTTTCATGCGGATAAACTGTGGAGTGCCAATCCAGTTTAAAGGTGGGTGATCGGGTTTGGTTATCCTCACGCAACATCATGTTGAAGGTTCCCAGCATGAAGTTTGCTCCGAGGTTCCTTGGTCCTTTTCGTGTGGTTAGGAGAATCAACCCTGTTTCTTATTCTCTGGCCCTTCCAGCATCCTTATGTATACCTAATACTTTTCATGTGTCCTTGCTCAAACCGCTTGTTTGCAATCGGTTCACAAGTCCGATTGTTCCCCCTCCTCCTTTGGTTGTTTCTGGACAGGAGTACAAAGTCTCCGCCATCTTTGATTCCAGGTTTTCTCGTGGTTCCATACACTATTTGGTTGATTGGAGGGGGTATGGGCCTGCTGACCGTTCTTGGGTTTCAGCTTCTGATATCCATGTTGGCCGTAAAATTTGTTCTTTTAACGCCTCTCAAACCTAGTTCTGCCCGCCAGTGGGCAGTCTTCAGTTGGAGGGTATTGTCACATATTCGTCCGCACATAAAAATGTGGTTAATGGCATTTACTGTCCTGACAGGAAAAGTTGTGCCGAGAAACATTACCATCCTGACAGGAAAAGTTGTGCTGAAAAGTAATCATGCACATGGAAACCTAGTAATTGCCTTTGGGGTCAAAGGCCGGTTACAGCCAATCGGATCCAATTCCCCTCTGGCTCATTGCCCCGTCGTGGTTTCATGCCTATGGTTATCCGAGAGTTCGTTCCTAAACTTGATTTTCTGGTATTTGACTTTGGATTTGTTTTGACTTCCCTGATATCTGATATTCTTGACTTTTGTCTTTCCCTCATCTTTGTTTCTGATTCTGTGTCCCTGACCTCGGCAAGTATTTTGACTATTCTTGGAGACTTTAAGTCCGGCCATTCTAAGGTCCGGTTACACGTTATACGTTATCCTAAGTCCTAGGTGTGACACAGTACTGCGTGCTGGATCAACTTGTAATCCTGACACTCCCATCATAAAGTATTATAGATCTACCCGCTTGCATTTATCTGGCAGCACAGTCTTTTAAGTGTGCTGAGGTATAGGCAGAAGTACTGTAGTAGTAGTAGTATAGGCACTATACTCGTTTATGCTATATATTTATTATCATCTTTAAGTTTGTTTTCTCTGTTTATAGAGGTTTATTTATTTTTCTTGGCCCTCAGATCTTAGGTGTGCTGAGAGATAGGCAGGTATCTGTGTCTCTGGGATATTGTGTTAACCTAGGGACAGTGAGAGGTTTTAGCAAATACTTGCCTTTCTGTCTTTTTCTTACCTTATCCACCTGTATCCTTGCTACTCCTTTTTCAGCCTTTTTTTATTTATGGGTTGTCTACACTATAGATAGCTGTTTAATCTTACTTTTCTAATGGTATCTTGGATTTGATATGCAATGCTGTATGCATGCTGTTCATTAGACATAAAGATTTCCTTGGAGAACTCATCAAATACAACTAGTGCACCCCGCTAGGAGTGAAACATACCATTTGTATCTGTGTGTATTATCAAAAGGACATATCTGATTGGTCCAGGTATAATAAAGATAATTTTTATCTTATTTTGTTACTGATACATCCAATATATTAATTCCTCCTTTCATAGATCCTAAACCTCAGTGACCTACGGCTACTGTGGTTTAATAAGATACTTTTGTCTGATACTTTAAGGGTTACCCCCTAACGTTGAGCCTCTGGGTCAGGTTTTACATAACCGACAGGCTCCTTTTCACTATATACAGTTACCAAAACAGCAGATAGCTATACATATTAAAAATAAAAATACATTAAATCAATTAACAAACCAAGATCAGGGATAGAGAACAGAGTTGTTGAGAAAAAACAGGAATCAGAGTATAGAAAAAATGCACACTTAGATAACCAAACTGCAAACCACAAAAATGCATTGAACTGATGCTACATAGTTACATAGTTTAAAAAGAGACACATGTCCATCAAGTTCAGCCTTACTCACATTTGTTTTTGCTGTTGATCCAAAAGAAGGCCAAAAAACCCAGTTTGAAGCACTTCCAACTTTGCAACAAACGAGAAAAAAAAATCCCTCTTGACCCCAAAATGACAGTCAGATTTATGCTTGGATCAAGAAGCTATTACCCTTCTTTATACTTTTCTATTTTTTATATATATTTGTATAGCGTTTCCTCTTTTAGTATAGAAGTTGGCCATATCTTCAGCTTATCCTCCTTTTAAGGTATGAGTGTCAAATTGATTAAGATGGAGGCTTGGGGAATGTGTTTGTTATAGGGGAAATTGCGTAAGAGCCGGGATGAGGACAATATGTTGAGGTAATTGACAGTTATAGGGCAATACCTGTACTGTGTTATAATAGTATAATAATATATTGTTAACTGACAGGTCGATTGTTTTGTATGTTTTATGTAACATTGTGTCAAAGTGAAATTATTGTGAAGAAATTTTTATCTATTTGAGTTTTATGTATTTTGTGATAAAACCAATAAAATATTTAACCCCTTAAGACCGCAGGACGTTCTATGCCGTCCTTAATTGGCCGGCTCTAAACGTTGCAGGACGGCATAGAACGTCCTGGGCATACTTACCCCCCACGTGGCCGGCGGCACATGGCCGCTGCAGATCGCGGTCGGGGGGCATGCCTGGCCCCCCAGGCAGCCCGCCTGGGCCTGGGGACCGCGGTCTGCAGCTTCCGATCGCAGTGACAGGCTGTCACTGCGATCGGTATTTACCATGTGTCAGCCGATTTTAAAATCGGTTGACACATGGAGCCGCGGCATTTTCACTCTGCAGATCGTGGTCGGGGGACATGCCTGGCCCCCCAGGCAGTCCCCCTGCGGTTAGTGACCGCGATCTGCAGAGTATGATCGCAGTGAGAGGCTGTCTCTGCGATCTGAATGCAGAGACAGCCTGTCACTGCGATCAGAGGTTACTATGGGTCAGCCCATTGGCTGACCCATAGTAACTGCAGGCTGGATCCCCCTGCAGGCACTCCCCCTGTGGCCAATTACCGTGATCTGCAGGAGGTGATCACAGTGACAGGCAGTCACTGTGATCACTGATCCTGTGTGTCAGCCAGTGATGTAAAATCACTGGCTGACACTGTCTCTGCCCCTCTCCTCCCCTCTTAACCCCTTAAAGTAAAAAATAAATAAATTAAAGTTAAAAATAAAATATACTTAGATCATTTGTGTGTGTATATATATATATATATATATATATATATATATATATGATCTAAGTGTGTGTGTATATATATATATATATATATAGACAACCACATTTACACATACACTAAGTGTCAAAGTGTAATTATTGTGAAGAAATTTGTATCTATTTGAGTTTTATGTATTTTGTGATAAAACCAATAAAATATTTAATTCAAAAAATAAAAAGAAGCTATTACCCTACATTAAAATATTATATCCTTGAATATTCTGTTTTTGCAAGTATGTATAACCAAATGTGCAAAGTACAGATACACCCACTAGTGGATAAGACAGACCCTTAGTGGGTAATGGATAGAAATATATACAATTACCCTTGAACTATATGTATTGTAGATAAGGACTCCTCCAGGTCCTCAAAACGATATGGAAAAAAGTTAAATCTACAATACAATAATAACAGAAAAAGACATAGCGTAATACTGTTATAATAAAAAGGGAGTGGAAATGTAAATAGTTATTCACACTCACAAACCAAAATTGATTGTAAGCATATCATTAAGACGGTGGATATCTCAGGATGGATGAAACATCATGATATACATAAAATGAAACAAAAAGGCATATAAAATGGACTGGTCACAGGATCACAGGATCAATCACAGGATCAATAGAGCCAGAACATAATAAAATATGTCAACAAACAATAAAAAAACTCTATATTATATTTATATGCCTGCTTGCCACTTCAGTGTTGTAAGTGTGCTCTATAATTAAAGTGTTTATTTTATCAAAATACTCTGCACTATTATGCCTTTTTGTTTCCTTCTATGTATATCATGACGTTTCATCCATCCTGAGATATCCACCGTCTTAATGATATGACTACAATCAATTTTGTTTTGTGAGTGTGAATAACTATTTACATTTCCACTCCCTTTTTATTATAACAGTATTACGCTATGTCTTTTTCTGGTATTATGGTATTGTAGATTCATCTTTTTTCCATTTTGCAAGTATGTATCTAGTTGCTGTTTAAACATCTGTACAAACTAATAAAACCACTTCTTCAGGGAAAGAATTGCACATCCTTATTGTTCTTACGGTAAAAAAAAACCTTTCCTTTGCCTTAGACAAAATCGTCTTTCTTCCAGTCTAAACGCATGACCTTGTGTCCTTTGTAAAATCCAGTTTGTGAATAGATTTCCACACTATGGTTTGTATTGGCCCCGGATATATTTGTATAATGTTATCATATCCCCTCTGAGGCGATGGTTTTCTAAACTAAAGAGATTTAAATGTGTTAACTTTTCTTCAAAGCTAAAATGTTCCATTCCTTTTATAAATTGTGTAGCCCGCCTCTGCACTTTTTCAAGTGCCGTGATATCCTTCTTTAGAACAGGTGCCCAAATTTGCACAGCATATTCAAGATGTTGTCTTACCAGTGATTTATAAAGAGGCAAATGATATTCTCATCCTGAAAATTAATGCCCTTTTTCATGCATGACAATACCTTACTGACATTAGCTACGGCTGATAGACAATAAACTATGCAAACAATGTGCAATGTCAAATGCAATTCCCAAGTCCTTCTCGTGTGTTCTTATCCCTAGTTAAATATATACACAGGCTGGAAGGTGACATGTAGAAGTAAAGTTCAAGTATTTTTAGCTGTGAGACCTTTGTTTTTTCTAAAAATATATATTTAATCAAATATTTATAAGCCTGGGGCCTTTAAGCCACACCTCAAAAATGTGAATCGGCGTTCACAATGGCATGGTGGTGTCATGACTTGGTTGTGGCTTAATTATGTCATAAGTAGGGGTGGGCTACAGCATCTGGCATCAGAATTCTTGGCAAAAGTGTCTGAGGGTATAAAACTCATGTGGCACTACCATTTCATTGTTATGAGAACTGCAGACATCTATAAGAGACAAATATGGCTCATATATGTTTAGGTTTCTTGACTTGCAGCCATATGGTCCCTTTTACACCCTTCCAACATTACCATATTGGAAAAAAGTTTTTAATAAACATAGGATTACATGTACTATGGAATTTGTAGTTTACAAGTTAACTTGCCCATGTAAATGCTAAAGTTAAGACCAATTCATGTATTTGGAAAAATAAATAAAAAATCAACTCCAATTATATTACTCATGTGGATAAAATATGGAGCAGAGCAACTCTACCACTGTTAACAAATTATGATTCAAATATAGATGCTGTATACTTAAAATTCATTCATTAGAAAGGCTAGTAACTTTAATCATTGTGCAAATAACCAAGATTTAATTGGCATTTATCAGGGTATGATTCAAGTGTACTAATTTCTTTTACTATAAAATTTTATCATTTTAAATCATCCTAAAAATGTTACTTTTATAAACAAAAGAAAATTAATTTTTTAATAAAATTCACAAATGACAAGTCGTATTCCTGCACAACCCCTATCATTCCATAATCCTGAACTATACATTTCTACACAATCCTCAACCCCACTTGCATCATTGGGTTCACCAGGTTTCCAGTTTGAGTAGCTGATTGTCACTCCATTTGGGTATCTAAAAATTCCCTCATTCTGAATGTCATTAATACCAAGAAATGCAGACTTATTATTGAGTAAAGCCACGGTTAGTACAGCTTGGTTCTCTTCTGCATTCGTTGGTGAAGCAAGCTGTCCTCCAGCTGAAGAGCAAATTGCTTTTCCGTCATAGTAAGTTGCTTCCTGGCCATTTGTAATATAGATTTTGTCACCACTGCTTGCTCCTTTAGAGAAGACCAGGGCTTAAAGAAAATAAAACATGTATCAACTTTAATATTTAGCTTTATGAAATAATATTACACAGCAATAAAATGTTTCTAGCATTCTGTGACATAACTTGGAATCATAGATTATTCAGATTACAAAAAAGATTTAACTATATCAAATTGTAAATAAAAAAAAAATACATATTGAAGAAATTAAGATTTCTGGCATATTCTGCAGGTGTTTCCAATAAACTTATTTTGCTGTATAGTCATATATGCTGGACCTAGAAATATCCTGGGAAATGTCAAATATATCAGTTTCTACATATCTAAAATGGCAATTAACAAAACATATAAAATTAATGCAATAAAAATGTGTATAAAGGCATCAGCTAAACGAAGAGTAGGCAACCTCCAGCAACTTATGAGAATTATATACGTAGTCCTTAATATCTGCAGTGCTAAAGGTTGCCTACCCCTGATCTAAATCTAAAATACCTCTGTAAGTTTGACAATCTTTATATTTGTTTTATAAAAATATTTGTCAACAAACAAGACACACTGAGAAGTCGTCAACTCAAACCAAGTTATTATATACAGAATGGATACATATTTTGTGTTCATGTCAAGTTATTCAAGGTAATACAAATAAAATACTTTAGTCTGAACAATTTTGCAGAGGTGAAAGCATTGGACAACAAATAATCTTAGTGGAGTACTCGTGTAAGAGGCACCGCTCTCGCCATCCATTTAAAGCAATTCTGAGACCTCTGCTATTTATTCCACTATCACCCGTGACCCTCCTTGTGGATTTTATAGAATAAAAGGCGAGGTTAAAAGATAAAGAAAAGGTTATAAAAAAAAAAATGAGAAAGGAATTAGGGGGAAAGGTTAAGAAAACTAAAAGAGTGAGAAATAATACCGGGTGAAAGCAATGCCGGATATGGAGCCCTTGTCTCGGCATCCGCAGCGCCCATCGCCCCAACCAAGGAGTCCCATGTAGTCTGTCCTAGCAGCCCATAGTTGTGCACATCTTACCTACCTTCCATAAAGAGATGCAGTGAAAGTTTCCATGTCATACAATTCTTCCAGTTTGGTCAACCACTGCCAAGTTGTAGGGACATACGTCATGCACCATCTGATGGAAATGAATGCTATCGCAGCATTTAGCAGGTGTCTCATCAGATACTTCTGATATTAGACCATGAAGACCTATCCCATTATGGGGAAATCTTCAAGCAGGATCACCAGATGTTAATGTCAGTACCTGCCTCACATCTAATCTCCAACAGGTTTCTGGAACTGTTAGGAACATTTGATGGAGCCTGCCCTTCGCCACTTTGTCCTGGAGAGGCTTGCTCGCCTTTCTCCACCCCTGCGACTATGACCCTGGGGAGATTGTACCCTCTTAAATCAGCATTTGGGCTTATGGACTTTTATCGAATGGTGTATGGCCCTTTAAGAACCGTCGGTGGGCACGTTGTGACTTTGGTGAACAATGCCCCTTTAAGACTATGGCCCCTGGAAGATATTGCCTGTTAAAGACTATTTTAGCAGATTGGATTTTAAAATACTCTTGCTGCCCCTTTTAATTGTATTGGAGCAGTTCTGCAGCTTTAAATTGGCACTTTGGATGCAGCCGAAGTGCCGAAGTGGCAGCCATTCGACGAACGAACATGTGGCGGCGGCCATCTTTGTTCATTCGAACAAGGTCAGCAGTATGTGTAGCCAAATCCATGGAACTGAAATCGGCTACACATTTCAACCAACACGCTGACCATTACCTTCTCCTACACTCCGTTTCAGCTGCAGAGACTAAGTCCCGTTCGAAATTGGCAGACCGCACAGCCCAAATCTATGGAACTGTTTTGGGCAGGAAAATGTGCCTGCGGTCGGTCACAAAGGACTTCCGACTAACTTTTGAACTAATGGAAGGATGTGACGAGACCAATCTTGCCACTGTGCATTGGAGGAGCCTGCTTGCCTTAAATACTTTATTTTCCTATGCAGAAAGGTTTATTCATGTATTTCTGCTCTGGCAAGTTTTTACTTTCCACAATTCCAGTAAGTAAGGCTAGGATACCAGTGTGGAACCCGTCAGAAAACCCTGGGCGTACTTGGAGCATTTGGCACCAGGGGCGGATCCGATATGTTGCAACCCCCCACCAACCCCTCCCAGCAAAAAAATAAAAAAAACACCTGCAGTTTTTTTTTTTTTATGTATTTAGCACCGAGCAGTGTTTGTGTGTTTGAATGTAAGCATGTTTTTGTATGGAGTGTGTGTGAGTGCATGTACAGGTGTGTTTGCACATATTGGCATATGAATGCAGTGTAGGCGAAATGCTGAGATGTATGCACATATACTCACATATACACACACTGGCACACATACACAGACACATAGGTACACACATGCAGTTACATAGAAACAGTCATAAACAGATACAGACAAACACTGATACGCACAGATACAGACACAGAGAGAGAGACACACAGGCACAGACACACATACAGATAGACACACACATACAGACACACTGATACAAACACAGACACACAAACAGATACACAGACACACACTGACACGTACAGATTTTATCTCTAAGTTGGCCCATATGTGATAGGAGAGAGTTCATCATGGTCTGTAAGTCGGGCATGTTTATGTTCCCGCTAGATCCTTCCCCTGCGTCAGAGTTGTCAGAGTTGTCAGTGTGTCTGCATTAATCTAAACAACTCTGCTTTCCTGGCAGTAGCTAGGAATGGAATACTTCTTCTCCTGAATTCGGCTTGAATGCGTGGTATACTCCAAGATCTGATAGACGAAGGACTGGCCAATTCACGTCTCCCTTAATAAGGAACACATGTGGTCATTGCTGCCGCCCAGGAGTGATGGGAGTGTATTTGTATCCCCTTTTGTATCACACAGCTTTGTTACAATGCAGCCGCCCATCCCATGTGTTCCCTATTAAGTGTTAATAAGTATATAGGGGTGGATATAAAAAATACCCCTCTCTGTCTCAGTGGAGATATATTTGCCAGAAGCTCAAGGAAGCAAGGTGACGGGTCAGTATAGGACCCGCTTAGGGGGTCTGCCTTGACGTTGGCAGGCGGGCATTCCCTCCAATGACCATTGGAGTAACTAAATGACCTCCATTTGTCTAAATATACATAGGGATTAAGGAGAGAGCGCAGGTAACTTTTTCTTTTCTTTGGTTTTTACTATATATTGGGGCTGATGTGTACTGTAGTCCTTGCTTCCGGCCCAGTGGTAACTTTTTTTTTTTTTTTCTTTTTTACTTGAATGATTTTTTTTCATGCATGTATTTATTGGGGGTGGGGGGGGATATATCTTTAAAAGAGTATATACATAAGAAAGAGCTCAAAGATCCATGTTTAGGGCATATGGGACAAGGGGTTAACCATAGTGGAATTACAACTGAACACAAAAAACAGATGCCCTGAATTAACCTATATTTGAACATATAGGATGTAAATCCATCAAAAAAAATTATAAAAACAAATATATATACAACTTAACATTTATTAAATTTATCAATAAAAGTGCATGAGAGTTAAACTAAATATTTTATAAATATATAGAAATAGATGAAAAAAAGGGAAAAGAACAAAACCAGAGTATATACAGAGATAACTCTAATGTATTCGTATTGTGTGGTCTGTTAGGATATATCTATGTGGACAATTATATCTGGCTAGATTTATCCACATCAGACACCTGAAAAATACTGTACAGGTGTTCTGCATTAGACTCACAAGCTACAGTATAACAGAATAGCTACAATTTGTAACAAAAAAGTAAACAATTAGCATCACCAAGTGGGCTATCAAATATCACACTGTAGTGAGTGAAATTGTAGCAAGATACCGGCTTGGAGCACACAGATAATATACTATACATCAGATTTAAGTAACACAGCTGAGCTGTCTATATCTTCAGGGGCGGACTGACCGGTCGGGCACTTCGGGCATGGTCCGAGGGCCCGGCCGGGAGGGGGGCCCGCCATCAGGGGGCCCGGCGGCAGGTCCAGATTGGCCAGGGGCCGGCCGCGTTCAGGGCCGGCCCTTTAAATGCTGCAGCCGCCTGAGCGCTCTGTTAAGAGCCTCAGGCGGCTGCAGCTTCTTACCCCCTTCCCTCCCCTGTAGCGTGTTTCCTGCACCCGGCCGGACTGACAGGAAGTCCACACTGAGCGTGAACCTTTCTATCACTCCGGCTGGGCACCGCGGACCGGAGAGCAGCTCGGCCACGCTATAGGGGAGGGGGTAAGAAGAGAGAGGGGAGGGGGTAAGAAGAGAGAGGGGGGTAAGAAGAGAGAGGGGGGTAAGAAGAGAGAGGGAGGGGGGTAAGAAGAGAGGGAGAGGGGGGTAAGAAGAGAGGGAGGGGGGTTAAGAAGAGAGGGAGGGGGGATTAAGAAGAGAGGGAGGTGAGTAAGAAAAGAGAGAGGGGGTAAGAAGAGAGGGAGGGGTGTAAGAAGAGAGGGAGGGGGGAGTAAGAAGAGAGAGGGGGTAAGAAGAGAGGGAGGGGGGTTAAGAAGAGAGGGAGGGGGTTAAGAAGACATGAGGGGGTTAAGAAGAGAGGGAGGGGGGTTAAGAAGAGAGGGAGGGGGGAGTAAGAAGAGGGGAGAGGAGGGAGTAAGGGGAGGGGGAAGTAAAAAGAGGAAGGGGGAGTAAGAAGAGGGCGGTAAGAAGAGAGGGAGGGGGAGTAAGAAGAGGGGGGAGTAAGAAGGGGGTAAGAAGAGGGGGAGGGGGGAGTAAGAAGGCGGTAAGAAGAGGGGGAGGGGGAGTAAGAAGGGGTAAGAAGAGGGGGAGGGGGAGTAAGAAGAGGGAGGAGTAAGAATAGGTGGGAGTAAGAAGAGAGGGAGGGGGGAGTAAGAAGAGGGGGGAGTAAGAAGGGGGTAAGAAGAGAGGGAGGGGGAGTAAGAAGAGGGAGGAGTAAGAATAGGTGGGAGTAAGAAGAGAGGGAGGGGGGAGTAAGAAGTGGGGGAGAGTAAGAAGGGGGGTAAGAAGAGAGGGAGGGGGGAGTAAGAAGTGGGGGAGAGTAAGAAGGGGGGTAAGAAGAGTGGGAGGGGGGTAAGAAGAGGGGGAGGGGGAGTAAAACAAGGTCAATTGCCCCCCCCTCCCCTCCCCTGTCCGCAGGCACCGTGTGGGCAGCCGGCAGGGGAGGGAGGAAGAGAGGACCCGGGAGCTCAGGCTGCAGCTCCTCTGGGTCCTTCTTGCGCGAGCACAGATCATTGCCGCGGTTACCACGGCAACGTTACGGCTCTTGCGAGAGTAAACTCTAGTCCTGGAGCTACGGGCTAGAGCTCACTCTCAACACCAGGTGGTCGCAGTAGTGAGAGTGAACTCTAGCCCCATAAACACACTGCCCCCACACACACACACCATACACATTCACACACTGCCCCCCATACACACACACTGCCCCCACACACACCATACACATTTACACACATTGCCTCACACACACACACACATACACTGCCCCCACACACCATACACATTCACACACTGCCCCCACACACAATACACATTCACACACACTGCTCCCACACACACCATACACATTTACACACATTGCCTCACACACACACACACACACACATACACTGCCCACCCACACACACACAGCCCCCCATACTAACATTGCCACACACATACACAGCCCCCTCATACACACATTGCCCCACACACCCTACACATTCACACACTACACCCCCTCACACACACTGCACCCCTCACACATTGCACCACTGCTCCTATACCCTATGTTACGGTTGCCTCCAGGCTGGCTGGAAGTTGGACCGTAGAAAAGGATGCTCCTAGCGCTCACCAAAGGACCATCAGCACCGTAGACACCATAACTACTGCGTAGCCACCATAAGTACTGCAGACTCTACGAACCACCGCTGCTGGGCTGGTATCTCACCGTCTGCTCTGCGCCCTGGACCTACGACCAGGCTCCAGTAGGTGAACCTCTTCCTTCTGTAGAGCGAAGCAGGATCAGGAACAAGAGCTCTTACAAGAGCTCAGTAGCTAAGGAAGTATGAAGAGCATAGCAATCCCTGTAGTGATTATAGCTGTCCCCTACAAACATGAGTCAAGGCTGCAAGTTAGAGGGTCAGCAGAGGTCTGAGGTGCTGGAACACCCAGCCTGGTTTTTATTACCATTTTGTAAATACAGGACCACCCACAGGGCGGGACAAAACAACCAATCATACACGTACATCATTAAAACCACTCCCAGTAATTACACACAAAATCCTCCCCTATGTCTGTGATATAATTATGCTACACAAGGGATTAACATAATTATCACAGACAGTAAAAATACAGTTTTTACCCATACCCTGTAACTTTAAAACCATCCATCCAATCTTCATATAAATACATATTAACAATCAATCCATTCAGGAGGGGAACAACATATTAAAAAATGGCAAGAATCAGACCAGGGGTTCAAAAGTTATCAAAAGTATCTTTTGGGGCCTGGCTGGCAGCATGGCAATCTGGTTCAAGCAGGTTTTACAGGGCCCTCTATCCTGGAGACAATGGGAAAAGTAATCCAATTATCCAGGGATAAAGGCAGACTCCATTAACCACATGGTTGCAAAAAGACATAAAACACTTTAAAATACATAAAGTCACCTTTTACATATAACACACAGACATTTCACATATCCCCAGATAGCTGGGATCTGAGCGCACAAAACTACCGAATAGCGTACAGATCCTATTCACACAGTTCAATTGCCATGGAGCTAAAGTCTTTCCCATAGTCTTTCATTATATGAATAGGCTCCATGGCATAGCTATCTGGGGTATTACCGCTCACACAGGGCCATAGTCATAAGGAAGGAGGCTGGCAAATAGGCTTCTCCACAATCCAGGGAAGCAGGGCAATTTTCCATTTAAAGGGCCAGTTACAAATAGCGATTTGTAACACCCTACTACAGCCTCATATCCCAGCAGACCCCAGTTAAATTGTCAAACTGTTCTTAAACGTTTGACTACTTACTCTGGGAGGGGGCCCGGCCCTCCTGGCACCATAACCACTACACAGAGCAGTAGTGGTTATTGTGCATGGATTATTTATTTAAATAATCTACAAGTGCCCCAGTAGACAGCAAACCAGCCAGCCCACAGGCCAGCCAGCCCACAGGCCGGCCACCCAGCAAGCCCACAGGCCGGCCAGCGAGCCCACAGGCCACCAGTTAGCCCACAGGCCAGTAGCCAGCCCACAGGCCTACAGAAAAGCCACAGGCTTACAGCCATCAAGCACACAGTCTGCCAGCCACAGCCAGCAAGCCACAGCCTGCCAGCCTGCCAGCCACAGCCAGCAAGCCACAGCCTGCAAGCCAGCAAGCCACAGCCAGCAAGCCACAGCCTGTCAGCCGCAGCCAGCAAGCCCACAGCCTGCCAGCCGCAGCCTGCCGGCAGTAGCCAGCAAGCCCACAGCCTGCCAGCAAGCCCACAGCCTGCCAGCCGCAGCCAGTAAGCCCACAGCCTTCCAGCAAGCCCGCAGACTGCCAGCCAGCAACAGTAATTAAGGTGAGAGGAGCCAACTTTGCCTAGGTATCAGCGAGCTATGTTGTGTTGCTATATTGTGAATAGGAACCAGAGTGTTGGAGAGACACCCCTCCAGGCCCCATTAGACTCCATTGTAGTCTCTAATGGGACCTGGAGGAAATTCTTTCTAACACACCCTCTAAAGGACACTGAGATAGCCTCTGCTAGAATGACCCCCCCTACATGGCCCATTAGCCCTCAATTGTAGTCTCTACTGGGGCCTGGAGGCGACTGTTTCCAGCAGGGACGCTGAGATGGCCTCTGTTAGAAAGACCCCCTTCCAAGCCTATTAGACTCCATTGTAGTCTCTAATGGGGCCTGGAGGGGATTCTTTCTAACACACTCTCTAAAGGACACTGAGATAGCCTCTGCTAGAAAGACCCCCCCTCCATGGCCCATTAGCCCTCAATTGTAGTCTCTACTGGGGCCTCAAAGGGATTATTGCACTTTTGTTCCTTGTGTCTAAAGATTGTGAAGGGTGTGGCTGGAGGCGGTGCATGGAGGCGGAACATGGGTGGCGCTTGCTGCGGAGTATGGGTGGGGCCTGTAAGGGGGCCCTTGATTTATTTTGCCCGGGGGCCCTGAGGGTTCTCAGTCCGCCCCTTAGTAAGAGAGATACTTTACTGTGCCTTCGAGGGCACCTAATCTTATCATGATTCTGTCTAATTGAAACTCCTGACAGCTACATAAAAATCAGCCGCCAGAAGTACTTGCCTAGCCCCAACGTACGTTTCGCCAGGCAGGCTCCTCAGTGGGAAAAACTTTTATTGATATCTTTAATAAATGTTAAAGGGACACTATAGTCACCAAAACAGCTTTAGCTTAATGAAGCAGTTGTCACTTTGTTTATGAACCCTGGTCATACCTCTCTTCATGTGACTTGCACAGCCTTCCTAAACACTTCCTGTAAAGAGTCATCTAAAGTGTATCCTTTCTTTATTGCAAGTTCTGTTTAATTAAGATTTTCTTATCCCCTGCTATGTTAATAGCTTGCTATACCCTGCAAGTGCCTACTGGATGTGATTAAAGTTGAATTTACAGAGCAAGAGATTAATTGTTTAAGTAAATTCAGGGCCGGTGCAAGGATTTTTGCTGCCCTAGGCAAAACATTTTTTGCCGCCCCCCCCCCCCCCATATGTCCTGCCCACCATGTGACATCACAATGCCCCGCCCATATGCTCTGCCATATGGGCCAACGCCAGTCTTCACAAAGTGTCTTTTATCTGAAAAGACAGTGTGTTTACATTAAAAAGCCTACAGGCACAGGCTATAGACACCAGAACCACTACATTATGCTGTAGTGCTTCTGGTGACTATAGTATCCATTTAATGTGAGGTAAATTAGAGATTAGTGCCACTAATAATATATTGGATTGCCTACTTACCACCAGATGAGGACAAGAGGCTGGTTATGGGCTCAGTCTGGCTCCACAGGTCTGGTGTAGAAGAGGCTCTCTGGAGACTGTTTTTAACAGTGCTCACAACAATTAACGAACAGGAAGCAGCTCCATTTTTTAGGGCCCCTTACACAGCTCAAGGTCTGGGCCCCCAGGGCTTGTCCGTGAGTATGCCTACAATGCCCACCCATAAATCCACCTACATGGCCCATCCATGAGTTGGGGATGTTTTATGTGTGCAATTTGTGTAAGGGATGTAGTGTGTTTATAGGGGATGCAGTGTGTGTTTGCGTGTAAGGAATGCATTGTATGTTTCTGTGTGTGTGTGTGTGTGTGTGTAAGGGGTGCAAGCAGGGCCGGATTAAGATCCCAGTGGGCCTGGTGCTAACAATTATGATGGGCCTATTTACAGAATTTTATCGACCAAAAACACTAAAACGGTCATACCTCCCAAGCATCATGTATCTGATGGAGATGGTGTTGGAGGGAAACTCATAGGAAGCAGCTATAAGAAAACACATGCTCTATGCTAATCTCTCTCTAATTTATGCTTTCATCTTTCAAGTAAATCCATACCCCCTAACAGCAGTGTCCAGTGAAGCAGGAAGTCAATGGGCGGGGTAAAAGGGTGGGCCACTGGTGCGAATCACATCACCAGACCTGCCAAAAGGGGAGAACAAGCCCAAAAAGGGGGCATGTCTGTCCAAAAAATTTGAAGGACAGCCTGGCATGAATGCACGTCAGGCTGCCCGCCAATCCTGCAGGCTGGCCAACTAAGGGCATACTATGCAGGCAGCATTCTGAGCTTGACATAAATGCGTCTAATGATGCGCTCACTACATGCTTTCTAAGGACTGTCCCCTAGCACTCGCTGGTCCACTTGTCTCCTTATCTTCTTACTAGCAGGCAGAAGTTCCTGGTATACAGTCTGAGACAGAGAAAAGGTGTATGTAGTGAGTGTAGAAGAAAGGAGGGGACATACCACAGTGTTAGAGAGACCAACAGCATTACCTAAACTAATTTTATTGTCAGCCAGTCCACACAGGTTTTGTTCCCATACATCCCTCTTAAGCTTCCAAACTTAAAGGGACACTATAGTTACCAGAACAACTGCAGCTTATTGTATTTGTTCTGGTAAGTAGAATCATTCCATTCAGGCCTTTTGCAGTAAACAGTCTTTTCAGAGAAAATAACTCCACTGGCCACTCCTTAGATGGCTGCTAGAGGTGCTTCCTGGGGCAGTACTGCCTAGTGTGCAGCACTGCCATTCAGTGTCTCCACCCTCTGCATGCAGACACTGAGCTTTCCTCATAGAGATGCATTGATTCAATTTACCTTTATGAGGAGATGCTGATTGGCCAGGGCTATGTTGGACTTGTGCTGGCTCTGCCCCTGATCTGCCTAGTTAACAGTCTCAACCAATCATATGGGCAAGTATTGTAATTTGCTCAGAACAACAACTTCTGATGATGTCAGCAGACAGTCAGTTCAGAGGCAGACCCAGCAGCTGCAGATGTGAATACAAGTTATATTTTACTATACTTAGGGAGGCAAGAAGGGGCCAGGGTGGTGGTTTTAACATATAATCATATACATGATTGTGTTCCTGGCCCTGTAGTGCTCCTTTAAGCAAGAGTATGTGAAGAGTAGTTATGGTTGCCACCTTTCTTGGTAAAAAATACCAGCCTTAATCATTTGTATAATCACAAGGAGTGACATCAGAGAAAATTCTGTAAAATCACCAACAAACTACTCACAGTTTGATTCTGCTGTATAGATGGATTGCTCCCAATGTCTCCCTGTCTCCCAGTGTCTCAGTCTCGCAAGTCACCCAGTGTCTCAGTGTCCCTTAGTATCACAGTGTCAGTGCCCCCATGTCGCCCAGTCCCCTAGTCTCCCAGTGTCTCAGTGTCCCCATTTCTCCCAGTGTCCCAATGTCTCAGTGTGTCCCCATGTCACTAGGATACTGGGGACACAGTGAGACCTGGGGACACTGAGAGACATGGGGACACTGAGAGACTCGGGAACACACAGACATGGGGACACTGGGAGACATGGGGACACTGATACATTTAGGGAAACTGGGAGAAATGGGGACACTGAGACACTAGGGACAGACACTGAGACATGGGGACACTGACACATTTGGGGACACTAAGACACTAGGGACACAGAGACATGGGAACACAGACACTGGGAGACTAGGGGACACTGGCTGGGAGACAGACACTTGGGGACACTGAGACATTGGGACACTGAAACATTTGGGGACTTAGACACTAGGGACACAGACATGGGAACACAGACACTGGGAGACTAAGGGACACTGGGAGACTAGGGGACACTGGCTGGAAGACAGACACTTGGGGACACTGGGAGACATGGGGACAGTTGTGGACATAGACATGGGGACACTGGGACATATAGGGACACATGGGGACACTAGGCACACTGAGAGACATGGGACACAGACACTGGGAGACTTGGGGACACTGAGACACTAGGGACACTGGCTGGGGGACATGGGGACACTGGGAGAAATGGGGACATAGTGTCTCCGTGTCCCAATGTCTCAGTGTCTCCCAATTCCCTATGTCTCACAGAGTCCCCATGTGTCTCAGCATCCCCATGTGTCCCAGTGTCCCCTAGTGTCTCAGTGTCCCCATGTTTTCCAGTGTCCCCAAGCGTCTGTGTTCCAGGTCTCCCAGTGTCTTTGTCCCCATATGTCCTAGTGTCTCAGTGTCCCCTAGTGTCTGTGTCCCCTAGTGTCTGAGTGTTCCCATATGTCCCTTAGTGTCCCCTAGTGTCTCAGTGTCCCCATGTGTTCCCTAGTGTCTCAGTGTCCCCATGTGTCCCTACTATCTTTCCCCCCATCCCTCACTTACTGTAGAGCTGTTGTCTGGACTCTGTGCTGTGTTGCTGCTCCCTCATGGATCAGTGAGTAGTAGAGAGAGGCAGGGATATGCTGTAACTTCCTATACCTGCCTCTCTCCACACACACTGACCCCTACTGGCCGGTGCTGGTATTGCAGAGTAATCTCCATTTATTCTGAGAACAATACTTGCATTTGTATTGCTGGTATTACTGCAATACCGGCACGGCCAGGCAGCCTCAAATACCAGCTGTGGCAGTAAAATACCAGTCAGGTGGCAAACCTAAGAGTAGTGTGTAAAAAAAAATATATATATATATATTTTTTTTTTTAAATAGGCCTATTCCATGGGCCTGAGCCTGGAGCTGCAGCTCCATCAGCCCCTATGTTTGTAATTGAATGCAGTGTGTGTCTGTAAGGGGTGCATTAATTATGTAAGAGATGCATTTTGTTTCTGTGTGTAAGAGAATGAGTTTTTGTGTGAACGTAAGGGTTGCATTGTGTGTTTCAGGTGTGTCTGTGTGTGATTAGGGATGCATTGTATGTTTCTGTGTGTGTGTGTGTGTGTGTGGGGGGGGGTGCATTGTGTATGTGTGTAGTGTAAAAGAGAGGGTTTGTGGGGTAGGATAGGGACTGAGAGGGGAGCAGCTCTTTATTATTTATTTTTTTTAAATCATAGTGCTCTCCCCTCCGGTCAGTTATTGATTTCCCCTTCCCTTCTGTCCCTCCATGTTCTCCCCTTCTGTCCCTTAGTGCTCTCCCATGGACCCCTGTCCCTTTGCAGTCCCCCTTGGTGGTCTTCTCACTCCACCCCCCCCCCCCCCCCCCCTTAGTGGTCCTCCCTCTCCCAAACCCCTTAGTGGACCTCCTCCTCCTAAACCCTTTAGTAGACCTTCCCCTACTCCCCCCACCCCCTTAGTGGTAATCTCCGCCCCCCCCTCAGTGGTCATTATCCTCTCCACCCCCCTTGGTGGTCCTTACCCTTCTTCCCCCCCTTAGTCGTCCTCCCTCTCCCAAACCCCTAGTGGACCTCCCCTCCTCCTCCCTCAGTGGTCCTTACCTCCCCACCCCCGTTCCCCCTGTGTCCCTTCACCCCCTCCCCCAGTGGTCCTTACTCCACCCTCCCCTCCCCTAGTGGTCCTTACTCACCCCTCCCCTCCCCTAGTGGTCATTACCCTCCCCTCCCCTAGTGGTCCTTACTCCCCCCTCCCCTAGTGGTCCTTACCCTCCCCTCCCCTAGTGGTCCTTACCCTCCCCTCCCCTAGTGGTCCTTACCCTCCCTGCCCTAGTGGTCCTTACCCTCCCCTCCCCTAGTGGTCCTTACTCTCCCCTCCCCTAGTGGTCCTTACCCTCCCCTCCCCTAGTGGTCCTTACTCCCCCCTCCCCTGCCCTAGTGGTCCTTACCCTTCCCGACACAGCTGAGCAAGATAGGAAGTACAGTGGGACCTCGGTTTACGAATTTAATTCGTTCTCCGGGACGTTTCGTATTGCGAAAAATTCGTAAACCGAAACACGGTTTCCCATAGGAATGCATTGAAAACCAATTAATGCGTTCCGGAGGTGAGAAAAAAGTCAAATAAAGTATTTTATCTGTTCAAAACTCTTTATAAAGTGCACTTTAAAGGCATAAATACTGTACAGGGACATGGTTAATCAAGAAATAACATTTCAAACATCCAACTTTATGTTTTAAAACATCACACATCAACTTTTAAAACATGGCAAAGTTTTGATAACATGGTACAGTACACTTTAACTGTACATAAATCACACGTCAACAGGGAAAACATGGAAAATAGCAAAACAATTTCAACACTGTTTGGAAGATGAGGAGGACTAGGGCAATTGGGCAGCACTAACACAAGCCGGTTCTTCTTCATGTCTAGGCTGTTTTTGTAGGAACCTTTCCATTGTCTGCTGCCTCTGGCGCCTTTTAAGCATCCCTCGGAAAGGGGACATGATGTCTGTGTCAAAACTGCTCACAAGTCTGTGGGCTAGAGCCTTATCTGGGTGGTGCTGCTGTACAAAAGTCTGTAGGTTTACCCACATTTGGCATGCCTCCTTGAGTTCCGTGGAAGAGAGCTGTTCCTCACTCATTTCCTCCTCCTCCTCAAATGCGATCTGCTCCTCCATCAACTCCTTCTGCAATTCCACCAGCTCCTCGGTGGTTAGGTCACGGTTGTGTTCCTCCACCAGCTCGTAGACATCCTCCTCAGTCACCTCCAGGCCCATGGTCCTCCCCAAGGAAACAATTTCCTCCAAGACTGTTGACTCTGGTGCAGGTGCAGAAGCACTGGAGGCAGGTTTTACAACACAGTCTGGCCAAAGGTTGCGCCAAGCAGAATTTAGGTTTGTCTGGCTGACCCCGGCCCAGGCAATGGTGATAATCTGCAGACAGCTCACAATGTCAAAATGCTCTCTCCAAAATTCATGGAGGGTGAGGCTTGAGCGATCTGTCATCTCAAAGCATCGCCGGAAAAGCTCCCTTGTGTAGAGTTTTTTAAAATTGGAGATGACCTGCTGGTCCATTGGCTGGAGTAGTGGGGTGGTGTTAGGCGGAAGGAACATGACCTTGATGAAATTAAAGTCCTCCAGCAAGTCTTCCTCGAGGCCTGGAGGATGGGCAGGAGCATTGTCCATGAGCAGAATGGCCTTGAGTGGCAGGTTATTGTCCAGAAGGTACTTCTTCACAGCAGGACCAAAAACCGCATTGACCCACTTCACAAACAAGAGGCGTGTGACCCAAGCCTTTGCGTTAGACTGCCACAAAACGCTCAACTGCTCCTTGTTCACCTTGTGTTTCTTGAAGGCCCGTGGGTTCTCTGAATGGTAGACAAGCAGAGGCTTGATCTTAAGGTCCCCACTGGCGTTGGCGCAGAACAGGAGGGTAAGACGGTCCTTCATCGGCTTGTGGCCAGGCAATGAGGTCTCCTCTTCTGTGATGAAGGTACGCTTTGGCATCCTCTTCCAGAAGAGTCCAGTCTCGTCGCAGTTGAAGACCTGCTGAGGAAGGTAGCCCTCTGAAACTATGACCTCCAGGAACTCCGTAGCAAATTCTTCAGCTGCAGCAACATCGGAACTTGCAGCCTCTCCATGCCTGACCACACTGTGGATGCCAGATCTGTTCTTGAACCTTTCGAACCACCCCCTGCTGGCCTTGAAGCCTTCTGCATCTGCTGACGTTCCTGGCTGTTGTTTGAGGAGGTCAGCGTGCAAGGCCTTGGCTTTTTCGCAGATGATCGCCTTGGTCACTGAGTCCCCTGCACGCTGCTTCTGTTCAATCCAGAGCAGGAGCAACTTCTCGACCTCGTCCAGAACAGGTGGGCGTTGCTTGGAGACCCTGGTGACTCCCTTGGCTGCATCTCTCCCAGTAATCTTCTCTTTCATTTTTAGGATTGTACCGATTGTGGATGCACTCCTTCCATACTCTTTGGCAAGGTCGGTCAATCGCATTCCTCCTTCATGCTTCCTGATGATTTCCTTCTTGTCCTCAAGCAGAATCATCACCTTCTTCCTCTTCCCAGCTTCCACTGCTTTCTTGGGTGCCATGACACCACCGTCCCTATGTATGCAAAAAAAAATGAAAGATGCTTTACACCCATATGAGCTGGCATGGAAAACAACCCCACAATGCAAAACACACAGTAAAAGGCATGCACAGCACATGAGCTGGCATGGAAACCACAGTAAAACCCATGCACAGCACATGAGCTGTAACAGGCATGCACAGCACATGAGCTGTAACAGGCATGCACAGCACATGAGCTGTAACAGGCATGCACAGCACATGAGCTGTAACAGGCATGCACAGCACATGAGCTGTAACAGGCATGCACAGCACATGAGCTGTAACAGGCATGCACAGCACATGAGCTGGCATGGAAACCACAGTAAAAGCCATGCACAGCACATGAGCTGTAACAGGCATGCACAGCACATGAGATGGCATGGAAAACAACCCCACATTGCAAAACACACAGTACAGTACAGTTGTAACAGGCATGCACAGCACATGAGATGGCATGGAAAACAACCCCACATTGCAAAACACACAGTACAGTTGTAACAGGCATGCACAGCACATGAGCTGGCATGAAAAGCAACCCCACAATGCAAAACACACAGTAACAGGCATGCACAGCACATGAGCTGGCATGGAAATCACCCCCAGAATGCAGAACACACAGTGAAAGGCATGCAAACAACCAACCTCAGCTCCCTACCTTTCCACTTCTTGAGATGCACCAAAAAGGCTCCAAACCCTGCTGCAAATGGCTCCAAAAGGCTCCACAACTTGCTGCAAATGGCTCCAAAAGGCTCCACAACTTGCTGCAAATGGCTCCAAAAGGCTCCACAACTTGCTGCAAATGGCTCCAAAAGGCTCAACAACTTGCTGCAAATGGCTCCAAAAGGCTCAACAACTTGCTGCAAATGGCTCCAAAAGGCTCAACAACTTGCTGCAAATGGCTCCAAAACCTCTCCAACACCTCCACACTACACACTTACGTGCTACCCACACTTCAGTATGCAGGGGGCGGAGCTATAAACCGGGACACTTGTTTCGTATTGCGAAAAAAATTCGTAAACCGAGGCAATTTTTTTTACGAATTTTCATTCGTAAACCGAATTTTCCGTTAACCGAGGCGTTCGTTAACCGAGGTTCCACTGTATTATATAGCTGTAGCACACATAAGGTTTGCAAAATACACAGTACAAACTCACGGTGTGTGTCAAAAAAGCAGAAAAAAATGCTTATTACCACTACACTTGGTACAAGCTAGCAGGAAAATGATCCCCCACTAAGGTTCAAAATATGCCTTTTGAAATACCCTGGGATGTTTTCTTTAAGAAATAGTATGCTTTTATGGGATAGTTGGAATATATAGCCTGCTAAAAAACTTCAAAGTGGGGTAACAACACAGCGTAAAAATTCAAAGTTTGACAAAACCTGCAATGGCTGTGTCTGAAATGTGCCCCTTCAACGTCCCCATATAACTGGCAAAGGTACATACGGGGGTATTGCTGTACTCAGACAACATAGCTGAGCAACATATAAAGTATTATAAAGCCGTAGCACACAAAAGGTTTGCAAAATACACAGTACAAACTCACGGTGTGTGTCAAAAAAGCAGAAAAAATGCTTATTACCACTACACTTGCTACAAGCTAGCGGAAAAATGATCCTCCACTAAGGTTCAAAATATGCCTTTTGAAATACCCTGGGATGTCTTCTTTAAGAAATAGTATGCTTTTATGCGATAGTTGAAATATATAGCCTGCTAAAAAACTTCAAAGTGGGGTAACAACACAGCGTAAAAATGAAAAGTTTGACAAAACCTGCAATGGCTGTGTCTGAAATGTGCCACTTCAACGTCCCCATATAACTGGCAAAGGTACATACGGGGGTATTGTTGTACTCAGACAACATAACGGAGCAACATATAAAGTATTATAAAGCCGTAGCACACATAAGGTTTGCAAAATATACAGTACAAACTCACTGTGTGAAAAAGGCAGAAAAAAAATGCTTTTTACCACTGCACTTGATACACGCTAACGGAAAAATTATCCCACGCTAAGGTTCAAAATTTGCCATTTGAAATACCCTTGGTCGTCTTCTTTAAGAAATAGTATGCCTTTTTGGGGTAGTTGGAAAAAGCAGCCTCCTAACATATTTAAAAATAGAATACGGACCCATTAAAACTCTCCATGTAAATTCACACTTAAAAACCTGAACTTATCACATCTCTTTCACAGCACTGTAACTTCACAAAATAATGTCTGGGTCATACATTGGGCATATTGTTTTACTAAGAAGAAGTAACTGAGCATACTTAGGGGGAATTTATGACAGTGGCACTTATCAAATGTAAGAAATACCCAGCGAAAATGCAACATGTATGTAAAAAAATTTAATTTTATTTTCTCACCACAAACTTTCAAATAAATTGGTGAAAACATGGTGGCAAGTTAAGGTATAATATATGCCTAATAACATACCCTGGAGTGTCTGCTTTCTCAAATGGAAGGCCTTTATGAGGTTATTTGAACAGTCAAATGGCTATAATGCCACAAATTCAGACATATGACCATCTATGAAAATTCCAACTATAGAAACTGAAATAGCATGGTCTCCTATATGGCACTGTAGCTTCACAGAATAGGGGCAAAGGTATACAATGGGGGTATCGTTGTACTCAGCAGATGTAGCTGAACACAATATGGGGTTCTGTACAGGGATAGCATACACTAGGTTTACGAAATACACATTACAAAAACCTTGTTATATGTGAATATGCCAAAATAGAGAAAAAACACAATTTTACTCCAATATTTAGCAGAGATTGGCGGTGAAATGGCTACACAAAAAGTGTCAAACTAACCTTAGGTAAATAGCCTGTTAACTCAGAAATGCAGATAAAGGGTTTTAAGGGATGTCAATCATGTAAAGCATGCTCTCAAGTTGATACTAGCCGGACCACTACTTTTGTCATGACCATTCATACCCTGTGCGGACAAGTATTGGCTGCCGGTCAGATTTTGTGGTATATTTACTCCGATGTCCATGTGGCAGCCAATATGTGGGCCGCACAAAGAGATGTTTAAAAGCAAGATTATTGGAACATATTAATAATATTAAAAAGAAATTGGAAACCCATTCGGTTCCTCTTCATTGCAATAGTTGTCCTCTTTTTTCTTTAAAACAACTACGATGTACAGGTATAGAACGCGTTTTACCCCATTGGAGGGGGGGAAATAGGGAAAAAAGACTGGCGCAGAGGGAAACATACTGGATCCACGAATTGGGAACATTATCCCCAAGAGGTTTAAATGTAGACGTGGATCTAGTGTGTTATTTAGAATAATCCTCCACTTAATAATGGTTTTATCATACTAGTTCCTCTTTTTTCCTGTACTTATCTTATTCATTCTTTCCCATATGCTTTAGGAAGATTAGTTATCTAGATTCACCAATATTAGGCTTTACATGATTAATAAACATCAAATGACCAATAAAGGACTTTATGATCGATATTCATTAAATGGTTAACAAAGCACTTTAGTATTATTTTTGATAGATGAAGATTATATATATTGAAAATATAGTTAACGCCTCAGCACAATATGGATATGTAGTATGGTATTTACTTTACATTGTTTTATGAATATATTAATTTTTATTTATTTATTGAATTAATAAATTAGTGAGCACTAATCTGTTAAATAATAATTTTGACAATAAGACAGTTAACAGATAAATAATAAGGTTAATATACACACTGTAATTGGTTCACATTTATTGGCACTTCATCACTTTTTCACAAGAAAATAGATTAAGTAAAATATATATTATTTTGTTTACTATTATTTTTTTGTATTAACAGGTGGGATACTCAGATAGGGAGCCCCACCTTGTTTTTTAAAATGATTGAACTTTTTATGTATATAAATTTAAAAGGACGTTTAATGTAAGCAATTGGATATTGTATATTAATAGGCTTCTCATTTAGATAAATTTGGTGAGGAATTCCTCTGGCGACCAGAGGGGGAGCTGATAAGCCCTTACACAGTTTTTTCATTTGGAAGCACGGCCATTTTAGCTGAAACGCAAGCGGAACACGTGTATCAACACGGAAGTGCGGCTAAAGGAGAAGACCGGAACTTTCATCAAGCCGGTAACGTTTAACAGATGGGAGAAAACTTGAGAACGAATGGGAAAGTTCCGAAGGAAAGACGCCCACAGTTTACCACCAATGGATTGTAAGGGATTAGCCCTATTTAAGTGTTTTATTTGAAGCGAAATGTTAGATTGTTTTTTCTGATTATTGTTTTTTATCAATTTGGTCCCTGAGGAAGTTCATTCAGAACGAAACGCGTAGGACCTGTGGACTTTTATAATTTAATGTTTTTATATAACCCTTCATTTTTTGATTTATCAATTAAACCGATTTATGGGAGCTGTTTTTGGTGTGGCTGAATCATTGAATAATCCTAGCAACCGGGGCACCCTGCGGTCATTATTGAAGGTGGATTCTCATTTAACCCCAATTTCACATCGTGGGGAGGCACATCTAACACGCTTTTATTCCTTGGAATCTGTGAGTGTAATGGAATTCTTTGTTTAATAATTGGTTCCAAACTACATTGCACTATGTTTTTTGTCCTTTATTTTTAGGCACATCAGCAAGATCCCAAAAACTCCCTATCTTGTATATATCTGTTTTATGTGGCTGCTAACTGGGAAGCAACCGTGGGATGCTATGTACCTATAAGTTGAGTTGTTGAAAATATTTGTTTTTGCACTGATCACTTTAACACTGGTGGTTTGCATTTTTGCTATTTAAAGCTAAATAGCCTGTGATGTCTACTTTATATAAATATATACTTTTGTGTGGCAATTTTGTTTCCTGTAATGGGTATTAAACTTCCAAGACAAACATACTAACTTCTAAAATTGTTTCACATTGAAATTTTATTTTAGACCTCGTAGTTTGTGACCTGTAACTTTCAAAATAAACTGAAATCCTACACATATTATGTACTTTGTAAATCAAGACACATAAATGAATTGATTTTGAATTACTTTTCCTAAGCTGGACATATTATGCACACATTATTATTACCAAAACGTAGTGCAAAAAGCGTTTTTTCTGTTTTTTCCACATTATTTTGCATTTTTTTTTAATAAATGAGAATATATACATGTATCACGTCAAATTAAAGCTCTTTTTGTTGTAAAAAACAGGTATATAATATGTGTCGGTACAATAAATGAGAGAGATGCAAATTGCAGTTGAACACAAACAGCAAAAAATGCAAAAATTGCTTGTGTCCTTAAGGGTATGTCCAGCTTCTGAAGCTGTGTCCTTAAGGGGTTAACATGCTTCTTGTGTTTTGTTCTTGCTTGCTGTAATGGCTTTATATAATGCATGGTCCTTGGGTGGGAGATATTGAGGATTGTCACAGAGTAGTTATGTGAAATCCTATGATTAAGTTTGCCTCTCTAAATGTTAAATTCTCCTCAGAAGAGAACTACCGTATATACTCGAGTATAAGCCGACCCCTAATTTTACCCCAAAAAACTGGGAAAACGTATTGACTCGAGTATACGACTAGGGTGGGAAATGCAGTAGCTACTGGTAAATTTCTAAATAAAATTAGATCCTAAAAAAATTATATTAGTTGAATATTTATTTACAGTGTGTGTATATAATGAATGCAGTGTGTGTATGAGTGCAGTGTGTGTGTGTGTATGAGTGCAGCGTGTGTGTATGAGTGCAGCGTGTGTGTATGAGTGCAGTGTGTGTGTATGAGTGCAGTGTGTGTGTATGAGTGCAGTGTGTGTGTATGAGTGCAGTGTGTGTGTATGAGTGCAGTGTGTGTGTATGAGTGCAGTGTGTGTGTATGAATGCAGTGTGTGTATGAATGCAGTGTGTGTATGAATGCAGTGTGTGTGTATGAGTACAGTGTGTGTGTATGAGTACAGTGTGTGTATGAATGCAGTGTGTGTATGAGTGCAGTGTGTGTGTATGAGTGCAGTGTGTATGAATGCAGTGTGTGTATGAGTGCAGTGTGTATGAATGCAGTGTGTGTATGAGTGCAGTGTGTGTATGAGTGCAGTGTGTTGGTATGAGTGCAGTGTGTGTGTATGAGTGCAGTGTGTGAGTATGAATGCAGTGTGTGTATATGAATGCAGTGTGTGTATGAATGCAATGTGTGTGTATGAGTGCAGTGTGTGTGTATGAGTACAGTGTGTGTGTATGAGTACAGTGTGTGTGTATGAGTACAGTGTGTGTGTGTATGAGTACAGTGTGTGTATGAATGCAGTGTGTGTATGAGTGCAGTGTGTGTGTATGAGTGCAGTGTGTATGAATGCAGTGTGTGTATGAGTGCAGTGTGTATGAATGCAGTGTGTGTATGAGTGCAGTGTGTTGGTATGAGTGCAGTGTGTGTGTATGAGTGCAGTGTGTGTGTATGAGTGCAGTGTGTGTGTATGAGTGCAGTGTGTGAGTATGAATGCAGTGTGTGTGTATGAATGCAGTGTGTGTATGAATGCAATGTGTGTGTATGAGTGCAGTGTGTGTGTGTGTGTGTGTGTGTGTGTGTGTGTGTGTAGCTGAGCCTTGGTGGGGGGTGGGCAATTTTTTTTTATTATTATTTTAATAATTTTTTATTGTTTAATATTATTTTTTTTAATTTAGTTTTTTTTAAAATTATATTTAAAAAAAAATCCGGCCCCCCTCCCTGCTTGATACATGGCAGGGAGGGGGTTTCTCACTCCATGGTGGTCCAGTAGCATTGGCAGTTCAGTGAGGGGGGGGGGGAGGGGGGCTGGCAGAGAGCACTTACCTCTCTTGCAGCTCCTGTCAGCTCCATTCTCCTCCGCGCCGGTCCGTGCAGCTCCTCTCTCAGCTCAGTGTAAGTCTCGCGAGAGCCGCAAAAGACTCCGCGGCTCTCGCGAGACTTACACTGGGAGCTGACCGAGGTGCTGAACGGACCGGCGCGGAGGAGGAGAGAGCTAACAGGAGCTGCAGGAAAGGTAAGTAAGATCTCTGCAGCCCCCACAGCCCCATTGTCTGTATTATGGCAATGTAAATTTCCATAATACAGACATTGACTCGAGTATAAGCCGAGTTGGGGTTTTTCAGCACAAAAAATGTGAAAAACTCGGCTTATACTCGAGTATATATGGTATATTCTTAAACTTTTTTTTTTTAAAAGAGTCAACACACATTTGTGGAGTCCCACAGACTCACTGGCGACAAATGGGAAAATGGGTAAATGGGTAAATTCTAAATAATGTTTTATATTTTTAATTCTTCTATGCTCCATAAAAAGAAAATAGGAGTGGCTACTATTATTTCAGCCATATTAGCCTTTAAACTTCCTCATAAGGAAATAGATAAGGGAGGAAGGTTTCATATATTAACCTGTGAAATAATAATCAAACATACACTATCAACATTTATGCCTCAAATCTTCCCCCATTACATTTATATGGAAATTACTTTTTAAAGTGGAATGAATTAGACAAGGTAATATCAATTATCTGGTGGTTTTAACCCCTTCAGGATGGAGTCAATAGGGCACGTTCTGATCAAAACAAAACGTTAACAAAAACTGGAATTTGCGCTATATGTCTGTTCAACCGTAATTCAGCGCTGTCACATTAAG
This sequence comes from Pelobates fuscus, assembly GCF_036172605.1. Classification (NCBI taxonomy): domain Eukaryota; kingdom Metazoa; phylum Chordata; class Amphibia; order Anura; family Pelobatidae; genus Pelobates; species Pelobates fuscus. The sequence goes on from NC_086326.1 coordinate 129,911,192, forward strand.
TGCACCCACACTTATTATATATCATTTTGTTCAGGAGAAACAGGGCTTTCATTTCATATAAAATATTTATATATAAAACATAATTTATTATGAATAAAATTAAAAAAACTGAGAATTTTTTTTTTTTTTTAAATTTGTAGTTCCGCTTCACATTTTAGCTGTAAATGTCATAATACTGTTTTACTGCAAAAAAATGCACATATTTGTAATCAGCGATGTCTCACGAGTAGAACAGTACCCCCCATTAACAGGTTTTATGGTGTTTTGGAAAGTTACAGGGTCAAATATAGAACGTTCCATTTTCAAATTGAAATTTGCCAGATTAGTAATGTTACCTTTGAGACGGTGTGGTAGCCCAGGAATGAGAATTACCCCCATAATGGCATACCATTTGAAAAAGTAGACAACCCAGGGTATTGAACGTGGGGTATGTTTAGTCTTTTTTAGTGGCCATCATGGGGGTAATTCTTATTCCTGGGCTACCATACGGTCTCAAAGGCAACATAACTAATCTGGCAAATTTCAATGTGAAAAAAATGAAATGCAAGCCTTATATGTGACTCTCTAACTTTCCAAAACACCATAAAACCTGTACATGGGGGGTACTGTTATTCTCGGGAGACTTCACTAAACACAAATATTAGTGTTTTAAAACAGTAAAACATATTACAACAATAATATAGTCCATAAAAGTGCCGTTTCTTTGTAAAAAATGCAAAAAAATTCACTTTTACTTAAAATATCATCGTTGTAATACAATTTACCAGTTTTAAACACTAATATTTGAGTTCACCGAAGTCTCCCGAGTAAAAAAAATACCCCCTATGTACAGGTTTTAGGGTGTCTTGGAGAGTTACATGGTCAAATATAGTGCTTGTGAATTAAATTATCTGCACTTTCTCCCTGTGTTGTCAGGCATGTCAATCAAATTTTAATTAATCAAATGGCATAATTATGTAAAAAAATTACTTAAATATACGCGTAGAATTTTAATATATATGCATTTATAGGTATTTAAATTATACGTGTATACTAATGTAATCTTTTATGTAATTAAATGTATTTATATCTATATATATATATATATATTTAGATCTATTATATATATAATATATATACATATTATATATATGTAACGTCATTCTAAGTGTATTTTAATATTAATATATATACTTATATTAGTATTAAAATACATTACGTATGACGTTACATATATATTATATGTATATATTATATATATAATATATACATATATTATATATATAAAAAGGCGTTTAATTTATTTTATAACATGTTAATAATTTTTTTTTTTACACTACCTACCAGCAGGGGGACTGTCTAATATTTTAGACAGTCCCCCTGCTGGCAGATCCATAGTCTGCTATAGGGGGCCATGTGATCGCTCTTTGAGAGCGATCACATGGCCCCCGGGGGCCTCATTTGCCGGAGGGGGGCTGCCTGGGCTCTCAGGCAGCCCCCCAGAAGAGGATCGCGGCGGAGGTGAGTACGCCGGACCTCCAGGGGCTGCAAGCCGTTACGGCGTTCTATGCCGCCGCAACGGCTTTAAAGCCCTTTAAAGCCGCGACGGCATAGAATGCCGTAACGGCGTTAAGGGGTTAATTGCCTTTTAGATCCTTTAGTGGATAGGAATAGCTTGAATGTAAACGACAATAAATTTCAGTGAGATCTTGAGAAACAGGTGTCTTTTTTAAATTGTGGCACATTTGACATCCCTAAGAAAGGGCTTATACCTGCTTTTCCTGTGCACACCAAGTGTATTCAAGAATAGACTATATTATGGCTGCAGCAGATGAGACAAGGAGTATGAAAAACATCTTCATTACTAATATGCCCTAGTTGGACTATAATGCGGTCATTTTAATAATTAAAGATGACTGAATTAAAGTCAGATCTGATTCAGATTAAACCTTATTGTAACTCTACATACAATTGTAACATACATACAAGGTCAATGAAACACAGTTAACCGTTGAACAGAAATGCAGCAGTAATTTTTAAAATAATACTATTTAAAAAATTTACTTCCAGTCAGTGGCGAAACTACTGAGGTCGCAGGGGTGGCAGCTACGACCGGGCCTGTCACTCTAGGGGGCTTGGCCACCCTGCAGATCTCTGTGACCGGGTGCCCGCTGCCATGTGTTGTGGCCCCGGCCTGCATGGTAGAACCACCGGGGCTGCATTGAAGGGATTCATCGGGTGCCCCATGCTGTTAGGGTCACCCGATGGCAAAGTATTACCAGGGGGCTCGGTCAGCGCTGCAGCGCTTTAACAGAGCGACCTGGCCTCCTGTGATGACTGCCCAGGTCACTTCCTCTCAGCAACCACCGGTAGCTGCGCAGGAGGAGGAGAGGAGGGAGTCAGAGTGGGAACTGACTCACATCAGCCTGAGCCACCACTGGACCCCAGAGAAAGTCATCCTACTGCACCTAAAAGGAAAGAAACAGGAGGGTGACAAACATTTTTCATGTGTGTTAGTATATGTGTGTCTGTATGTATGTCTCTGTTTGTGTGTGTCTGTATGTGTGTGTCTGTATGCATGTGTCTGTATGCATGTGTCTGTATGTATGTGTCTCTCTGTGTGTTTGTATGTATGTACAGTTGCAAGAAAAAGTATGTGAACCCTTTGGAATGATATGGATTTCAGCACAAATTGGTCATAAAATGTGATCTTATCATCATCTAAGTCACAACAATAGACAATCACAGTCTGCTTAAACTAATAACACACAAAGAATGAAATGTTGCCATGTTTTTATTGAACACACCATGTAAACATTCACAGTGCAGGTGGAAAAAGTATGTGAACCCCTAGACTAATGACATCTCCAAGAGCTAATTGGAGTGAGATGTCAGCCAACTGGAGTCCAATCAATGAGATGAGATTGGAGGTGTTGGTTACAGCTGCCCTTCCATATAAAAAACACATACCAGTTCTGGGTTTGCTTTTCACAAGAAGCATTGCCTGATGTGAATGATACCTCGCACAAAAGAGCTCTCAGAAGACCTACGATTAAGAATTGTTGACTTGCATAAAGCTGGAAAGGGTTATAAAAGTATCTCCAAAAGCCTTGCTGTTCATCAGTCCACGGTAAGACAAATTGTCTATAAATGGAGAAAGTTCAGCACTGCTGCTACTCTCCCTAGGAGTGGCTGTCCTGTAAAGATGACTGTAAGAGCACAGCGCAGACTGCTCAATGAGGTGAAGAAGAATCCTAGAGTGTCAGCTAAAGACTTACAAAAGTCAGTGGCAAATGCTAACATCCCTGTGTTTAGCGAATCTACAATACGTAAAACACGAAACAAGAATGGATTTATTGGGAGGATACCACAGAGGAAGCCACTGCTTTCCAAACAAAACATTGCTGCACGTTTACAGTTTGCACAAGAGCACCTGGATGTTCCACAGCAGTACTGGCAAAATATTCTGTGGACAGATGAAACCAAAGTTGAGTTGTTTGGAAGAAACACACAATACAATGTGTGGCAAAAAAGAGGCACAGCACAACAACATCAAAACCTCATCCAAACTGTGAAGTATGGTGCTGGGGGCATCATGGTTTAGGGCTGCTTTGCTGCGTCAGAGCCTGGACGGATTGCTATCATTGAAGGAAAAATGAATTCCCAAGTTTATCAAGACATTTTGCAGGAGAACCAGCTGAAGCTCAACAGAAGATGGGTGTTGCAACAGGACAGTGACCCAAAGCATAGAAGTAAATCAACAACAGAATGGCTTAAACAGAAGAAAATATGCAGTGAAGTGGCCCAGTCAGAGTCCTGACCTCAACCCGATTGAGATGCTGTGGCATGACCTCAAGAAAGCGATTCACACCAGACATCCCAAGAATATTGCTGAACTGAAACAGTTCTGTAAAGAGGAATGGTCAAGAATTACTTCTGACTGTTGTGCATGTCTGATCTGCAACTACAGGAAACGTTTGGTTGAAGTTATTGCTGCCAAAGGAGGTTCAACCAGTTATTACATCCAAGGGTTCACATACTTTTTCCACCTGCACTGTGAATGTTTACATGGTGTGTTCAATAAAAACATGGCAACATTTCATTCTTTGTGTGTTATTAGTTTAAGCAGACTGTGATTGTCTATTGTTGTGACTTAGATGATGATCAGATCACATTTTATGACCAATTTGTGCAGAAATCCATATCATTCCAAAGGGTTCACATACTTTTTCTTGCAACTGTATGTATGTGTGTCTGTGTATTTGTATGTGTGTGTGTATGTATGTATGGGTCTCTGTGTGTATGTGTGTGTCTGTCTGTGTGTGTCTGCATGTATATCTTATTGTCTGCATGTGTGGGGGATGCGGGGACATATGGGGTGGGGGGTAGACATATGTGGGGGCCCCACGGCAATTTTTGGTTTGGTTTGGTTTCTAGTTACGCCTCTGCTTCCAGTGTAAGCTTCCCAGTCTATACTTAATACCACTATTCCCTAATACCTAAAAATACAATCCTTCCACATTACTACCAATATCCAGCCTAGAAATACAGCCTAGAAATACATTGACATTATACAATAGTGTCACCACATAAAAAATATCAAGCACACAACCCAATCTAAATAAAAATGTATATCCCATAAAAAACACTATATCTGTGCAATATGAATACCAGCTGCCATTCCCTTAATACTGCAGTGCAAATACCAAATCCTCAAAAGTGTATTTTAATTACGTGACATTAAAGTGCTTAATGTGAGCCCAAGGCCACATGCATAATGTGCAAAAAGGGCACATATAAGTGCAAAATATAAGCACATAAATCGTGTGCAAAAAGTACAATGTGAGCATATAATTGTGTGGATACAGGTGCATAATGCAATCACAGAGCAAATGAGAGCACATAATCATGTGCAAAATGTAATTACCATGGCCATGTGCAAATGTGAGCACAATAATAATATGTGCAAATGTGTGCAATACCACATACATAAAGAGTAATTATTACATAGTTACATAGCTGAAAATAGACTTGCGTCCATCAAGTTCAGCCTTCCTCACATATGTTGTTGCTGTTGATCCAAAAGAAGGCAAAAAACCCAGTCTGAAGCACTTCCAATTTTGCAACAAACTAGGAAAAAATTCCTTTTTGACCCCAAAATGACAGTCCAATATCTGCTTGTATCAAGCAGCTATTACCCCACTAATAAGTAAAGAAAGTTATGCAAAATACTTGCCTCCTGTCATTATTCAAATTAAGATTATAGGTACACTACGTTAGCATAATCTAAAATTTTACAACATGACAGGAAATTTCATATTTTGCATTATAACGATGTGGCAGAAAAACAAGGGATGCATGTAAAGTCTGATGGAAGTAAAATACCCTGAAAGTCTCCTCCCGTGTCCAATCCGAAGGATATCGGTGAGAGAAACACCCGCTGTGAACACCCGAGATGCAGCCGTGCCCCAAATAAGTGCCGAAAAAGGTCTTCATGCCAGCTAGGGACACTAGCCTATGTACCCACCTAGATAATGTGGTGGTCGGATCTGGTATGTAAAGTTTGGTCCATAAAATGAGAATACTGAAGACAGAAGAGGTGTAGAAACCTCTGCATAACGTAATAAAGTTTTGACCACACAGAGCTGGTGAACCGTCCTACAAAAAACGTATAGGATATGGATTTAGAGTCCATCTAGGTCCATCGCGACACTGTGAAGGAAATGCCTTCCAGAGATATGGAGAAACCGTTCACATCGAAAGCGTGAACTTCCGAAACTCGATGGATGGAAAATGAGACATAAAAGTAGTGGGAGCTTCACCAAGAGTTTTCGGGAAAAAAAAATCTGAATCGTCTGGCCAATCCCACAGGAAGCAGAGAACTACATCTACGCATAACCGAGTGTATTTCGGTACTGGAGTCTGAATAGTTTGATACCTCGCAGTAAACGTCATATCAAAGGTCCTGACCAACCGGTATGCCCTGCTGAGGGATGTGAACCACCGAGATCGCTGATGGTACCAATTCGATGTAACGGTATGAACTACGTGATGAAAAAAGCTGTGATAAAAATTAAAAACCATAGTGATAGGTGCTGTAGAGGGATCATTGTTCCTCTCCAAACACCAGTAACTCCAAGTGTTCCATGAGGAGACATAGCTACATCTAGTTCCCGGTGTCCATGAGCCCCATAAGAAGTCTGTAGTCAATTGCGATTGGTCCCTTAATTGATCAGGAGAGACTCCAGGTCATAAGTTCCAAGCGGTCCTGTAGGAGCTAGCAGATGAGGTCCTCCTTGTGGGTTCATTAGAAGAAGGGAAACTATGGAAGGAGTGGTGGATGGTCCTGAGATAGAGTCAATAGGTCCGGGTACCACGCTTGACTGCCATAGTGGCTTGATGAGCGTCATTGAGATCTCTGTGATGTGACGACGATGAAGGACTCTTGCCAACTTCGAGAAAGGTGGCAAAGCCTATGCCCCTTGCATTGGCCAAGGTTGGAGAAATGCTTCACACTGGGGGTCGGAAGCTGGAAAGTTCGCATCATGGTAGACACAGCGGTGTCCAGTCACCAATCACTGGCAAGAAAACCAGTCCGCAGTGAGGTTGGTGATCTCCTGAAGGTACTCTGCTCGTAGACTGATGTGTGGAAGGCAGAAACAATAAATGTCCCTTATTGTTACTGTTCAAGACCAAAATTAGGCTCCGCCCAGGTGGTTTGTGTATTGAATCGTGGATAAATTGTCCATGTGGAGGAGAATAGTCATCGGACATGTCCTTGGCTAGATACAGATCGCAAATAATCCCGCCATCAGTCTCTTCCCCAGACCATGGGCTTCCAGTGGAAGCATGTGTGCAGTGAGCTCTCCAGTCCCAGAGGCTGATGGTCAATTCCACTATGAAATCTTGTGAGGATCTGAAGATGGCTCTACTGCTTCATGCCGTTATATGTAGGAGCCATCAATGAAGTTCTGTTCACACCTCTGGGGAGACCGTCACCCAGTGATCATAGGTGTGTTATGTAATGGTCTTTCGGCTGTTGCATAGCCCGGTAATGCAGAGTCCCTGGGAAGATGCCCTTTATCGAAGAGGAAAGGAGTCCCATCACTTTGGCAAGGAGTCCTTGTGCAGTATCTCCTTGTTAATTGAGGTAATATTGAGCTAATATTCTAAGTGGGAAGGTATAGGACACAATTTCTTAATCTATTTCAAATCCAAGGAATTAGACTACTCGGGATGGAGGCAGAGCCGATTTCTCTCTGTTCCCCATAAAACCCAATGATTCCAGAAATAGAACTATACTTCTCGTTTGATAGCAGAGTTTGAATGCAGACTCGCAGAATATCCGCATTTCGTCTAGATAGATGAGGCAACAGGCTCCCTTGGAGAGAAGGTGCACCATGACTGGCTTTAGGAGTTTCTTGAAGTACCATGGGCTGAGCCCGAATGGTAGACACGTGAATTGGCACGGTCGGTCCTGTCAACTGAAACCAAGGAATGGAGTGCTCCCTGGTGTGACTGGCATGGAAAGGTATGTGTCCTTCAAATCCAGACAAGTGAACCAATCTTAGGCAAGGAGCAGATCCCACAGAAGATGGATACCTTCCATCTTGCAGTGATAATACACCACACATTTGTTGAGTAGGCGTAGGTTGATTACGGGTTAATAGTCTCCCGTCTACGTTTTGACCATAAAGATATTGCTGAAGTAACCAGTGTCGTCTGGAGCGAATTGCACAGTGCTTTTGGTGAATAAGGTGCAAATCTCCTCATCTATGAGGATTTTGTGGTCCTCCAATACTCGCAGCTGAGGCGGTTTTGGGGAATTAAACCTGTGACCCCCAAGGATTGAACAGATTCTTCTGATGAAGTATAAGCACACTGGATCAGTTTTTACGGGTGTATAGAGAAATTCTATGACATATCCTCTGACCGTCTGGAGGATCCATGCGTCTGTAGAGATGGCTTTCCAATCTGTGAAAAGGAAACAGTCTGCCAGCGGTTACATTGTGAATGAGAGTGTTGAAATAGAGGTATCTACAAATGTTTCTTCATTTCCGCTATAAATGACTCCCCGAACAAGAAACTATTAGCCAATGGACCTAATCCCTTCCCCTAACTCCTCGAGTTTTGTGTACATCTTGAGAAGGGCTGCCTTGCGGTATTCAGCCCATATAGCCACATTTGTATTGCTCAGTAAGTATATAGCTCATTGCACCCATTCTTGTTTGTTATTGGCATCCAGAGGAGTGCTCTGTGAGAGTGTTAAGTCCGCATAATAAAGTATCTTAGTCAGTGGGTCGAGCAAGTCGAGCAGTTATCTGATGCTTTAAACCCCTTTTTCATTTCCCTTCCGGGAGTTCCGACCAGAGCGGGACCTAACGTCACCCCTGTGGTGTAGAATTCTGTAGTGTGTGCTTTGTTATCGGGCGAGAAGGTGGTGAGGGCATTCGGCTCTGAGTTGAGCATGCCCCTCTTTTTCCATTGGCTTTCGTACCCAGAAAAGTAGGAAATGTGTCAGATGGTTTGGCAGCCCCCATTCCGAAGATCTCGGGTGTCTGATCGTGCGGAGATTAAACATAGGCACATCGTGGGTGTCGGGGAAGTACCGGCTGATTTGTCTCCGTTATAAAAGGGGGGGCATCTCAAAAAAATATTTTGGACATATCAGGGATCCATTTCAGGGAGTCTTGCCTTTAGTTTTCAGAGGGCCCATGTTGGTACCCTTCCAGTGTTGTTTGGACACGAGTACTCAGTCTTTAGGGGTCTCGTAGCCCATAAGTTAATTGGCAGGTGGGACACCATGGTCCGCCATCTCTGGAAGACTCTGTCACAGCATCTTGGGGATTACTTTTTCTACTGAGGCTGCAACAGCAGCATATATCATAGACTGAAAGTCTTGAGTGTGAGGCTAAGGCTAGTCGCTCATGAGGTGTGTTAATTGAGTCTGAGGACTATAGAGTAGGTTCAGATACAGGAGTAAACATGTAAGAACAAACAGCGAGCCTCCACGTACAACTGTGGTTCACCCAGGGTATCAGGCAATCCGAGCCCACTGTTAGTGGGCCCACAGAGGTGATTTAGTACAGTACTGTTCCGACATGCTGTCTATATATGGTACCAAGAAGGGGGGGTGTGGCAAACCTAGCCACTTCTGGACAATATATAGAAAGGTTGTCGGTAGGCTGTATTGTGTGTTATGTATCTTTTGCTGTATGTGTATGGTACTATGGTAGTTCGCATGCTGGCAGCCGTAAGCTACCAGCATGCAAACACTTCGTTCAACGAAACCACGGCTATGCGGGCGGTTTGTCAAACGAATGCGGGCTCCCCAGGTGGACCACACACTTAGAGTCGTGTGGCGCTCGTTAACCGATTGCAACAATGTTGCAATCGCTAATTAAAGGCTCTCCTAGGTGGCCGCCGTTCGGCTACCGACCATGCGGCGGTCGGCCATCTTGGATCCTTTGTCTCTGCAGCGGTGTTCGGTCGTCAAGTGCCTGGAACTGAAAACGGCTACTCGATGATATGAACACCGCTGGACTTCCAGGGCGTTCGGGAGTTCCGCGCTCATCACATTGTGTTCCCCATCGGTGTTCGGTAGTTTCAAACCGAACTCGATGGTTAAATGTATTTTGTGCGGTGTTCGGCTAGTTTAGCTGGGATCTGAGCGGTATTCTCACTAAATGTGCCCGCAGACCCCAGCTATCTACCGAACGGTTGTTCGTATAAAAGCGATGAATATTATGTGAAATACAGATTTTTATGTGAATTGTCAGTTCTGCTGCACGAGGGGATAATCCACTTAATCGTCCATTTTAGTGGGAGGATCCCTCTCGTGCAGCAATGCCTGTTGGGATAATTACACTGCCTGATGGGAGAAATCCCCTGTAACATCTGTAAGGAAACCCCTTGCATGGGGAACTGCATAAATATGGAAGTCTGAATAAAGCGAGTTAGTTGACTCCCAAACTGTGTTTCGTCCGGTTATTGGGAGGATTGGGGATATTGCCTTGCTTTCTAACCTTGACTGAGGATTACCTGTGATACCAACGGAGATCGTGGACTATACTACTGCATTCCGTTACAGGGGGTCACCCCATTACAGTGTCTCCGTGGTTTAGAATGCTTGGAAGGTCACCCAAGCTTAAAAGGGGGTCACTCTTATTTGAAATCTGCTCGATTGATAAGCCTCAGGATGCGGAAAGTCCGTCTGGAGATTCACCCTAGTGTGCACTGTTTGATATGGAACTGTGAGACACTATTTACATGTGGGTTACACCCCTTAATAAGATGGAAGGTCCACCCCTCGAGAACACTGTTTAGTGTAGGGAAAGCACCCATGGTGATTATACATATTCTACATATTTCAGAACCAACTATAAATATATTACAACTCCTAACAGGCATTGAGTAATCCACAGGAATTGTCTCTGAACAGTGTTCTGTAACTGTAACTGTAAATCATGATCTGGGTAAATTAAGATGGCTGAAGTGAATCTTGCGGTCTCGCAAGATTTAAGATGGCCGATGTTCGTGCGCAATGTTACCTAATATCGTAGCCCCCCAGTGATTGTAATTAGTGCACCTCATGCTCCCCCCGCCAGCTAGCCCCAGAACCGCTCGAAGGAGCAAAAAAGCAGTACAATCGTGGCGAAAATCTGCGAGAGTGAATGGGGATAAGTGAGAGGCCAGCAGAGCTAAGGCTTAGGTCCTCAGAAGGTAGAGTTGGCTCTGGCAGCACAAAAATGGCTAAACAAGCAGTACATAGGTATAGGGATAAAGGGGATAAGTCAGGAGAGGGAGCAGGAGGGAAAACAGGTATAAATAGTGACTCAGCAAACAAACGTAAGTGGTATGTCCTGGTGGCTGCCATTCTTGTGCTCGAACACATATGCTGTAGGAACTGGTGGCCATTTTGTCTCCTGAATGCAGGCATCGGTACTTGGTGGTCGAGTGCATGGAACTCTATTTTTGATGTTTTGTCTCGCGAACACCGGGAAAATCATACCATTGCCTGCTCCATTCCCAGACAAACAAGGAGAGTGCTTTTTAGAGAAAAGACACTCCTGAACGAGGAGAACATTTGCTCCCTACAAGCTAGGGGGAGCCTTCATTTATATTCGTATGGGAACTCCCAACGGTCAAAACTTTACCCTGGTGGTGATTTGGCTATACTACACAGATCTGAGCACTATTTGGACAATTTGGGCTCTCAGATCCGGGCTATCCAGAGATATAATACGTGTGGGAGTTCCTATCGATCGTGTGTATTTTGGGGGTGTTTTATGTTTTGTATGGTACCTTGAGTGCCTGGGAGATAATAAGTTTAAAGGGACTCTCTAGTGCCAAGAAAACATATTAGTTTTCCTGGCACTTCAGGACCCTGCAGTGCCACTCTCCCTCCCACCCACCATCCCATGTTGCTGAACGGGTTATAACCCCTTTAGTGACTTACCAGAGTCCAGCGCTGATGTCCCTCGGAGCTGGGTCAGGCTCTGCCTACTCTCACCCCTAGCCGACATCAGCCGGCAGGGGGGGGGGGGGGAGGGGGTGGGGAGACCTAATGCGCATTATTCAATGCTTTCCTATTGAGATTTCTGCTACGCTGGATGTCCTCACATATCATGAGGACACCCAGCGTCATTTAAAACACTTTTCGTGTTCTAAGAACACGGAAGTCCCTCTAGTGGCTTTCTGATAGACAGCCACTAGAGGAGGACTTAACCCTGCAAGGTAATTATTGCAGTTTATAAAAACTGCAATAATTACTCTTGCAGGGTTAAGGGTGGTGGGAGTTGGCACCCAGACCACTCCAATGGGCAGAAGTCTGGAGTGTCCCTTTAAGTAAAAGCAAACTCACTTATCTCCTGGTGCCTGGGTGGGCTTACTGTTGAAATTAATGTAGACCTCATGCTGGGGGTCTTATAAATAAGCAGGCAACTTGGTCCTCATAAACTAGTCTGATTTCCCCTTCAACAAGGTCTTGGCTGATGTTTGAGAACACAAGAGCTATTTCACATTTTCTCTCTGCGGGACTAGGGAGACTCTTCAATGGATATAAACAGCCAGAGTATACGGGATCTGTTACAATGATAAAATACAATTTGTCAAAATGCTTTTAATTTTACAACAGCAAAGTTTCATCACTATCTGTAGTGATCAACAGGCTTTCTTATATGTACTCCCAGGAATGTAAAATGTTTTAACACATTCAATATAATTTCCATTTCTATGAATGAGAGGAATGGCCACAGCCTAACGGCTCTCTGTGCAAACCTGCAGCTGATCCGGATCCATCAGCCAACAAAGGCCACAATGTAACACCCCAAATTGTCCCTCTCCTCCCAGTGCCACTCCAGCAAGCACCCAGCCATAAAATTGGGTGCTTTAACCAATTTTTTTCCACAATAATGCAGACTCTTACAAGGCGCGGTAGGCTTCAACATTGCACCTGAATCCTCACAGGAAGGACCAGCACTGTTGAGCCCAAACTGCTCGAAAGGTTCACTCTCCACAGCAGACATAGAGATCAAGGAAGCCCTCCGAAACCTACAATCCAAGAGTGACCTGGCCAATATGCTAGGCAAACTGGAGATGTCATTCCAAACAAAGCTGGAAACTATAGGCACAGATAGCCGTCATATTGGAGACAGAGTGAGTACACTCGAAGATGATAGAGATGCAAATGCAAGACACAATTACTACTCAGAATACTTACCAGTCCGTGGTAGGTGCAATGATCTACGCATTAAAGGCCTTCCCGAACAAGACCAAGAAAACCTCACCGACACCCTAACTGGACTATTCAACTTGATAAAGAAAGATATTTCCCTTCGTCTTTGATCCACAATCATTAAATCAATGGCTAGGGAAATAGGTCACAATAGGTGGTACCAGCTCCACCAATTATGGGCTTGAACTCTTTATTGTAAGTATAGAAGAAAAAGAACAATGCTAGGGTAGTACCCCTTTAAGGGGGTGGCTCTCAAGCAAACTGGTAAAGTTATAGAATGGAACACTGATCTTAAGTGAGAATTACCTAGAGCTTGTTAGAGTCAAGGAATAAATAATAATAATAATAATGAATGATAGATAAAGGGGAGTATATAGGGAGAAAATAAATGCTAACTGGTAGGAACACGATACCAAATCCCTACATCAACAGTGCTACATAGAAACTGTATTAGCTGTTATGCAGAAGGGATACAATTGGTGCCAGTGTTGCAATAATGTTGCTTCTAAAACCTATAATAGGCTTGTTTTCAGTACATAGGTAAGTAATTAATACTGCCTGCTAATGTAAGACAAGCTTAAAGGGGTACTACCCTAGCATTGTTCTTTTTCTTCTATACTTACAATAAAGGGTTTAAGCCCATAATTGGTGGAGCTGGTACCACCTATTCTAACCTATTTCCATAGCCATTGATTTAACGATTGTGGATCAACGACGAAGGTAAATCTCTTTCTCTATCTAATTTCTATTAAAGGGTTCAAGACCCATACCTTTGGTCAGAAGAGAGACTTCTTTTTCAAAAATTAATCTATGGCGGCCAGGTTTCCTAGAAAATAAACCCAACGCTACAAATTGGTGTCAGGATGCTGAATTGATCTTTTCAGAATCTGACTTACAGCCAGATGATCTAAATTACTCCATGACATCAGGCTTTAACTCTCTTACACAATTATACAAACAACATATAAGGACAAGCTGGGAGATAGCATCCTTGGAAAATTATCTAAAAAATAACTTGATACCAAGGGGACTGAGAATACCAACAACTCCCAGCTCACATACTGATGAAGAGGAAATCATCAAAGAATGGGAGGAAGCTGCAGGTCAATGTTCAATACGCTTTATGCAGATCATATGTAAATTCGAGAATAAAAAATGAGCAGAACTTGAGAAAAAATTTGACAGCGAAGTAGAAAAATATCAACAACATAAAACAGATCCAGCCTTTGGCCCCAATGAAAATAAACTCCAAACAAACCTAGAAAAATATCAAAGTATAATAAAACAGAGGAAACATAAAATTTTTTTAAGGGACCATAAGGATTTCAAAACTGGTAATATCTATAAAAGGTTCAATAATAAAAAAAGAAGGGTAGATAGCGATCAGGTGTCAACATCAGAATATGAATCCAGCAGCTCGGATACTGACACAATAGCAACCCCCTCTACCTCTAGTGAAAACAATAGAGGGATTTTAAAGAGAGGAGTGACTTTTTTAGACCATTCACAGGGGGAAAACCACCCCTTTCTGAGACTGAGACCCAAAAAACAATACAACAGAAAGAATCATTTCTAAAGGACAGACAAATTGTTAATTTATCTGAGTATATCCCCACACAATCAGAATTAGATCTTCTGGCCAAAGGTCTGTCCTTTATTCCCATACCACGTTTTGACAAATTCACTTGGGTTAAAGATATCCATCTTTTCGCTAGAAAACTCATCCTACATAAAAATTTTCTTCTAACCGAAGAGAAAAAAGCTAAAAACCTGGGCTTGGAACCCAAAGATTACTGCATGACCATGATCCTAGTAGATTTGTTGGAAGAGAACGATAATATGAAGGGATTAAAATACCCTCTGACCAACATCAAAAACAAAAGTCACTACTGTCCAAAACTAGGAGATTCAAAATATGTAGAAACCTTTGTAGAGTTGGTATGTGAGGAGATGGAAAAAATCTCACCAAGCGAAACAAGCTATAAACCAAACTCGAATCTAACATCATTGGAATATAAAGCTTTGAAGGCATTAAAAGAGAATCAGACAATAACCATAAAACCCTCAGATAAAGGTGGGAATATTGTTATTATGGACACCCCAAAATATGTAGAGATGAACAAACAAATTCTCATGGATCATACGACCTATAAAACTTTGAAACAAGACCCCACAAAAGCATTTGCTGACAAGCTAAAAAGCATTCTAAAACAAGGCTTAGATGATAAAATAATTTCAAAGGATGAATATAACTATATGGCCATTGCTAATCCTCATAGTTCTACTTTTTCAGTCTGCCCAAGATCCACAAACAACAAAGGGTCTTGACAGGCAGACCGATTGTCTCAGGTAATAACATGACCCAAAATGTCAGCGTATACCTTGATTACATCTTGAAACCACTGGTGACAAAGCTTCTCTCATACTTAAGAGATACCAAGCACACATTATTAGTCTTGACCCAAACCAAATTGCCAGACAATTCTATTATCTGCAGTTTAAACGTAGAATCTTTATATAGCTCGATACGACATCTTTTGGGAATCAAACTCACTGAGCACTTCTTGAGGAAGAGAGGGACACTTCTAGACAAACACAGTAACTTGGTATTAGAGCTTTAAAGATTCATCCTAACACATATTTTTTTCTATTTGATGGGGTGTACTACCACCAGGTGCAGGGGACTGCTATGGGGACATCTTCTGCACCCTTATATGCAAACCTGCACCTGGGATGGTGGGAGGAACAAGTGGTATTCACATCCCCCCCCAAAAATCCCCTGACCCAGTACATTTAGCTTTGGAAAAGATATATTGACAATATTATCATCTGGACTGGGTCAGGGGACCAGTTCAGGCAATTCACACACAGCCTGAACACTAATGACTTGAATCTTAAATTTACAGCAGAAATCGGTACCCCCTCACTAAGTTTCCTTGACCTTACTGTATCTCCAAAACCACAAGGCATCATTAAAACCAACCTCTTCAGGAAAAGTACAGACACAAATAATCTTCTGAAATGGAGAAGCCATCATCCAATCCAGCAGAAAAGGGGAATACCCACAGGCCAATATTTACGTCTAAGACGGAATTGTTCGGATATAGAAGACTTCAAAATGCAAGCAAAACAACTATGCCAAATGTTTAGGTCCAAAGGGTACCCCAATAAGTGCCTGAAGAGGGCATATCACAGGGCTCTCATAACTGAACAGCCAATCAGAGTGCTCTTTGTCATTTTACACAGCGTGGGAAAATTCCAAAGAACTTTCCCACGCTGTGTAAAATGACAAAGAGCACTGTGATTGGATGGATTTCAAGCCACTACTTTTGGACATCATCCCAAGGACTCACTCTATATACTAAAGGGACTGTGCCTGACTAGTGTTGTCGCGAACCCGAAATTAAAACCAACAGGGACTCTTTCTGGCCACAAAAGTGATGGAAAAGTTGTTTCAAGGGGACTAACACCTGGACTGTGGCATGCCGGAGGGGGATCCATGGCAAAACTCCCATGGAAAATTACACAGTTGATGCAGAGTCTGCTTTTAATCCATAAAGGGCAGAAATCACCTAACATTGACACCTGTCCTCAAAGCCCCTGATACACACTGACACAGAGCAGAATAGAGACTGCTCCCCGTCCTCAGAGACCATGATACACACTGACACAGAGCAGAATAGAGACTGTTACCCCTACATAGGGTCATTTGGCAGATATGGCAGGGTCGTGGGAGGGGGAGGATGACTTTCACCTCTTCCCCTGTTAGATTCCCGTTGTGCTGTGACATCACCCTTATACGCTGTGTAAAGCAAACTATTTAATTTGATCAGCATGGCCACTTGAGCTTTTATAGTTTTCACGCTGCTTGTAGTTTATATATGGTTCACAAAAATCAAACAAACGATAAAGTAAACATGTAAGGATTCAGAATATTCTTTCAAACCCTTACACATTGTGTGTACGTATTTTTTGTCTTAAGTTTGTGGCTTTAAAGAGGTTCACGTTGTTTCTATGATGTGCATAACATGTTCTTGTAAATGTTTGTTAAATTTTTCCTGGAATTGTAATTTTTGAATCTGAATAAAGATAGTCAAATCCCTGATACACACTGACACAGAGCAGAATAGGGACTGTTCCCCTTACATAGGGTCACTTGGCAGATATGGATTGACACCTATCCTAATGATCCCTGATACACACTGACACAGAGCAGAATAGAGACTGTTCCCCCTACATAGGGTCACTTGGCAGATATGGATTGACACCTGTCCTCAAAACCCCTGATGCACACTGACACAGAGCAGAATAGAGACTGTTCCCCCTACATAGGGTCACTTGGCAGATATGGATTGACACCTGTCCTCAAAACCCCTGATACACACTGACACAGAGCAGAATAGGGACTGTTCCTCCTACATAGGGTCACTTGGCAGATATGGATTGACACCTGTCCTCAAAACCCCTGATACACACTGACACAGAGCAGAATAGGGACTGTTCCTCCTACATAGGGTCACTTGGCAGATATGGATTGACACCTGTCCTCAAAACCCCTGATACACACTGACACAGAGCAGAATAGGGACTGTTCCTCCTACATAGGGTCACTTGGCAGATATGGATTGACACCTGTCCTCAAAACCCCTGATACACACTGACAAAGAGCAGAATAGGGACTGTTCCTCCTACATAGGGTCACTTGGCAGATATGGATTGACACCTGTCCTCAAAACCCCTGATACACACTGACACAGAGCAGAATAGGGACTGTTCCTCCTACATAGGGTCACTTGGCAGATATGGATTGACACCTGTCCTCAAAACCCCTGATACACACTGACACAGAGCAGAATAGGGACTGTTCCTCCTACATAGGGTCACTTGGCAGATATGGATTGACACCTGTCCTCAAAGCCCCTGATACACACTGACACGGAGCAGAATAGAGACTGTTCCCTGTCCACAGAGACCATGATACACACTGACACAGAGCAGAATAGAGACTGTTCCCCGTCCACAGAGACCATGATACACACTGACAGAGCAGAATAGGGACTGTTCCTCCTACATAGGGTCACTTGGCAGATATGGATTGACACCTGTCCTCAAAGCCCCTGATACACACTGACACAGAGCAGAATAGAGACTGTTCCCCGTCCACAGAGACCATGATACACACTGACACAGAGCAGAATAGAGAATGTTCCCTGTCCACAGAGACCATGATACACACTGACACAGAGCAGAATAGAGACTGTTCCCCGTCCACAGAGACCATGATACACACAGACACAGAGCAGAATAGAAAAAAGGAGATAGGGTCGCACTCAATCACATCAATTTAAACACAGGGTGCTACTGGGCAAGGGTCAGCAAAAAAAACCCCCAAGAAATGTATGCATATAGAAAGAATCCCAGGCACTCACTGTGATTGTTCTTCAAGCAGGTTTATTGCAACGTTTCGACCTCAATGAGGTCTTTTTCAAGCTTGAAAAAGACCTCATTGAGGTCGAAACGTTGCAATAAACCTGCTTGAAGAACAATCACAGTGAGTGCCTGGGATTCTTTCTATATACAGAGCAGAATAGAGACTGTTCCCCCTACATAGGGTCACTTGGCAGGTATGGATTGACACCTGTCCTCAAAGCCCATGATACACACTGGGGGGAGCTACTGTCCTCCCCAACCCCTGCGCGGTGGGTGGGGGCCATAAATCACAATGGGGGGACCTACTGTCCTCCCCCCCTCGGCCCCCACCCCTGCGCGGTGGATGGGGGCCATAAATCACAATGGGGGGGGCCTACTTTCCTCCCCCCCGGCCCCCATCCCTGCGCGGTGGGTGAGGGGCATAAATCACAATGGGACGGACCTACTGATAGGAGTGGAGTATTGTTCATATCAGTTTAATACCTTCCGCGTCTCCTATCAGTGGACGTGTAAATGGCAGAGATTTTTAATTGTGGAATCACCTCCCCTTTTTAGGCCAAGGTGGGAAGATGCTTAGACCACTGGTATATTGGTGCCATCTTGGAGTATTTGTTTTTGGTTTGGTTTTTGAAGCCACAGTGCTGCACCAGTGGGCCTAAAAATTAGGCATTTTCACATGCCTGAAAAATTTGGTATTGTAGCAGCGGCCAGAAAAATTGATGTTTGTTTCACAGGCAGAAAGTGCCCTAAAACATGGCGGCTTGAACCCTAGTTGGTGGCGGATAAGTCACGCAAGTCAAACGTCATTCAGAGCTATATTAGGAAAAGGAAGATGGCTATAGAGCTAGAAAGGTCCAGCTCTGGAGCCAAGGCAAGGACTAAATGGGCAACAACTAAAGGGCTTACCCCAACGCAATAAGGATTAGAAAATAGAATAAATCCCAAGAATTGAGGTGTTCGGAGAGGAGAGCAAAATCCATCTACCAGAACACACTCGACTGAGGGTGTGCCCACAATAGGGTATTCACTCCCTTGGTGTGCAGAGTAATAGATGTACAGAGTAAGGAAAATAATAAATCTTTAATAGAAAAACGTACAGAGACTAAAAAAAAACCATGGGGTATAGGAGTGGGGGTTGGTCCATATGGCTGTACTGTACAGATCACTGTAGAGAGTACTGTACCACAACCCCTAGAGGCTATTTGCTCATACTAGCATACGGTAAAAGAGTATCTACCTAAATGTATAAAGCACCAGAACACAGATCAACCCTATAGTGTCAGAGTGTCTGCATAAAATGTAGCCCAACTGTATATTCTGGGGGGGATACCCCAGACCCCAGGGTGTCCTTCCCTGGAGTATATGGTAAACCGTGGGGATGCTGACTGCACTGGTGAGATAAATCGGGATCAAAGGCATACAGTGTGGGGGAAAAACAATGAAGTCATAATAGAATTGGAAAACTTCCCCCTGTATGTAAAGATACCCAAGTAGGTCGATTTAACTGAGTAGTAGTCAGCCCCAAATTACAAAGGTAGTGGATTGCTTATACAAAAATAATGTAGACAAAGTAGCTGGGACGATCTGTTAGTGCTTATTGATAGAACGCTAAGGTACCAGAGTAGTGCTATTAGGGAAAGATACAAAGTTACAATAGTATGAAGTTGCTAGTTTGTGAGCTTTCCCCAGAGACACAGGAGCTGCCCCTGTCTCTCAGATGCAGGGAATGTCTCCCATCCAGCCAGGACTCAGATGCCCACTTATTCCCAACCCCTTGTATTGTAAAAACAAAACAAAATACGAGCTCAGCCTAAGTCTAGGTATTGGTAGACAAGTGGATGCTTAACTAGGCTGTAAAACTTTGCGAAATAAAAGTGGAAATCAAAAGTTCTATCCCAGCCTAAGTCTAGCTTCTAAGTAACAAAGTAGCAACCTGACTAAGCTAAGCGTCTTCTCATTCAGAGCTAAAATACAGCAGCGTGTTGACCATTTTTAGCCCAAGGCAGCTCATCTCAGCAGGCCTTTTTTAATCGAATGTATCGCCCAGTGTCAGTCCCTTCGGGATCCATCCCTCATTCATCTTAATAAAGGTGAGGTAATCTAGACTTTTTTGACCTAGTCTCAGTGACAATACCTCCTGCTGCACTGAAGGTCCTTTCTGACAGGACACTTGAAGCGGGGCAGGCCAGAAGTTCTATCGCAAATTGGGATAGCTCAGGCCACAGGTCAATCCTGCACACCCAGTAGTTAAGGGGTTCATCGCTCCTCAGAGTGTCGATATCTGCAGTTAAGGCGAGGTAGTCTGCTACCTGTCGGTCGAGTCGCTCTCTGAGGGTGGATCCCGAAGTGCTGTGGCGATGCGTAGGACTTAAAAAGGTCCGCATGTCCTCCATCAACAACACGTCTTTAAAGCGTCCTGTCCTTGCCGGCATGGGAGGAGGAGGATGACTTCCACCTCTCCCCCTGTTAGATTCCTGTTGTGCTGTGACATCACCCTTATACGCTGTGTAAAGCATACTTTTTAATTTATTTTGCAAATGCTGCATCCTTTCCGACTTGTTGTAATTCGGTAACATTTCCGCCACTTTCTGCTTATACCGGGGGTCTAGTAGCATGGACACCCAGTACAGGTCGTTCTCCTTAAGCCTTTTTATACGAGGGTCCCTCAACAGGCACGATAGCATGAAAGACCCCATTTGCACAAGGCTGGATGCCGAGCTACTCATTTCCCGTTCCTCCTCCTCAGTGATGTCGATGAAGGTATGTGTAACGGCTACCCAGATAGAGAGAGGGTTTCTGCCGTTGAAGACGTCCTTTTTCCCTGCAAGCTGCTGTGGAGAAGTAGGCTGCTGTAATCCCATCCACGATATCCAGAGCGAGAATCAGGTTCAGCTGCAACAGGAACAGAATAACCTTCCCAAATAATCCCCTTTCAAGAACGAGACGAGGCTACGTTATGAAGGGTCAAGATGAACTGAGGACTGGGACACCCAGCCTGCTTTTTATTAGAAAAGGGTACACACAGGACACTCCCAGGGGGAGGATAAAAACAACCAATTATGCACAGGGTAACACCCCCACGTCTCCTCCCCTCAGATAACCACATAACACAATTAGAACATACAATATTTTACCCCAGTTCTGGATGTACCCCAAAAACAGGGAGATCTTCGTTAGGGGAACACTCTGTCCAAAAATCAGCCCGATTGGATGAACGGTTCGGGAGTTACGGAGTTTCAAAGTTTTGACCGACCGCACAGACCAACTAGCCGAAAATAGTTCCATGAGTTTTGGCCTTGCGGTCGGTCTCTGTTCGCACGGTAAAACGGTATGAAAATCTTGTCATCCATCCGAATCGCGGGGTTCGCTGAAATCCCCATAGATGACTGAGTGTAACTACCGAATGGTGGAGTGTTCGGTAGTTTCTGTGCGAACTTATGGAGGTCTGGAGGACTCAGCGGTGTTCGCCTGTTTGCGTATCCGTTTTTAGTTCCATGCGGTTACAGGCAAACACCGCTGTTCGTACACAAGATGGCCGCGAACACGTGTAAAGTCCCGAAATGGCGGCCACCTATATTTCACATACGGACTTCACACGAAATCAGGCGAACAGAGGCATGAAACGAACAAAAGACTAAGTTGGAAGGATCTGTTACACTGCTCCCCTTTTGTGGAACACTCCGGCAGACCCGGATTGATCCTTTTCGGGTCAACTTGGGGCTGTCCGGTCCCTTGTTAGGGTAATAGTTCTGTTTGTCTGGACAGACCATCGGCATTCCCGTTAAACCTGCCCGGGCGGTATTGAATGGAGAAGTTGTAGGGTTGCAGTGCTAGGCTCCATCTCAACAAGCGTCCATTATCTCCAGCTACTCTGTTTAACCACACCAGGGGGTTATGGTCGGTGATTAGTGTAAATTCCTGTCCGTACAAATATGGGGTGAGTTTCTTTAATGCCCAGACCAGGGCTAAGCATTCCTTTTCCACTGCCGCGTAGCTCACTTCTCTAGGTAACAGTTTCCTACTGAGATACGCGACAGGGTGCTCGCCTCCATCTTCTCCGACCTGGCTTAGAACTGCCCCCAGTCCATACATGGATGCATCTGTATGAACGACAAATCTTTTGTTAGGGACGGGGGCAGACAGGACAGGTGCATGAATCAGAGCATTCTTTAGGGCCTGAAAGGCTGTTTCACAGGCGGGAGACCACAGGACTATCCTAGGCAAGTTCTTTTTGGTTAGGTCTGTTAAGGGTTTTGCGATGGTACTATAGTCAGGGACAAACCTCCTATAATATCCTGCGGTCCCCAAAAATGCTAATACTTGAGTTTTGGTGTGGGGTGTGGGCCAGTTAGCTACAGCTTCAATTTTAGCGGGTTCTGGGCGCTGCTTCCCACATCCCACTCGATGTCCCAGGTACTGGACTTCTGCCATGCCGAAGTTACACTTTTCTGGTTTCAGAGTCAAGCCTGCGGCCCGAATCTGATCCAGTACGGCCTCTACATGCCTTAAGTGCTCTCCCCAGGTTTCGCTATAAATCGCAATGTCATCCAGGTACGCGCAGGCGAAATCCTGGAAGCCATCAAGGAGGCGGTCCACTAAGCGCTGAAATGTAGCCGGGGCGTTTTTCATCCCAAATGGCATGACCTTAAATTGGTACAAGCCAAATGGGGTGACAAAGGCCGACTTAGGGATAGCCTCCTTGGCCAGGGGAATCTGCCAATACCCTTTACACAAATCGATGGTGGTCAGATAACGTCCCCTGGCAATACGATCTAATAGCTCGTCTACTCGGGGCATGGGATATGCGTCTGTCAGGGTTTTGTCATTGAGACGTCGATAATCGACACAGAACCGGGTAGTCCCATCCTTTTTGGGGACTAGGACCACCGGTGAGGCCCACGGGCTGTCAGATGGCTCTATCACTCCTAGTCTTAGCATCTCCTGGATTTCCTTCCTCATCTCATCTTTTACTGCCTCAGGGATCCTATAGGGAGTTTGCCGGAGAGGAGTTTGACCTGGGGTCTCTACATAGTGAGTTGCTAAGGGGGTGTATCCGGGCTCTTGGGAAAACGTCAACCTCTTTTCAGTCAGCAGTTGTCGGATCTGTCCCTTTTCAGCGGGGGTTAACCGCTCCCCTAGCTGTATGGTATTGAGCAGGGTCTTAGGTTCCGAGTTAGCTAAAAGGTCGGGTATGGGTAAGCTGTCAGGGTCTTCAGTGGCTGGTATACATATGGCTGCTATATCCTCGGGCCTTTCTTGATATTCTTTTAATAAATTTACGTGAAAGGACTTCCGAATCCTTTCATCTTTGCTGCTGGCAATTACATAGGTGGTGTCACATACCTGTGCTACCACTTTGTAAGGGCCCTGCCAGGAGGTCTGGAGCTTATTCCCTTTGACAGGTCTAAGCACCAGCACCTTCTGGCCCACTTGGAACGTTCGCTGGCGGGCGCCCTGATCGTACCAACGTTTCTGCCGTCCCTGGGCCGCATGGAGATGGTCCCGTGCCATCCGGGCTAACTGTTCCATACGGTCCCGCATTTCTAGCACATATGGCACGATGGGGACACCCTCATGTTCTGTCTCTCCCTCCCAGTGCTCTCGGATGAGGTCGAGAGGGCCTCGTACTCTCCGGCCATAGAGCAGTTCAAAGGGAGAGAACCCTGTGGATTCCTGTGGCACCTCCCGATAAGCGAACAGGAGGTGCGGCAAGAATCGTTCCCAATCTTTGTATTCCGCTGTAAAGGTCCGTAGTAATTGCTTTAGGGTACCGTTAAAACGTTCACAGAGACCGTTAGTCTGAGGGTGGTACGGGGAACTAAGTAGGGGTTTAATACTACAAACCTTCCATAGCTGCTGGGTTAGGTCTGCGGTAAACTGGGTCCCTCTATCGGACAAGATTTCCTGAGGAAATCCCACTCGGGTGAATATCCCGACTAGAGCACTGGCGACAGTGTCAGCCTGGATATTCGTCAGAGCGACAGCTTCCGGGTAGCGAGTAGCATAGTCCACTACGGTAAGGATGTATTTCTTACCAGAGGGACTGGGGTTAGGTAGGGGTCCCACTAGGTCGACTGCCACCCTGCTAAATGGTTCCTCGATCACAGGCATAGGTAACAGTCGAGCTTTAGGGTGATCTCCTCTCTTCCCTACCCGTTGGCATACGTCACAAGTGCTGCAGTAACGTCGTACATCCTTTGAGATCCCCGGCCAAAAGAAGGTCTGGGTGATCCGGAAGGTGGTACGGTTACCCCCTAGATGCCCTGCCAACGGAATGTCGTGGCCGATTCGGAGAAGCTCCAACCGGTACTTTCTGGGTACCACTAGTTGGCGCTTCTGCGAAGGGGGACAGCCTCTCTTTTTTCCTTCCGTCAGTCTGTACAACCTGTCCCCATCCCATAGAAAACGTTCCTGTTTGCCCTCCCTACTGTCTGCTAATTCTCGATACTTTTGGAGGGTGGGGTCCTCTCTAGTTTCCCTCCCAAACTCCTCTGGGGTGTCCCAAGCTATGGGCCTGCTTGTTGTAGTGGGGTTACATGTGGGTGCTTGGCTTACCTGGGTCTCCCGGCCTGTATTAGGGTCATCTGTGACACGGGCCTGTGAGCGGGTGGTTACGGGACAAGCGGCAGCAGGTGTGGGCAAATATGCTGAGGTCAAGGGGCCAATGTCATTTCCCAAGACGACCTCGGCAGGCAAGTTGTCCATAATGCCAACTGTGGTTTTTCCCGATCCGACTCCCCAGTCTAAGTGTACTCGGGCAGTGGGCAAGCGAAAAACAGCGCCCCCTGCGACCCGAACAGCAACAGTGCGGGTAGACACATTCTCTGGCTTTACTAGGTGTTTTTGGATCAACGTGATGGTAGCCCCGGTGTCTCTTAGGCCTTGTGCTATTTGTCCATTCACCCGAACTTCCTGCCGATGATGCTGTCGGTTATCGGGCGAAGCAGCTTGTATGGGATCTGCTTCATACAAAATCCCCAGGCATTCCTCAGGGCCCATTTCAGCTTCCACACAGTGAGCCGCAGAGGGTCGTGATGCAGGGGCCTCTGTGTTGGGAGTTGTGCGTCTCCAATTGTTGCTATTGGATCTTAGGGGACAATATCGAGCAATATGTCCGAGGTTGCCGCAGTGATGGCACGTCACTTTCGACAAATCTCGGGGGTAGTTGGTAGGTCCCTGAGGACGGGGTGGTCCTGGTGGGACTGGAGCTCGAAACTCTGGGCGTGAGACAGCGGCTGGGGTACGTGGCTCTATCTTATGAGCTGGTCGTGGAGTACCCTGGCTTACTCTCCTTGTCTCGGCGTATTCATCGGCCAGCCGAGCCGCCTCATTTAAATTAGCGGGGCGCCGGTCTCGTACCCAGTCTTGTAGGTCCGCAGCCAAATTTTGGAAGAAATGTTCCATTAAGAACAATTGCAATATCTCCTCTCCGGTGTTGGCCTTACACCCTTGGACCCAATGTGATGCCACTCTTTGTAGTCGGTTGGCCCATTCCATGTGGGAGTCCACAGCTTTCTTTTTGGACTCCCGGAAGCGGCGACGGTATGCTTCTGGGGTTACCGCATACCTGGTGAGCAGTGCCTCTTTTACTGTTTGGTACTGCGTGATCTCCTCTGTAGTGAGCGCTCGAAAAGCCTCACTAGCTTTTCCTGATAGTTTTCCCGCCAGGATAGTGACCCATTGCTCTGGCGGTATTTGATGTAGCGAGCACTGTCTTTCAAAGTCCGCCAAATACCCATCAATTTCCTCTTCATTTTCCACAAAGGTTTTAAATGCAGTGAAGGGAATTTTCTTTACTGTAGTAGTGGGTAGCGGGGTAGGAACTGTCTGTGTAGTGAGCTGTCTGGCTCTTACCAGTTCCATTTCTTGTACCCTCTTGGTTTGGATCTCTTCCCTTGTTTCCCGGAGCAGTTGGGTTATTAGCTCTGTAGACGTGACTGGATACAACGCTAATCTCCGCTGCACAATTGCCGTAATCACATCGTCCTCACTGCTGGGTGCCATGGGTTCCGTTACCTCCATGGACCTATCCATCTCGTCCAGCTCCAGCAGGTCAGCTATCAGCTCCCTCCGTGGTCTGTTGCTGGCACTTCTACCACGATTCTCCAATAAATCCTTTAGTGTGGGTCTTTTCAGCTTGGCATACTGAGACTCCATTCAGCACTTGCTCCTTGGATAAAAGGACCATCCCACCGCTGCCACCAATGTAACGGCTACCCAGATAGAGAGAGGGTTTCTGCCGTTGAAGACGTCCTTTTTCCCTGCAAGCTGCTGTGGAGAAGTAGGCTGCTGTAATCCCATCCACGATATCCAGAGCGAGAATCAGGTTCAGCTGCAACAGGAACAGAATAACCTTCCCAAATAATCCCCTTTCAAGAACGAGACGAGGCTACGTTATGAAGGGTCAAGATGAACTGAGGACTGGGACACCCAGCCTGCTTTTTATTAGAAAAGGGTACACACAGGACACTCCCAGGGGGAGGATAAAAACAACCAATTATGCACAGGGTAACACCCCCACGTCTCCTCCCCTCAGATAACCACATAACACAATTAGAACATACAATATTTTACCCCAGTTCTGGATGTACCCCAAAAACAGGGGGTACACCTTTAAATCCGGCACCGCTTGAGAGATCTTCGTTAGGGGAACACTCTGTCCAAAAATCAGCCCGATTGGATGAACGGTTCGGGAGTTACGGAGTTTCAAAGTTTTGACCGACCGCACAGACCAACTAGCCGAAAATAGTTCCATGAGTTTTGGCCTTGCGGTCGGTCTCTGTTCGCACGGTAAAACGGTATGAAAATCTTGTCATCCATCCGAATCGCGGGGTTCGCTGAAATCCCCATAGATGACTGAGTGTAACTACCGAATGGTGGAGTGTTCGGTAGTTTCTGTGCGAACTTATGGAGGTCTGGAGGACTCAGCGGTGTTCGCCTGTTTGCGTATCCGTTTTTAGTTCCATGCGGTTACAGGCAAACACCGCTGTTCGTACACAAGATGGCCGCGAACACGTGTAAAGTCCCGAAATGGCGGCCACCTATATTTCACATACGGACTTCGCACGAAATCAGGCGAACAGAGGCATGAAACGAACAAAAGACTAAGTTGGAAGGATCTGTTACAGTATGTTCTTCCCCTCAGCCATGTAAAACACCACGGGTACCAGATAGGTGACAACGAGCACCCTGGCATGCCTGTTGTGGTTGGTCTTAGAAACATAGAAACATAGAATGTGACGGCAGATAAGAACCATTCGGCCCATCTAGTCTGCCCAGTTTTCTAAATACTTTCATTAGTCCCTGGCCTTATCTTATAGTTAGGATAGCCTTATGCCTATCCCACGCATGCTTAAACTCCTTTACTGTGTTAACCTCTACCACTTCAGCTGGAAGGCTATTCCATGAGTCCACTACCCTCTCAGTAAAGTAATACTTCCTGATATTATTTTTAAACCTTTGTCCCTCTAATTTAAGACTATGTCCTCTTGTTGTGGTAGTTTTTCTTCTTTTAAATATAGTCTCCTCCTTTACTGTGTTGATTCCCTTTATGTATTTAAATGTTTCTATCATATCCCCCCTGTCTCGTCTTTCCTCCAAGCTATACATGTTAAGATTCTTTAACCTTTCCTGGTAAGTTTTATCCTGCAATCCATGAACCAGTTTAGTAGCCCTTCTTTGAACTCTCTCTAAGGTATCAATATCCTTCTGAAGATAGGGTCTCCAGTACTGTGTACAGTACTCCAAGTGAGGTCTCACCAGTGTTCTGTACAATGGCATGAGCACTTCCCTCTTTCTACTGCTAATACCTCTCCCTATACAACCAAGCATTCTGCTAGCATTTCCTGCTGCTCTATTACATTGTCTGCCTACCTTTAAGTCATCAGAAATAATCACCCCTAAATCCCTTTCCTCAGATGTTGAGGTTAGGACTATTATTTTGTACTCTACCCTTGGGTTTTTACGTCCAAGATGCATTATCTTGCACTTATCCACATTAAATGTCAGTTGCCACAACTCTGACCATTTTTCTAGTTTACCTAAATCATTTTCCATTTGGCTTATCCCTCCTGGAACATCAACCCTGTTACATATCTTAGTATCATCCGCAAAAAGACACACCTTACCATCAAGACCTTCTGCAATATCACTAATAAAAATATTAAAGAGAATGGGTCCAAGTACAGATCCCTGAGGTACCCCACTGGTGACAAGCCCAAGCTTCGAATATACTCCATTGACTACAACCCTCTGTTGCCTGTCACTCAGCCACTGCCTTACCCATTCAACAATATTCGAATCCAAACTCAAAGATTGTAGTTTATTGATAAGCCTTCTATGTGCAACAGTGTCAAAAGCCTTACTGAAATCTAGGTAAGCAATGTCTACTGCACCACCCTGATCTATAATTTTAGTTACCCAATCAAAAAAATCAATAAGATTAGTTTGGCATGATCTCCCTGAAGTAAACCCATGTTGTCTCTGGTCTTGAAATCCATGTGTTTTTAGATGTTCAACAATCCTATCCTTTAACATGGTTTCCATCACTTTCCCCACTACTGAAGTAAGGCTTACTGGCCTATAGTTGCCCGACTCCTCCCTATTACCTTTCTTGTGAAGGGGCACAACATCCGCTAACTTCCAATCTTCTGGGACTACTCCTTTTATCAATGATTGGTTAAATAAATCTGTTAATGGTTTTGCTAGTACACCACTAAGCTCTTTTAATAGCTTTGGGTGTATTCCATCAGGTCCCATTGACTTATTTGTCTTTACTTTTGACAGTTGAAATAGAACCTCTTCCTCTGTAAACTCACGTGTAATAAATGACTCATTTATCCTTTTTCTTAACTGAGGTCCCTTTCCTTCATTTTCATCTGTAAATACCGAACAAAAATATTCATTGAGGCAGTCAGCTAGACCTTTATCCTCATCTACATACCTTCCTTCTTTTGTTTTTAATCTAACTAATCCTTGTTTTACTTTTCTTTTCTCATTTATGTATCTAAAAAAAGTTTTGTCCCCCTTTTTTACTGACTGTGCTATTTCCTCTTCTGTGTGGGATTTGGAAGCTCTTATAACTTGCTTAGCCTCTTTCTGCCTAATCTTATAGGTCATTCTGTCTTCCTCACTCTGGGTTTTTTTATAATTACTAAATGCTAACTTTTTGTTTTTTACTATTTTGGCCACATCTGCGGAGTACCACAGTGGTTTCTTGAATTTTTTGCTTTTACTGACAAGCCTAATGCAATTTTCTGTTGCCTTCAGTAGTGCAACTTTTAAATAATCCCATTTCTTTAGGACTCCATATAAATTGCTCCAGTCTGATAATGACTCCTTTACACATATTCTAATTTTAGAAAAGTCTGTTTTTCTAAAGTCTAAAACTTTTGTTTTTGGGTGGTGTGACTCAGTCACTGTTCTTATATTAAACCACACTGACTGATGATCACTGGATCCTAAACTTTCACCTACAGTAATATCTGATACCAAATCTCCATTTGTTAACACTAAATCTAGTATGGCCTCTTTACGAGTTGGCTCCTCAACGACTTGTTTTAGAGACAATCCCAGTAGGGAGTTTAGAATATGTGTGCTCCTGGCACAAGTAGCTATTTTTGTTTTCCAATTCACATCAGGAAGATTAAAGTCACCCATGATGATAACTTCCCCCTTCATTGTCATTTTAGCTATTTCTTCAACTAGTAGATTATCTAACTCTTCAATTTGTCCTGGGGGCCTATAAATCACACCTACACGAGTTACTGTGTGATTACCAAATTCTAACGTAACCCAAACGGACTCTATGTTCGCCTCACTAACCTTTATTAGGCTAGATTTTATGCTATCCTTTATATACAGGGCCACCCCTCCCCCTTTCTTGCCTTCCCTGTCTTTTCTATATAAAGAGTACCCTGGTATTGCTATGTCCCAGTCATTTTTCTCATTATACCATGTCTCGGTAACAGCGACTAAATCTACACTATCAGTTGCCATTATTGCCACAAGTTCATGGATCTTATTCCCTAAACTGCGAGCATTTGTAGACATGACTCTAAGCTTATCATTTTTTAACACACTTGCTACAGGCACCTTCTGTCCACAATCCTCTTCTGACTCCTCTTCCTCACAATCTTCTTCCAGCGTTGCCGCGATGCTGATAAGGCTGTTTCTGGTGGTGATGGTGACCACAACTCTTCCTCTTCCTCTTCACGCTTATCTATGGCCTGATCCAGCACTCTTCGCAGGGCACGCTCCAGGAAGAAAACAAATGGTATGATGTCGCTGATGGTGCCTTCGGTGCGACTGACTAAGTTTGTCACCTCCTCAAAAGGACGCATGAGCCTACAGGCATTGCGCATTAGCGTCCAGTAACATGGCAAAAAAATTCCTAGCTCCCCAGAGGCTGTCCTAGCACCCCGGTCATACAAATATTCATTAACAGCTTTTTCTTGTTGGAGCAGGCGGTCGAACATTAGGAGTGGTGGATTCCAACGTGTCGGGCTGTCGCAAATCAAGCGCCTCACTGGCATGTTGTTTCGCCGCTGGATATCGGCAAAGTGCGCCATGGCCGTGTAGGAATGCCTGCAATGGCCACACACCTTACTGGCCTGCTTCAGGACATCCTGTAAGCCTGTGTACTAATGCACAAAGCATTGTACGATCAGATTACACACATGTGCCATCCACGGCACATGTGTCAACTTGCCCAACTTCAATGCCGCCAACAAATTTTTTCCGTTGTCACAAACCACTTTGCCGATATCCAGTTGCTGCGGAGTCAGCCACTTTTCAACCTGTGCGTTCAGGGCGGACAGGAGTGCTTGTCCGGTGTGACTCTCTGCTTTCAAGCAAGTCATTCCCAAGACGGCGTGACACTGCCGTATCCGGGATGTGGAACAGTACCTGGGAGCTGGGGGGGTGCCGTTGATGTGGAGAAAGGCGCAGCAGCAGAAGAGGACTCAGCCGAGGAGGTTATGGAAGAGGATGGAGTAGGAGGAGTAGTGTCACCAACTCCTCTGCAGAGCCACCTATTCCATGCTTGGCAGCTGTCAGCAGGTTTACCCAATGCGCAGTGTAGGTGATATACCTGCCCTGACCATGCTTTGCAGACCAGGTATCAGTGGTCAGATGGACCCTTGCCCCAACACTGTGTGCCAGACATGCCATTACTTCCTTTTGCACAATCGAGTACAGGTTGGGGATTGCCTTTTGTGAAAATACATTTCGTCTGGGTACCTTCCACTGCGGTGTCCCAATAGCTACACATTTTTTGAACGCCTCAGACTCCACCAGCTTGTATGGTAAAAACTGTCGGGCTAATAGTTCGGACAAGCCAGCTGTCAGACGCTGGGCAAGGGGGTGACTTTCTGACATTGGCTTCTTACGCTCAACCATGTCCTTGACAGACACATGACTGTGGGCAGATGAGCGGGAACTGCTCAAGGCGAGAGACGGAGTGGCGGGTGGTTGAGAGGGGGCAAGGAGGACAGCAGTGGTTGACGTGGCTGAAGATGCTGGACCAGGAGGAGGATGGCGGCTTAGAGTAGGCGTGCTGCTTGTACTCATGTGTTGATCCCATAGGCGTTTGTGATGTGCGATCATGTGCCTACGCAAATCAGTTATACCTAGGTTGGTGTTGGACTTCCCACGACTCAGTTTCTTTTGGCACAGGTTGCAAATGGCATCGCTGTTGTCAGAGGCAGACACACAAAAAAAATGCCACACCGCTGAGCTCTGCAATGACGGCATTCTGGTGGTGGACACAGCATGCGTTGATTGGCGTGCTGTCGGGCTGACCCCGGGTGCCGATGCATGCTGTCTGACTGTGCCACTAGCTCCTTGTGACGACCTTCCCCTGCTTCTAACTCGTCTCCTCCTCTTCTCTGTCTCCCTATCTGAACTTTTGTCCTGTTCTTCTTGCCGAGCGGGCACCCACGTGACATCCATGGACGCATCGTCATCATCAACCGCTTCACTTGGATCTGACAACTCAGCAAAGGAAGCAGCAGCGGGTACAACATCATCATCATCACACGTCCATGTGTGTAATGGTGCCTGCCTGTGACATATCCCTGTTATCTACATCCTCTGGCAATAATGGTTGCGCATCACTCATTTCTTCAAACGGATGTGTGAATAACTCCGACATACCAAGTGAAGCAGCTGTGGTGCTTGTTTTGTCGGTGGCGGCAGGCGGGTGAGTGGTATCTTGAAAGGTGGCCGAAGCTAAGCTGGAAGAGGATGGTGCGTCAAGGTCCTGTGTTAGCCAGTCAACTATGACCTCAGAACTTTTCAAGTTCAGGGTATGTGGCCTCTGAAAACTGGGCATTATTCTAGGGCCAAAGGGAATCACAGCACCATGTCTGTCATTTTTTTGGGGGGGATTAGTGGTACTATGCGTGCAAGCTACTGTGAGACCAGATATGAGTGGCACTGTACAGTGGCAAAGGTTGGCAGAGTACACGCTGTAGGCCTGACACACCCGCTGGAAGACAACTAACTGCTATTCAATCTATAACAGTGAAAAAAGTTTTTTTTTTTTTAAATGTCAAGCTTAAGCTATTGTGCCACCCGATATGAGTGGTGGCACTGGGCAAGTGGGCACAGTATCCACTGTGAGCCTGACACAGAAGCTGGCAGGCAGGCAACTGCAATTAGATTACACAGGAAAAAAAGCAGACTGATATTCTAGCCCTAAAAAGCAGAGATCAGATGAGTCCTTCAGGACTGTAGTGGACACTGAATACCCTAGCCTAGCTATCAATTTCCCTATCTAATGAGCAGCAGCTACACTTTCCCTCCTCTATCTAAGAATGCAGCTTCAGAATGAATCTAAAATGGATGCTGTACAGGAGGTGGGAGTGTCTGGAAGGGAGGGTCTGCTGCTAATTTGCTGGAATGTGTCTGCTGACCGTGAGGCACAGGGTCAAAATTTGCTCAATGATGACGAATAGGGGGCGGATCGAACCGCGCATGTGTTCGCTCGCCGTGGCGAACGCGAACACGCTATGTTGGCCGGGAACTATTCGCCAGCGAACAGTTCGGTACATCACTATTTAGGGGTGTAGTATGTGTTTGTTTACAATGAATCTAGTGTGTTTATAAGGGATCCAGAGTGTTTATTTTAGGAATGTAGTGTGTGTGTGTGTGTGTGTGTGTGTGTAGATGGTGCAGTGTGTGTGTGTGTGTGTGTATATACAGGAGTCTAGTGTGTGTTTGAAGGACCCAGAATGTGTAGGAGATCTAGTGAGTGTATAAAGGGATCTAGTGTGTATATGACCCAGAGTTGGGTAAAGGATCTAGTGTGTGTCTGGAACGTAATGTGTTTAGGAGTGCAGTATGTGTGTGAGGGGTTCTGTAGTGTGTATGTATATATGTATGTATATATATATATATATATATATATATATATATATATATATATATATATATATATATATATATATATATATTCCCAGGTCCCAGCACTCAGTGCTCCCGGTCTTTTCCGTGCTCCGGTGCAAACAATCTCCAACCAGTATAAAGTATCCAAGAAGAGAGCACTCTGGAGTCTTGTAATATGAGAAAGTAAATGCTGCTTTATTTTGCAGAGTACAAAAAAGTGTCGACGTTTCTATTCAATGTTGACTTTTTTCAAGACCATATATATATTATTATTATGTTCGGAAGTATTGTGTGTGTGTGTTTGGTGCAGTGTGTATTTGTGAGGGGTGCAGTGGGTGTCTGTGAAGGATGTAGTGTGTATGTGAAGGGTGCAGGATGTGTGTGTGATGGATGCTGTGTTTGAGGGGTGCTGTTTGTGATGTGTGGGGGCTGTGTGTGATGGGTGTGATATGGGTGTGTGATGTGTGAGAGTGCTATGTGTGAGAGTGCTGTGTGTGAGAGTGCTGTGTGTGAGAGTGCTGTGTGTGAGAGTGCTGTATGTGATAGTGCTGTGTGTGAGAGTGCTGTGTGTGAATATTAGAAGGGATTGTGTATTTGAGGGGTTAAAAATAAAATTAAGCAGGCATTAAATCCCCCCTCCCTTCTTACCTTTAGCCTGGGAGGGTGTGACGGTGCGCTGGTACCTGAGAGAGAGAGGGGGGGGACTAGAGTTCACACCCGCGAGATCCAGTCATCGCCGTGGCAACGACTGGATCTCGCTAGAGGAAGCTGGCGGAGATAAAAGATAGAGCTCCGCCAGGTCCTCTCCCTCCCCAGCCGCATGGCTGTCCAAGTAGGCCGGTGAGGGAGATCTTTGATCTCCCCACCGGCCCATAAAGGCACACAGCAGGGCCGGCGCTCGGATAGTGCCGGCCCTGCATAGACCAGCAGGGCATGTCCTATGACCTCCCCTGCCAGCCTCGGCCCATGGCCACTGCAGCCCACCGGGCATTTGCCCGGTGTGCCCGATGGCCCGTCTGGGCCTTATTACAGGTGATGAAGAGCTCACAACGGTAACCTCTCCAGATGTATGGAGGCCTGATGTGTTAACGCCTCACCCGGGGATGTCCAACACCCCCTCCCAAAAGGTATGCAAGTGCCCAACCATCTTGGGTCATCTGGTGGTATGAGCCGGGCTGAAGCAAGGGCCAAAAAAAGCTCAGCTCCCCAGTGACAGGAGATCAAATGTGGCTCTCATCAGGCCCCATTGGGTAAGTCAAAGAGAACAAGCATTAGACTTATAGGCCCAATCAGCCACCCTCCCAACCCAGTCAAAAATACCCTATCGCAACAGCATATCACCATACACTTCCAAAAGTAAAGAGTACCTCTATTCAGTAAGGCAAGTCGTTATCATCAAGGCAGCAGGACCACTAACCATTCCTGCCCAGCTCTGGAGTTGGCAAAATCACTCTTCAGTGCCATCTGATTCACCCCATCTTCTCATAGGTGAGTCTTCATCAGTATACACTGGTTGGCATAGGCGTGCGCAGCCTATTGCATTAGGGTGTGCACCCTAAAGCACAAGCGGCGTGTGTGTGTGTATATATATATATATATATATATATATATATATATATATATATATATATATATATATACATACATACATACACATATATACACATATATACACACACAGACACAAAGCTGTGTGTGTGTGCTGTGTGAGGGTGCTGTTAGTGTGATGTGTGTGAGGGTGCTGGTAGTGTACTATGTGGGTGTTTGTGTATGCGTGCTTGTGAGGGTGCTGTGAATGTACTGTGTGTCAGGGTGCTGTTTGTGTGTGTGTGTGTGCACTTGTGAGGGTGCTGTAAATGTACTGTGTGTGAGGGTGATGTTTGTGTGTGAGGGTACTGGTAGTGTGCTGTGTGTGTTTGTTAGGGTCCTGTTTGTGTTTGTGAGGGTACTGTTAGTGTGCTGTGTGAGTGTGAGAGTACTGTTTGTGTAATGTGTGTGAGAGTGCTGTGTGTTTGTGTGGGTGCTGTGTATGTCTGTGGGTGCTGTGTATGTGTGTGGGTGCTGTATGTCTGTGGGTGCTGTGTATGTCTGTGGGTGCTGTGTATGTCTGTGGGTGCTGTGTATGTCTGTGGGTGCTGTGTATGTCTGTGGGTGCTGTGTATGTCTGTGGGTGCTGTGTATGTCTGTGGGTGCTGTGTATGTCTGTGGGTGCTGTGTATGTCTGTGGGTGCTGTGTATGTCTGTGGGTGCTGTGTATGTCTGTGGGTGCTGTGTATGTCTGTGGGTGCTGTGTATGTGTGTGGGTGCTGTGTATGTCTATGGGTGCTGTGTATGTCTATGGGTGCTGTGCATGTCTGTGAGTGCTGTGTATGTGTGTGGGTGCTGTATGTGGGTGCTGTATGTGTGTTGGTGCTGTGTATATTTGTGTGTGGGTAATTGTGGGGGGTGGAGGTACATTACTTAATATCCCCCCTCCCTTCTTACTTTATGTAGGGAGGGGGGATCTTTCCTTGCTGCTTCCCCTGGTGGTCCAGTGGAGGTGGGGGCAGATCAGTTATCCCCCCTCCCTTCTTACCTTATGCCTGGGAGGGGGGATCCTGCTGCTGCTGCCGCCATCCATCCCTGGTGGTCCAGTGGAGAGTGAACTCTAGCCCCGCAGGGCTAGAGTTCACTCACGCGAGATCTGAGCGTTGCCGCGGCATTGCTCAGATCTCGCGAGAGGAACCCGGCGGTGCTGCTGGCAATGGCTCCCCGGGTCCTCTCCTGCCTCCCTCCATGCCTGTGAGCCGGTGAGGGGAGGCTGAGAGCAGAGCCGGCGCTCGGATAGCGCCGGCTCTGCATGAGCCGGCAGGGGAGATCCTGAGATCTCCCCTGCCGGTCTCAATACATAGCGCGTGCCGCAGGGGATTAGGGTGTGCCCAGGCACACCCGGCACACCCCGTGCGCAGGCCTATGCTGGTTGGGACAGGGGAGATACAGATGATCTTCTCTTTGGGATCACCTGTTCCTCGATCAACCAATTCTGAACTTGGATTTCCATAAATTAAATGCTTGTAGAAACCTGGGTATGTCATCAGGGCACCAAATCACTAGCCAGGAATTGCCCTGCAAGCTGAAAGGGAAGTCCGAGTGTCAATTCCCTTATTTCTTAGTGCCTTAGTCTC
The DNA here is from genome assembly GCF_036172605.1 of Pelobates fuscus. Taxonomy (NCBI): domain Eukaryota; kingdom Metazoa; phylum Chordata; class Amphibia; order Anura; family Pelobatidae; genus Pelobates; species Pelobates fuscus. The sequence goes on from NC_086326.1 coordinate 129,947,888, forward strand.
TGGTCATAGAGCCCTACTTGTGTCCTGTGTTACATCCAAGAGGTCTTCAAATAGGGACACTGTGGCTGACCGCCTGGCATCCTGACTGGGTGCCTCGGCCAATCGATGCTTACTAGCATCCCCGAGTACTTCCAAGCACTCCACTGGACACCAAAACCAACAGATAACTTGGGATCTGGTTAGTGTTTCCACTCCCCAGGTCTCAAATATGGAGTACAGCGCTTAATGTGTAACATAAATAACTCACCCCAATGTTAGTAGCTTGAGGGGGTATATATGAAAAACAAAAGAGAAATATACACAATGATAGTACAATATAGTTTATACAAGGTATATTGTATATAATTAAAAAACAGAGATAAAGGATGGCGCTTAAAAATAAGTAGTAGTGCGTTTAAGATATCATATATAAAAAACCAGTGCAGCACACATAAAAACCACCCAAGTGTATAGTCACTTAATAACACTTACATACAAAGATAAAACAGAAAAGAGGGCGGTGGTTGCGCACACAATGAATGATATCCTTGGTCTTAAGTGTAGACCCTTAGGTTCTGACCCTGGAACAGCAGGGTGATAGCTGTAATAAAGGTGATCTCCACAATCCTGTTCACACAAGCGGAAAAGGGAGAGTGAGACAGAACAGGCACACAGAGAGAGAGAGCTCTGAAAGTTTCACAGGAACAGTAAGTTTCCTGTGAAACTTTCAGAGCTCTCTCTCTCTGTGTGCCTGTTCTGTCTCACTCTCCCTTTTCCGCTTGTGTGAACAGGATTGTGGAGATCACCTTTATTACAGCTATCACCCTGCTGTTCCAGGGTCAGAACCTAAGGGTCTACACTTAAGACCAAGGATATCATTCATTGTGTGCGCAACCACCGCCCTCTTTTCTGTTTTATCTTTATATTGTATATAATGTAAGTACAAAATTAATCACATTATTTAGAGCCTTTTTAGTTTTTAGGCTCTAATCTTCCAGGCTTCCGTGTCTTTAAGGTAGAAAGCACAACCCCTCTTTCCTTTTGGTACTTTTTCCTATTTATCTCGCCACCATATGGGTATAGGGAAGAAAGAGAGAAAACAGGATTCTGGGTGTAGTAGTTTAGCAGAAATTCCCCTAAAATGAAAAGATAAAAGCAAATGTGCTCACCTTGTTTAGAGCCTATAAATCTTTGGCTCTAAGTTTTCAGGCCTAGTGTCAAATTGGGGTGACACCTCCCCTTACCGGACAAAGTGCAGGATGCAATGATAGATGTAAAATAATTTATTATTAACTATAATTAAAAAATGTATATATAATAACACAGTGCTAGAAAATAAAGTCAATATCAGATAAAGTGCAATAGTACATCTATTCTCCTCCGCCAAGACGCGTTTCGCTGTGAACAGCTTCCTCAGTCGGCCGTGGATTGCATTCTGCCGGTTCCGGTTTTTGTGTACTCGAAAAGCCCGCCTGTTCGTCAATCAGCCAATCGGCTCTCTTCTTTTCCGGCGTTTTCGTGGTGTAACGTCATTTCCTGTTTCGATACTTTGATGGACTTCAAATCCCATGATGCTTCTGGGTCTCCTCCGTGATTTCCGGATTAGTTCGTAAAAAAGTCCTTTCCGTGAATTACAGTCCTTAAGTGGATTTACCTCCAAATAAAACATACATATCGGAAAAAACTGTGTTACTTTCTTTATTATTTTCAATGGTAGTAAATTTGGTATAACCAAGTTGTGTACTTAATATATATAAAAACATCTATATATCCACAGAGGGTAAGTTTAATGAAAATAACTTTTTTGCATAAATAAAATGGATGTTATATAAACGTGTTTGAACATTGTTTGATTTATATATACCGATATCTTTAAGTGTACTAATTTCAGATTTAGAGTGAAGATAAATATATTGCACAGAGGGTATACATTCTTATTCATTGTACACTCCAAGATATATATGGACAGCCTTATGGTTCTAGATAGCAGAAAAAATCTATATACATACAGGGAAATAAACTATACACTGTGTGCAGAATTATTAGGCAAATGAGTATTTTGACCACATCATCCTCTTTATGCATGTTGTCTTACTCCAAGCTGTATAGGCTCGAAAGCCTACTACCAATTAAGCATATTAGGTGATGTGCATCTCTGTAATGATAAGGGGTGTTGTCTAATGACATCAACAACCTATATCAGGTGTGCATAATTATTAGGCAACTTCCTTTCCTTTGGCAAAATGGGTCAAAAGAAGGACTTGACAGGCTCAGAAAAGTCAAAAATAGTGAGATATCTTGCAGAGGGATGCAGCACTCTTAAAATTGCAAAGCTTCTGAAGCGTGATCATCGAACAATCAAGCGTTTCATTCAAAATAGTCAACAGGGTCGCAAGAAGCGTGTGGAGAAACCAAGGCGCAAAATAACTGCCCATGAACTGAGAAAAGTCAAGCGTGCAGCTGCCAAGATGCCACTTGCCACCAGTTTGGCCATATTTCAGAGCTGCAACATCACTGGAGTGCCCGAAAGCCCAAGGTGTGCAATACTCAGAGACATGGCCAAGGTAAGAAAGGCTGAAAGACGACCACCACTGAACAAGACACACAAGCTGAAACGTCAAGACTGGGCCAAGAAATATCTCAAGACTGATTTTTCTAAGGTTTTATGGACTGATGAAATTAGAGTGAGTCTTGATGGGCCAGATGGATGGATTGGTAAAGGGCAGAGAGCTCCAGTCCGACTCAGACGCCAGCAAGGTGGAGGTGGAGTACTGGTTTGGGCTGGTATCATCAAAGATGAGCTTGTGGGGCCTTTTCGGGTTGAGGATGGAGTCAAGCTCAACTCCCAGTTTCTGGAAGACACCTTCTTCAAGCAGTGGTACAGGAAGAAGTCTGCATCCTTCAAGAAAAACATGATTTTCATGCAGGACAATGCTCCATCACACGCGTCCAAGTACTCCACAGCGTGGCTGGCAAGAAAGGGTATAAAAGAAGAAAATCTAATGACATGGCCTCCTTGTTCACCTGATCTGAACCCCATTGAGAACCTGTGGTCCATCATCAAATGTGAGATTTACAAGGAGGGAAAAAAAGTACACCTCTCTGAACAGTGTCTGGGAGGCTGTGGTTGCTGCTGCACGCAATGTTGATGGTGAACAGATCAAAACACTGACAGAATCCATGGATGGCAGGCTTTTGAGTGTCCTTGCAAAGAAAGGTGGCTATATTGGTCACTGATTTGTTTTTGTTATGTTTTTGAATGTCAGAAATGTATATTTGTGAATGTTGAGATGTTATATTGGTTTCACTGGTAAAAATAAATAATTGAAATGGGTATATATTTGTTTTTTGTTAAGTTGCCTAATAATTATGCACATTAATAGTTACCTGCACACACAGATATCCCCCTAAAATAGCTATAACTAAAAACAAACTAAAAACTACTTCCAAAAATATTCAGCTTTGATATCAATGAGTTTTTTGGGTTCATTGAGAACATGGTTGTTGTTCAATAATAAAATTAATCCTCAAAAATACAACTTGCCTAATAATTCTGCACTCCCTGTATACCTCTATCTATAAAAATTAAAGGTATAATATGGGTGGATGTATTTCACTTGTATTAGATAGGGATAATTCTATAAAGTTAGGATACATGGAGATTCCCATACAGTGACATATCCAAAAGGGAAAGAAATTATAAAAAGTGACATAATTCGAAGTCGGCATTGAGACCAAATGGGATCAGGGTGTTGAGGTTAAAAATCTATTTAGTCTCAATTTTTCCAAGCTTTTTGATCTCGTCCTCCCCCCACCAGTTTAGATCTACTTTCTGTATACCAAAACATTCCAAACCTTGAGGATTACTTTCATGTGTTTCTTTAAAATGTGTTGAAACGCTGTGTTTCTCAAACCCTTTTCTAATGTTTTTCGTATGTGTTCATTTATTCTGACTTGTAGGGGTCTTTTAGTCCTTCCCACGTACATTAAATTACAGGGGCATTTCAGTATGTAGATTACTCTTTTCGAAAAGCATGTGATCATATCTTTTATTTTGTACCCTTTTTTGTTCTTTGGGTCTTGGAATTTTGTCAGATGTCTATTTCCACCTTTGGTGCTTCTACAGGCCAGACAATTACCACATCCAAAAAAACCTTCCTGATGATGAAAGAAGGTGTTGGATTTTTTGTCCCTAATATGATTATGCGTTAATTTCTGTTTTAGATTTGGAGCTCCTCTGTGTATGATTGTTGGTACATCTGATAGTATAGTGTGTAGCATAGGGTCTTTTCTTAGAATAGGCCAATGTTTTTTTTAAATTTGTTTAATTTGTCGGCTGTTTTGATTGTAATTACAGATAAACGGGATATTGAGAATTTTTTTCTTATCTTTTGGTTTGTATTTTAAAAGTTGGGATCTATCTGTTTTCGCTACGGTTTCCAAAACCTCTTGTAAATGGTTTTCCTCATACCCCTTTTCTATGAATTGTTTTTTTATTCTTGTGGCTTGGTTTTGAAAGGGGCTCATATCTGTACAATTTCTCCTCATTCGGAGAAATTGAGATCTAGGCATATTTCTCAGCCATGGGGAGAAATGGCAACTATTGAGATAAATATAATTGTGCAAGTAACCCTCCAGGTAGGCCGATAGTCTCAGGGATAGGATCAGTATCCAGCAGACTGTCGGAATACCTGGACAAATGCTTGCAACCTACTGTTCAAAAAACAGAAAGTTATTTAAAAGACACCTTGAACATTATACAAGTATTACAAGAAATAGGCTGGGAGCCTACCTTCTTTCTAGTTACTGCAGATGTTAGCTCCCTATACACGATTATTACCCACTCAAAAGGTATAGAGGCAGTGAGTTTATTTTTAAAAGAAATGAACGCATATCCCCTAGAACAAATTAATTTTATACTGGAAGGAATAGAACTGATTTTATCTAACAATTATTTTTGGTTTAATGATAATTTTTATCTTCAAAAAGTCGGCACAGCTATGGGGACCAGGTTCGCTCCCAGTTATGCCAACTTATTTATGGCTTTTTGGGAGTACCACTTTATTTCATCCAACCCTGACTGGGAAGCGAACCTGGTCACCTACAAAAGATATATAGATGATATATTTTTTATCTGGAAGGGCAGTGAGGAAAGCCTCATCTCTTTTTTAGCTTTTTTAAACACGAACAATTGGGGTATTCGTTTGACTACAGAATATAGCAGCAAGAGTGTACATTTTTTAGATCTTACCGTATACATAGAACAGGACCAAATTAAAACTAAATCCTATTTTAAGTCAGTAGACGTTAACAATTATATTTATCTCAATAGTTGCCATTTCTCCCCATGGCTGAGAAATATCCCTAGATCTCAATTTCTCCGAATGAGGGGAAATTGTACAGATATGAGCCCCTTTCAAAACCAAGCCACAAGAATAAAAAAAACAATTCATAGAAAAGGGGTATGAGGAAAACCATTTACAAGAGGTTTTGGAAACCGTAGAGAAAACAGATAGATCCCAACTTTTAAAATACAAACCAAAAGATAAGAGAAATTCTCAATATCCCGTTTATCTGTAATTACAATCAAAACAGCAGACAAAATAAACAAATTTTACAAAAAACCTTGGCCTATTCTAAGAAAAGACCCTATGCTACACACAATACTATCAGATGTACCAACAATCATACACAAAGGAGCTCCAAATCTAAAACAGAAATTAACGCATAATCATATTAGGGACAAAAAATCCAACACCTTCTTTCATCAGGAAGGTTTATTTGGATGTGGTAATTGTCTGGCCTGTAGAATCACCAAAGATGGAAAGAGACATCTGACAAAATTCCAAGACCCAAAGAACAAAAAAGAGTACAAAATAAAAGATATGATCACATGCTTTTCGAAAAGAGTAATCTACATACTGAAATGCCCCTGTAATTTAATGTACGTGGGAAGGACAAAAAGACCCCTACAAGTCAGAATAAATGAACACATACGAAACATTAGAAAAGGGTTTGAGAAACACAGCGTTTCAACACATTTTAAAGAAACACATGAAAGTAATCCGCAAGGTTTGGAATTTTGGTATAAGAAAGTAGATCTAAACTGGTGGGGGGAGGACGAGATCAAAAAGCTAGGAAAAATTGAGACCAAATGGATTTTTAACCTCAACACCCTGATCCCATTTGGTCTCAATGCCGACTTCGAATTATGTCACTTTTTATAATTTTTTCCCCTTTTGGATAAGTCACCGTATGGCAATCTCCATGTATCCTAACTTTATAGAATTATCCCTATCTAATACAAGTGAAATACATCCACCCATGTTATACCTTTAATTTTTATAGATAGAGGTATATAGTTTATTTCCCTGTATGTATATAGATTTTTTTCTGCTATTTAGAACCATAAGGCTGTCCATATATATCTTGGAGTGCACAATGAATAAGAATGTATACCCTCTGTGCAATATATTTATCTTCACTCTCAATCTGAAATTAGTACACTTATGGATATCGGTATATATAAATCAAACAATGTTCAAACACGTTTATATAACATCCATTTTATTTATGCAAAAAAGTTATTTTCATTAAACTTACCCTCTGTGGATATATAGACGTTTTTATATATATTAAGTACACAACTTGGTTATACCAAATTAACTACCATTGAAAATAATAAAGAAAGTAACACAGTTTTTTCCGATATGTATGTTTTATTTGGAGGTAAATCCACTTAAGGACTGTAATTCACGGAAAGGACTTTTTTACGAACTAATCCGGAAATCACGGAGGAGACCCAGAAGCATCATGGGATGTGAAGTCCATCAAAGTATCGAAACAGGAAATGACGTTACGCCGGAAAAGAAGAGAGAAGATTGGCTGATTGACGAACCGGCGGGCTTTTCGAGTACACAAAAACCGGAACCGGCAGAATGCAATCCACGGCCGACTGAGGAAGCTGTTCACAGCGAAACGCGTCTTGGCAGAGGAGAATAGATGTACTATTGCACTTTATCTGATATTGACTTTTTTATTTTCTAGCACTGTGTTATTATGTATACATTTTTAAATTATAGAGAAAAAGAGGACCAATGGGTAGGCAAGTGGAGACCCACTGCCTCCCAAAAATACCTAGTATCTGTATATGACAATGCTCTGCAATTATGAGTGTACCTAATGAGGCGCAGAGAGTGTAAGTAAAATAAAAAACTCTTTAATATTCCCTCGTAGGGGAGGAACTCAAAACACAAAAAAATAATAAATAAATAAACACACAAAAAATATGTAAATAAAATAGGACCTAGTGGAATCAAATTAGTCCAAAGTACATAGAAATAACTGTTAATTTATATATAGCAAAATTGCCTATTTATAGTTATAAATTCTATGAAAAAATGGAAACCCTCAGATGCAAAAAAAGAGTACATGAATCAAGATATATGGATAGTGGAAACAGTTTGTAAAGTTGCAAACTGTAACAGCTTATTTAAATACCCAGCGATACAAGTGTAATCCAAAACCTATGAAACTATAGGAGATTTGGGGGAAAGGAGTCCCTAGCATAGGATAAATAGCTGAGATATAACAGTCCATATAATAAACAAGGTTAATGAGAGATCCAGAAGGGATGTCCTAGGAGGTTAAAAGCATCCGCTCAAATACATGCTTGCTCGACGCGCGTTTCGGCGAAACAAAGTCGCCTTTGTCAAGAGAAATTTGCGGCGTGAAAGGCGCCTCTTTTTAATCCTGCTTAGTGATCCGCCCATAGATTATGACGTCAGTGAGAATCCTTCAGTCATTGGGCTGAAGGAAATAGAGGGCGGATCGCTGTGCTGCTCGGGATGATTCATGACAAAGTTAACCCTTACAGGGGTATTTACCCCGCATGCTGCAGCTCGGTTAGAATGTGACAGTGATATACAGAGTGTAACTATACCGAGTGAATTTGGGACAGTGTACAGCGGTCTCACAAGGATATGACAGTTATGGAGCATATTATAACAAATGCCCTGACAGTGTTAGTTGAATACACAGTGATATTATATATACAGTTGTCAGTCTTACCCTGAAAACAAGCTGATGTTATTAACTAGTTCCAAAACAAAGGGATAGAGTTAACCCAGACACTGCCACTTCATAGTATGGAAAAGGGGCGAACATAGATGGAATTAGAGATAAAAAACAAGGATGCAAATATGGGGATAACTAAAAGTATACCCCATAAAATTAATTTAAAGTAACCTCCATGTAATAGATATTAATATTGATACATAAAGAGTATGGTTAATGAGAAACAAATGTGTTGACTAAATCAAGTGGCAAATTGGAGAATAACTCCATTAGTGATGACAAGAGCTTATCTAGATAAATAGAGCTGCTAATAGTACATATTATAAATGTGCTAAATAAAAGGAGCAAAGGAAAAGCCTTCGTTGAGGCCTTTTGGTTGAAGGGTTGATAGATTTTGGTTGAAGGGTTGATAGATCTAAGTTGATAGATCCAGAGGCTTTCCCTTTGCCTCAAGAATCTATCATAGTTGCCCCTACGTTTGTCCTTGTGTACCAGCTCAAGTCCGCAGAACCGAAGTCCTTGTGGGTGCACTTTGTCCGGTAAGGGAAGGTGTCACCCCAATTTGACACTAGGCCTGAAAACTTAGAGCCAAAGATTTATAGGCTCTAAACAAGGTGAGCACATTTGCTTTTATCTTTTCATTTTACGGGAATTTCTGCTAAACTACTACACCCAGAATCCTGTTTTCTCTCTTTCTTCCCTATACCCATATGGTGGTGAGATACATAGGAAAAAGTACCAAAAGGAAAGAGGGGTTGTGCTGGCTACCTTAAAGACACGGAAGCCTGGAAGTTTAGAGCCTAAAAACTAAAAAGGCTCTAAATAATGTGAGTAATTTTGTACTCACATTATATACAATATACCTTGTATAAACAATATTGTACTATCATTGTGTATATTTCTCTTTTGTTTTTCATATATACCCCCTCAAGCTACTAACATTGGGGTGAGTTATTTATGTTACACATTAAGCGCTGCACTCCATATTTGAGACCTGGGGAGTGGAAACACTAACCAGATCCCAAGTTATCCGTTGGTTTTGGTGTTACTTTATGGTGGGATACTGGGAATACCCACAGAGTGTTCACAGCAGCTAAAAATTACAGAAACCACAAAGTCTTTTACTAAGCGCCATATTTTTCCACACCTTTTGTTGTTTACACTCCACTGGACACCATAACCACCGTAATCCTGCAGCCAGCATTACAGATTGGTTGGGGTCTCATGGCCTACACCCACCCTAGACCCAAGACCAGGATCCAGCTTCCAGTGGTAGACCTCTCCTAATACAGAGAGTAAAAGCAGGTAGCACCAGTTGTAATCCAAGGGAGTATAATGATTAAAGCAACCCACAGAGTGAATATAGCTGTTCTCTCCACACATGAGACGAGGCTCTTTGTTGAGGGTGAAGTGGAACTGGTTTAATGGGAGCCACACATGGCCTTTTATGTGAATCCTCATGCAAGGGGTTTACTGTGACATATTCCAGTGGCATTCTCCACTAGAGCTAAAAGGAGACTACAGTAAAACATCCACATAATTACATTAACTCCAGGACATACAGATCAAATACACCCCAAAAACATACATTTAACAATTGAGTACCCCCTCATGTCCTATATCCCCAGATAGCCTGGATCTGAGTGCCCAACATTTCCCGAAAGCACTTGGATCCTGCGAACGCAGCTGAAATGCCATGGGGATATAGTTTAGACCGACTGCACACCAGGTTCCTGCCCAAAAGAATTGGGCTGTGTTTGGTCGGTCCCATTCGTGAGTACGAAGTACAGTAAAAGTATGAATGCAACCAGTTCATATGTACACTTAGACTGTGTCCCTTGTTCAGGAGTGTGTTCCCACCGAATGCCGCTCTTCTCAGACGAATATAACCGAACATACATGGAGATGGAAGTTCCAGCGGTGTTCGCGCCATCGAGTGTCCGATTATAGTTCCATGCATTCGACAACCAAACACCGCTGGAACTTCTATCTTCACGTATGTTCGGTTATATTCGTATGAGAAAGATGGCAACCGCAACGTGTTCGTCCAAACGAACAACGACCACCCATCCGATCTCTTAGAATGTTGTGGTTTTGAAGTGTTAATGAGATCAAAAGGGTCAATTGGCAGCACACGACTCCCACGGGTGGTCCAACTGTTCAGGAGTTCATTCAGGATAAGAACAGGATGGATTCAATCCATTCGATACATCCATATGCCGAACCATGCAGTCCAAAAGACGCGAACAGTGCCTTTTTACAGTGCTTTAATCAAGGTCTATCACAGGGGCCATAGTCCTGGGGCAAGAGGCTGGCCTGCAGGCCACTTCAAGAACCGTGAAAAGGTTCAGTTTGTTACAGACACTTCTGCACTTTGGAACATGATAGAACCTGAATTTCTTGTGGCTGCCATAATTTTCTCCTTCAGGATATAGGAGTGTAGGCAACAGATAACATCTCAGGGCCTACAGTTTTGCTTCAGCTGACCCAACAACCAATGGTTCTGATCAAAGAGCATTTCAGCTGGGCTTCCTTGCTTAAAATATGGTGGAACAAAGCTTCAGGTAGAGGGATAGTGTCTAGTTCAGGTAGGCCATGTACCTTTTATTCTGCTTCCAACTCCTAATCTTCAAATCCTCCATTTGCATGAGCAGGGTAAGTAAAAAATGTCCCTGTTGGGTGGCTGTGATCCCTGCAGCTCTATGTCGAACATTTATATACAATTCCCCAGGGTACCCATGCAGTGGCGAGGAGACCCTGTCTGTGTTGTACCAGAGCCTGTGGGCTTCTTTGTGCAGAGCATTTTTGAGAAAAAGGGGTGACATTATAGCTTTTAAGCTGCTAGGGGTGCAAAGCTCCATCAGCACACATCCTGCACCATGCTCAGTCAGGTCATGCCCCCCAATATTAATCGTATACACTGTAACTGTTTAATCATTATACTGAAAATGTGCATACAGTACAATTTACAATACATTTGGTGATGTTATAGATTGTACTACTAACCTTTCTTCTGAAGCTCAAACTTGTCCTGAACAGATCGAAGTTGTTGTTCCATTGAGGCTACTTTAAGTTTCAGTGCTTCAAGATCTAAAATGATAACCAATATCATGTGATGAATTCACATTGTGCCAAACACATGGACACTATAAGCCACTGGATTGTAGCCCTAAAAATAAGTCCCTGTTTCATTTTAGTGGGTTCCCAGTGGTTGGAACAGGCAGATCATTCTTTATGTTTACAGTAGTGGTATCACTTTTCAGAGTGCAACGGAGAACACTGTGATACTCAGAAGAGTCAAATGAAGGTGTTTTGTAAATTTTATTTCAGTATCAATTATACTGAACTTGAAGAATGGATAATTGACCTAATTAGATCTGAAGAAATGGTTGCTTAGTGCAGCATTTGATATTACAAAGGAGAATGACTTTTCCATGACACCAACTATGCAGTAAACTCATTTTTTGAGATTAAATACTGTTAATCAAGAGATTAAAGAAACTGAGTCGAGTACAAAGGTCTAGGGAATATAACTGATTGCAAAAAAAAGAGACATCCTTCATTGTGTCTAATGAACAGACTGACTATGTGGCTGAGAAGCAGGCTTCAAACAATACAAAATAGCAGACTGTTCTGATATAATAAGCTCATAAAAAATCCATAGCCACATAAGCACTAAGCTTTAGAAGCTGAAAAGGCATTTGATCGCCTGAATTGGTAATACATGTAAGCCACCCTGAAAATGTCTTTCCAGACATTTCCTATTTACTCTAAGTGTTATATACACAACATAAGTTATTATAGAACTGTTAAAATAAATTTGTCTCTGGAGTTGGGACTGGTTTATGAAGAGAAGCATAAGGCTTGATCTTCAAATCTCCTGAGACTTAATGACATATAAAGACATGTATCTTGGGGTATGGAGTCAAATCCCTATGAAATGTTTCCCTAGGCGTACGTACATATACCACTATGCACATGGAAATGTACAGCAGCACATGTATTTTATTCTAATGTTAGATTTCTATTGTATATTAACCACAGTAATAAAGACAAATTCAGAGCAAGAATTATTTGTAACAAGTCATAGGAGGAGTAAAAGGGACTTATTATTATTTTTTTTAAAATATTGCTTCCATGCTAGATAACAGTATGTATTATGTATTATGGGTACATATGTTTGAATAAGTTGGAAAGATAAACTAATTGTGTACATCTTGGTCCATTTGGTGCAATGATCATAAGAAAATTATTAAATTATTGTTTAGAAAAAAACAAGTTTTACACATACCTGAAGCACCAATGTCACCTGTATTTCCCTTTGGACCTGGTGATCCCTGTTCTCCTTTTAGTCCTGGTTGTCCAGGAATTCCTGGAGTTCCTAGAGGGCCTTGCAGTCCAATTGGTCCTAAATAGAATTAAATTAAAACAAAATAATACCAATATGATGAGTTGATGTCTTATCATTTTTGAAATCCCCGTATTCCACCAATAAAAAGTATTTTAGATTATAGTATTGATAGCAACATATGAATATGTATCTATTCATCTGTGAAAGGATCTGTATGATTCACTGAGACAAACAGAGCAATGTTGCACAACAATATTTGTTGTAATTAGTTGTACTTTGCGATCATTCCTCCTGATGACATTTGTGGCTGAAATCAAATCAGTGTTCCATAGATAGTGATTATAACCTGAGCTGCGTACCTCTCTCGCCTTTTTCACCCTGTGGTCCTGTGTTTCCATCTTTTCCACATGAAATGACAGTACTGGTATTGTTTTCTATATCTTGGCATATCTGGCTAATGGCTGCTACAAATGGCACAGTAAGTGCAATGAAACCGAGAATCCAAAAATGGTTCATATTTGACGTTTTTTATACCTATAGGTTAAAATATATAAACAAATAAAATATTAAAAGACACACACACATAAAGTAAAAGGTCTGTATAACTAAAAATTGTTAGATGCATCAGATACATTTTTATAGAGTGTTAATAAAGCATTGCATACCTTTTTTCCACACCAATGTGCTTGCTGGAGAAAGTGATGAGAAGAAATGGGACAGGCACATTAATATATAGTCGTCTAAGCTTCCTCCAAAGAAAAGATTATTAGATGATAATTCTACAGCGTATTGCAAAATGTAAACAAACTCTGGAGAAAAAAAGGAAAATAACAGATTTTTGGATTACTGTGGGACAATTAAAACAATAAATTATATGCATGAATCTGATATGCAAACAAAACACATTATTATTATATGTATAGTCAATATTGACTGGAGATGTTTAAAGAAAATGTCACTTTGCTCCGGTGATGTTTAGATTAATAACCCATTCTGTTCATAGAGTTCTGAGAGCAGTCTCTCAATCTCAAGGTATAATATGTTTAATTACACAATGTCTCTCAGGAGCCGAGGACATGCATGTCTGCTTTAGTCTGTGACTGGCTTCCCCCGAAAGAACATTTGTTTTGAAAGTGTAAATGACTACAGCTAATACAGTACCTATGTTAAATTTGGTTTCAATATAAAAAGCTTCATGACAAAAAATACAGAATCTTTCACAATATCACACAGTTAAAGTGCTTCAATCAAATAAAGTGCATATAAGTGTAATTGCACCTAAGTGAGCCAAAGTGCATATTAAAATCCTGGAGGAGCTCAGTCTGCAGCTCCTCCAGGTCCTTCGGCCACGGCAACGCTCCGGATCTCGCGAGAGTGAACTCTCACCACATGGACCACCAGGGATTCCCCACCAGACCACCAAGGATCGAGAAATGTCCCCATTCCTCCCTAAACAAAGGTAAGAAGGGAGGGGGGACATTATGTATATTTTAAATAAAAAAAATAATAATTTTATCAAATTAAAAATTTTTTTTAAACATTAAAAAAGCCCCCATCCTTATCACACACATACCCTACACACACACATACACTGCCCCCACACACACACACACTGCCCCCACATACATAGACTGCCCCCATACACACACACTGCCCCCACATACAGACACTGCTCCCATACACGCACATACACTGCCACCAATACACACACACACACCCTACACACACATTGGCCACCCACACACAAACTTCCCCCCATACACACATTGCCCCCCACTCACACACTGCCCCCTAACACACACTGCCGTCCTCACGTACACACTGCAACTTACTCTGGGAGAGGGTCCCGGCACTACTGGCACCATAACCACTACACTGAGCTGTAGTGGGTATTGTGTCTGGATTATTTCTCTAAATAATCTGCAAGTGCCCCTCCTGAGGTCAGGCTCTGGATCCGCTACTGGCTCCCACATATATACACAAATATAGTCCAAATCTTCTTCCTATAGTTCCTTCTGACTTTCACGATCTTCCCATGATTACTTCTTGCTTGTGTCCGCCTGGCGTCATTGCGTCCTGTGTGTGATGACGTGATGCATTGCACACATTGGTGACTTGATGCTTATTGATCTGCAATAATCTTGGGTCTGGAAACACTAACCTCTGGGATTGGAGGACTGAGGTTAAAAATGGTAGATTCTGGGGTTTAAATTAAGGAGAATGGGGAGGGCTTACCCTTTCTGATCCAGGCCCTCTTACCTCTTTGATCCAGGCTGCAAGACTAATCTAAGTTCAACACAAAATTGCTATTCTTTATGGCTTCTTTCCTATATAAAATAAAAAGGTAGGGGGGCGGAGCCAGCTGAGGAACAGAGCGGACACGTTTTCCCCGAGCTCCGAGCAAAGACAGCCTCAAAACCTACTAAATTCTGTGAAAAAGGCGACTTTTATTGACGAAACCCATCATCAGAGGTGCAGGAAAAAGTATGGGTCGGAAAAATCAAAAACTCAAAGGTGATCGGACCCCGACAAGCCGAGACATCGGCGAACTACTGCGGGGTGCCCAGAGGGCCGCATGGGACAAGATGGCGCTGGAGGGAAACGAGACCTCGTACTCATCGGGAGACAACCCGTTCGATATGGGTGAGGAGCTACCCCACAATGCGCCCAAGAGACCCACGATCCCTCAGCAAGCCCCGGCCGAGCCGGTAACTGCCGCCCAGCTAAAGGACATGCTCGCCCAGCTGCGAACGAACATTGCAGCGGACATGGCGTACTTCAAAACGGCGGTTGAAAAAGCCACCTCACGGATCACACTCCTGGAGGCCACAACGAGCACACAGGACTCCAGACTCACCGTGGTAGAGAGCCAAATCGCTGAAATAATAAAACTACAATTGACTACCATGGATAGAGTGGACGCCATGGAAGACCAAAAAAGGCGATACAACGTCAAACTCCGCGGCGTTCCAGACTCGATCGACCTGACGGACTTACCACATTATATCCGCAGGCTGCTCAGCACACTGCTGCCACCCAAGCAGGCGAAAGCGGTGAGATTAGATGGCTTATTCCGTCTGCCGAAACCATCCACAGCGCCCACGACCGCATCCGCAGACCTCATCATCCGATTTCAATCCATGTCGGATAAGGCCCTCCTGAACCCCATTACATTTTGAGGGCTCATCTTTAACGACATTCCCAGACCTCACCCGGAACACCATTGCATGGTGCAGGTCACTGAGACCGCTACTACAGCTTCTTCAATCAAAGAACGTTTCATACCGCTGGGGTACACTTAAACAACTGATGTTCACCTACATGAACACTGCCTATAAGGCGCGAAGCTATGCAGAACTAGAAGCTCTCATGCGCAAGCTTGGTATCACAGGACTGCAGAGTGTGGCCGGTACGGGACTGACTCACTTGGACCCCTCTGCCATCGAGGAATTCATACCCCGCACGACAAGATGCCCAGGGCCAGAGAGACTGACCTGAGAATGATAGCCCGTTTGGCTGCCCTTCCTTAAAGGACTATCGGGTTCCTTCCAACTCCACCACCGATGGACGCTCAGACGCCTGATCTACCAGGCTCACTTGAACGCACTCTGTTCCTTAGCTGAATAAGTTTAACAAGTTGTTTTCTCATTTTATTTAGATTCAATGTTTTTTATGTCTTACTTTTGTTTTTCTAATGGCCAACATGCTCAGACCATCATGACCATTACCTGCAACGAGTTGGCTCCCGTTAACACTCACATCCTCTGCACTTCTAAGCATGGGCACACCGTGTAAGAAGCAACCCCCCCCCCCCATCCTGCCCTAGACGACATAGTGCAGCATAGTGCAGCACAGAACGTGACTTCTTACTGACACCAGGAGGGAGGTTGCCCCTGACAGGGAACTACACGACCCACATAAGCGACAACACATAAGTACCCTGGGGAAAATACTAAACGAACCCCGCACCGACACCACTTTTTTACTCATTAAGATGTTCACATAGACAGCCTTAAACTCACTGGCACATTATTTACTCTCTCACGCCTAGCTGACGCATAGGGAGTCTAGCTGCCCCACTCTCGGATCTACTCACTCACTGTACAAGATTATGACCCTCAAACGCTGTCATGCTGGCTGAGACCCTCTCACGTTTGTCCTATACTATGTTTTTATTGACTTTTCAAAAAAAAAAAAAAACAGTGCAGTATGAATAACCTTCTACTTTACTTGTATGTATGCCTCGTAACATATACATATACATATATATATATATATATGCCTTTTGAAATTTGTCTACCTCCTACTGCATTGTCAAAAATAAAGAATTAAAAAAAAAAATGTAAAATGTCTGTCCCCAGCTCTACCCCTCTGTTCCTTGAGGACTCTCTGCTGGCAGACCTTCAGGCCCATGTCCAGGCCCAAGACACCTCTTTTTTTACTCTTAGAGAAGATGCAAGCAGGGCCAGACTTACAGTAATCAGGGCCCCCAGACAATCTTAGTTCCAGGGCTCCCTTGTCCAATATACACGCATACATATAAATATATATATATTTTTACTACATATGGAATATTAGAGAACTAAAATAAAAAATAAAGTGTGCTGTGCCTTTAAGACCAAAAGCAATTGACAAATAGCCTATACAAGTGAATAAAAATCATATGAACATCAAAAATACATGAATAAATAAAGTGCACTGTGCATTTAAGTCAATAACTAAATGTTATAAATATCACATACATGTGTGATAACATAGATGACTTGTGCTAATACAAACTCAAAAGTGTTACAGTGCACTAGTGATAAAAAAACCTTAAATATGTGAAAGATAGGGTCAAAATTAATACCTCACTTTTGAGAAAGTTCTTGAAAAAGCTTCTGCCAGAAGTTCTCAAAAGAAAAACAAAACAAGAAATTCATAGGGCAATATGTATAAACAATAAATATTGTGATTGTGAATATAGATTATAAACACTCACAAGAGTAGAGCAATTAAGTCTGCTCTGTGTTGGCATCTCAAATAATGTATGTAGAAGCTTGAGGCTGTGATGAAAATATAAATTCTTTATTAAATACTCCAATGATTAAAAGCAATCGCCAGGCTGGTAAGTCCTCTTCATATGTCTCCTCCTCACAAGTGTAGCTAAGTCCCAAATGTTTGCGCCGATTGTTTCCAGGCTCCAGGGGCTGAATACACTTTCTCTTGTCCTGGGAGGCGGGGCTTACGGCCGTTGAACATAATGACGTAATAACGTGACGCCGACGTGCTCGGCTTCATCAGATCTACCCACTTGTCCATCACAGTCTCAATTTAAGGCATAGAAAGGGGGCGTGGCTGCCCGGAAAATCTGTGAATTCTGCCTTATGATTGGTTGTCTTAGCCAAGCTAATTACCATACATATATAAAACAGGTGCTCACTCCAATTCACAATAAAAATAGGCTGCTGTACCTAATGCAAGGATTCCCAACCTTGAAACAAAAGGATACAAAAAAGAAGGAAAGGAACCGCGCCCCAAATAGTGATTAATATATATATATAAAATATACGTACATAGGAATTATGAACAATTCTTGTTTTCCCTCAGATTTAAAAACAAAGAAAAGACATCATAGTGTAGTATATTAAAATAAGGAAAAAATTGTGGAGTAAGTTGAAGTAGTTTGCACTCACATTTAGTAGAGCTTTCCAGGAGCTCTACCTTAATATGGCATGGACGGAATTATCCCCGTCTAAGGATATGTGTCACAGCGGATACTTCCAAACTTTCAATAGTGGTGGTGTTTGTAAAAGAAATAAAAAAAGAGCTCCAATGGTAACGTATACACTGATAAAATGTGTAGAAATATAAATGGAGGGTATAGTACTCACATTTCCTAGAGCAGAAACTTGCTCTAGTGTAATCAGCTTGGGTGGTACAATCCCCACCAAGGATATGGTAACCAGGAAGTAAAATATAAAAAAGATATATATAGCTTTAAAATATAATTTTTAATAACACATATATAAAATAAAATGGCTATATATATATAAAGTAAGAGAGTCCCACTTAACGCGTTTCGCCCGTCAGGCTTCTTCAGAAGTGTAAGAGAGGGTCTTCATGGGTGTCCTTTTTATAGGTTATATGATAAAACAATGACTTCCTGGTGTGTTCGCTGAGTGAGACGCACGCGTCTTACTGGAAATGACGCGGCGTCATCACATGGAATAGTATTATGCGTTCCAGTGTGGAACGCATCCGTGGCCGTATACGTAACGTCTACGCCATACCGGAAATGACGCGACGTCTTGTGGACATAATGAGTGAGAGATTTGGAACGCATCAGCGGCCATATTGGGACCGTGTGCGTTCCATTTCGGGAGGAACCGCACGGCAGTATTACAACAAATATGATTGTGCAGATTAGAGAATAAGATTCTAATAGTCCATGTTATTCAAGTCCATCATAAAAGTCAATAAAAAGAATATAATAAACATACAATCGTTTCTTCTTTTATTTCCTTCTTTTGAGTCCATATAAGGTAGTACCATTTAAATCTTCTTAGCAGGGATGGAACTCAAATGGCAGTGTTATTTCAGCCATATTGATTAATGGCAAAATTATGAAAAAACATAAAAGGACATAAAATAACAAATCAACATTGGTCTATTGTCAGGGTCTTACCTGAGTTGGGAGTCTGTAGCGCAGATATGTTGCTCACCCTTGCAGATAGCCACAGGCCGAGGTGGTCAGGTAAGAATTCACCTGGCCTGTGGGTCTGTGCACGGGGGCTGTGCAGGATGCAGTACCAAATACGCAGGACAGGCAAGGACTGAAGCAGCAGGATAGTCAAGGGATAGCCGAGGTCAAAGGATGCCAGAGGTCAGGAACAACGAGGAGTAGCCGAAGTCAAGGGATGCCAGAGGTCAGAATAAACGAGTCAGAAGCCGGGGTCAAATAATACGAAGTGGATAAACAGGAGCACTGGTACAAACAGGAACACAAGATCAAATACTTGACACTGAGCACAGGGCGAGGCTGGGTTTAAATACCCTGCTGATGACCGATCAGAGTCAGGTGAGACACAGCCAAGTCAAGGTGCAGCCCCCGGTGTAGTAGCCATGCCAGGATGAACAGGACCGGAATCAGTAGTCTCTGTGTAAAGCTGCTGTGGCTCAGAGGCAGAAAGCAGGACTAGGACTGATAAGTTCCCCGGTTCAAGTCCCCTGTTGGGAACTCCAGGAGCGACCACGTCTGGCTGTCAGGTGAGAACCCTAACAGGTGAGAACCCTGACATCTATATATGATGGTATAATATATGTGCATGAAAAACCTTAATACGTAAAAATAGTATAAAAACCTCTATAAAGTGTATGGATGTATAGTAAAACATATAATTGTGTGTCATGGCATTTCTTAAAAATATATAAGGAAAAAGTATATTAAGGTGATTATGCGTAAAAATACATAAATAATAAAATGAAGTGATGCTAAAAATAGGACATGGAGAAAATTAAGAGATGGAGTGAGAATAATGGATTATAGAGATTAGTGTTTCTTTTTGGATATTCATAAAAAATTGAACAAATCAAATTCAATATTTAAACCTTTTGGGTATAAAGTATCTAAATGATAAACCCATTCCATCTCTGTCTGTCCTATTTTTTTTTAATGTGATCACCTCCTCTCCAGTGATTTTTTTATGGTGGTGATCCCCATGAAAGTGAGATCTTTGGGGTTATTATTATGAGTGCAGAAGTGGGAAGAAACAAAATGGTTCTTATATCCCTTTTCTATATTACTGCAGTGTTCAGCCACCCTTACTTTTAGGGGCCTAATAGTTCGTCCAATATATTGGAGGCCACACGGGCACTCCAATAAATATATTACATTTTTGCTGTTGCATGTGATAGTCTCTTTGATGTTATATATTTTACCAGTATTGTTTGATTTGAAAGTAGTTATTAATCTGGATGTTTGTTTTGTCTTTTTGCATGCTGCGCATGTATTGCATTTCTAAAAACCTTTGGTATTGTTTAAAAAATATCTCTTGCTTTATTTTCTATCTTGGTGTAGTTTTTTTGTGAGGTGCATCTTTAAGTTAGGTGCTCCCCTAAATACTATTTTTGGTTTTGCTGGAATTAGATCTTTGAGGATATTGTCCTCTTTTAATAAGTGCCAATGTTTGTTTTCAATTTTTCTTTATTTGTTCTTTATTTTTATTATTGTAGTTTAGTACTATTGGGAGAGATATGTTTTGTTTTTGAACTCTTTTTTTAGATAATAAATCCTTTTGGTTAATAGTTAATGCTTGTTCTAATGTGGATTGAATGATTTTCTTATCATATCCTTTTTGTAAAAAGCTATTTTTCATTGTTTCTGTTTGTTGTTTAAAAAATGGTTGTTTCTGAACAGTTTCTCCTAAGTCTTAGCATTTGGCTTTTTGGTATACTGTCTAGCCAGACTTTATTATGACAACTATTGGTGTCTATATAATTGTTTACATGTACGTCTTTAAAATGTGTTTTGGTATTAATTATGTTGTCTTTAATATAAATATTAAGATCCAAATAAGTGATTTGGGTCTCACTTATTTCTGAAGTTAAAAAGATTCCTTCTTGGTTGGTATTTAAAAAAGAAATAAAACTTTGTGCTTCTTCTATAGATCCCCTCCATATGAATAGAAGGTCATCTATATATCTCGAGTAGGACACCAGGTTTTTTGCCCAGCCATGACCACTCCATATATATCTATCCTCCCATTCGGCCATATAGAGATTGGCATAGCTGGGTGCAAACCTGGTGCCCATAGCTGTACCTCTCTTCTGCAAGTAAAAACCATCTTTGAACCAAAAATAATTATTGTTTAAAATTAAGTTTATGCCTTCGATTAAAAACTCTATTTGGTCCTGGGGCATTTTATTTGTTTTTTCTAAAAAAATTCTTACAGCTTTGCATCCTTGTTTATGTTGGATAATAGTGTATAGCGACTGAACGTCGCAGGTAATCAGTTTAAAATCTTTCTCCCATTTGATATTTTTTCATTTATTTAAAAGGTCAATTGTATCTTTAAGGTATGATTTGGTATTAATGACATAGGGTTGTAGCAAGATATCGATATATTCCGACAAATTTGAAAGGAGGGACCCTATACCAGATACTATCGGACGACCAGGGGGATTGGTAAGACTTTTATGAATTTTAGGGAGAAAGTAAATAACCGGAATTCTAGGATGTTGTATATTAATGTATTGAAATTAATTTTTATTTAAAATTCCAGATTTCATACCTTTCTCCAAAAATGACTGAAATATTGTTTTTAATTCAGATGCAGGGTTGTTCGGGAGTCTGTTATAAGTGTCTATATCATTAAGTTGTCTATATGCTTCTTTTTCGTATTGTTCTTTGGATAACATGACAAGGCCTCCTCCCTTATCTGCTGATTTGATTACAATCGAATCATCATTATAAAGGTCTTTTAGGATTTGTCTTTCATTTTTATTGAGGTTAGGTCTATCTGTAGGTCTTTTTTATTTTTGTTGTCTAAATATTTTAAGTCTCTGCACAATTTTCTTTCAAACATATCTAGTGCGCTAGATTTATGATGAGTAGGATAGAATATTGATTTCTTTTCTTTAAATTAATTCTTATATATTGTTTGTCGTCTATATTTGTAGTTTGTTGTATAGTATCTTGTATGTTGGATGTACTTTGTGGTTTAGCAATAAAAAATCTTTTGAGGGTCGCATTTCTCATAAATTTATTGATGTCAATGTAGGTAAGAAATTAGTTGTGTGGTCTGGTAGGGGCAAATTTTAAACCTCTTTTAAGGATATTTATTTGTGTTTTGTCTAGGTTTTTTTGTGAAAGATTAAATATACCTATAGGAGGAGTGTCGGGTTTCAATTTTAAAATCTTCCTTTTTTGCTCTCTTCTTCCTGCTCTTCTACCTCTAGGATTCTTTTTTGGCTTTTTATAGGTGATATGTTGAGACAATTTGTATTCCTTTCTTGATTGGACGGGATCTCTAAAAAAGAGGTCTTGTCAAATTATTCACAGAAAGACAGAACGTGATATCTATTCTTAGTGGTGATTTCATTTGGAGAATTGTGATCTTTGGTGTCATATTTTTGTCTATCTCTTGTTTTTTGTTGTGGAGATATTGGTGCATAAGTAAATTTTGCCATTAATCAATATGGCTGAATTAACTGCCATTTGAGTTCCATCCCTGCTAAGAAGAATTAAATGGTACCACCCTATATGGACTCAAAAGAAGGAAATAAAAGTAGAAAAGATCGTATGTTTATTATATTCTTTTTATTGACTTTTATGATGGACTTGAATAACATGGACTATTAGAATCTTATTCTCTAATCTGCACAATCATATTTGTTGTAATACTGCCGTGCGGTTCCTCCCGAAATGGAACGCACACGGTCCCAATATGGCCGCTGATGCGTTCCAAATCTCTCACTCATTATGTCCACAAGACGTTGCGTCATTTCCGGTATGACGCCAACGTTCCGTATATATCACCACGGATGCGTTCCACACTGGAACGCATAATACTATTCCATGTGATGACGCCGCGTCATTTCCGGTATGCCGCGTGCGTCTCACTCATACTAGTTAATTGTATGCCCCATTCATTTATATTAAGATTATTTAAAAACTTATCTAAATCCTCACTACTTCCTTTCCATATATTTTTTTATATAAAAAAAATATATGGAAAGGAAGTAGTGAGGATTTAGATAAGTTTTTAAATAATCTCATATAAATGAATGGGTCATAAAATTAACTTGTATATATAGTAAGACTAAAATAGAGTTTTTAGATTTGGAAATATATATTGAAAATTTGGAGATTAAAACAAATTTTTTTTTTCAAAAAAGTGGATGCTAATAATTACGTACTATACAACAGTGGGCACTATAACCCATGGTTAAATAATATTCCAAAGGGTCAACTCAGACGTATAAGGAGAAATTGCACTGACACTGAAGTTTTTAAAAAAGTTTTTAGATAAAAAATATCCCGAACACCTAGTTTCTGATGCTACGAGGATACGGTTAAACTTACTCAAGATGAACTTATAGAAAGAAAAAAACTTTTAGATGCTGGAAGTCTAAATCTCAACAATGCACCATTAGTATTTGATTTTTATATTGCACATAAAGATATAAAAAAGATAATCAATAAGCACTGGTATTTATTAAAGGAGGATACAGAATTTGCTAAAATTTTACCACCTAAACCTTTCATAACCTTTATGGGTGCTCCTAATTTTAATTTAATCTGAACACATAAATATCCGGAGAAAAGAGTACAAAAACATTTTATGAACGATTGAAAAGGTTTTTACTCCTGTGGACAATGTACAGGATGTAAGTATAGCAAAAACAGGACCCTGAAAGGTATAAACAAATTCAGAAGTAAACATAGCAATAATGAATTTGATATTAAGGATTTTATCACCTGTTTTGCGAAAAATGTAATATACTTGTTAATTTGCCCGTGTGGACAACAATATATGGGCCGTACTATATGGCCACTCCACAAAAGAATAGGAGAGCATATAAATAATATTTTAAGGGGAGTCACTCATCATAGTGTCTCGGCCCTTTTTAAAACAAAGCACAATATGGATCCTAGGGGTTTAACATTTCTGGGCATTCAAGTAGTAAATACATCATATAGAGGTGGAGATCATATTTCTAAGATAGGAAGAGAAGAAATGATGTGGGTTCATAGGTTGAAAACCTTAGAACCACGTGGTCTTAACATAGAATTTGATCTTTTTAATTTTTTATAAGGAATTTGGTATATTTTTTAAACATCTTTTAGTAACAGTATGTTGATATAGTTTGTTACATATTTTTATAATTTTTTTAAATAATTGAATATACAGTTTTTGTCTATATTATGCATATGAGCACCGTGGATGTGGTTATAAATTGTAATTCATGTAATGTGTTCAATTAATATAACTAATTTCATTTTATTTTTTCCTTCGAACAAGTAGGTACTTGGGTGTTTTATATTCAAATATATATATATATATATATATATATATATATATATATATAATTTTATTTTCATTTAATACACAGTACAAACATATTATTGTTCCTAGAAAGAGACAAGTCTATGTTGTAAGTGTAGTTTGTCTATTCTTATCCTTATTTATTCACTATATTGTGGTTTTTGAATGTTTGCAATATTTTAGTGAATATTCCCCTTTAAGCTGGATTTAAGTATGATATGGCATCTATTATGTATGGTAATTAGCTTGGCTAAGACAACCAATCATAAGGCAGAATTCACAGACTTTTTGGGCAGCCACGCCCACTTTCTATGCCTTAAATTGAGACTGTGATGGACAAGTGGGTAGATCTGATGAAGCCGAGCACGTCCGCGAAACGCGTCATCATGTTATTACATCATTACGTTCAACGGCCGTAAGCCCCGCCTCCCGGAACTAGAGAAAGTGTATTCAGCCCCTGGAGCCTGGAAACAATCGGCGCAAACATTTGGGACTTAGCTACACTTGTGAGGAGAAGACATATGAAGAGGACTTACCAGCCTTGCAATTCTTTTTAATCATTGGAGTATTTAATAAAGAATTTATATTTTCATCACAGCCTCAAGCTTCTACATTAGTGATGTACCGAACTGTCCGCCGGCGAACAGTTCCTGGCAAACTTAGCGTGTTCGCGTTCGCCGCTGCGGGCGGACACATGCGCAGTTCGATCCGCCCCCTATTCGTCATCATT
Source organism: Pelobates fuscus (assembly GCF_036172605.1). NCBI lineage: Eukaryota > Metazoa > Chordata > Amphibia > Anura > Pelobatidae > Pelobates > Pelobates fuscus. The sequence continues at coordinate 129,973,053 of NC_086326.1, forward strand.
GGGCAAACTTTGACCCTGTGCCTCTCGGTCAGCAGACACATTCCAGCCAATCAGCAGCACTCCCTCCCTTCCACACCCTCCAACCTCCCTCCCAGCATCCATTTTCGATTCATTCTGAAGCTGCATGCTTAGTGAGAGGAGGGAAAGTTTAGCTGCTGCTGATTAGATAGGGAAGTTGATAGCTAGGCTAGGGTATTCAGTGTCCACTACAATCCTGAAGGACTCATCTGATCTCTGCTGTAAGGACAGCACCCCAAAAAGCCCTTTTTAGGGCTATAACATCAGGCTGCTTTTTTTTTTTTTTTCCTGTGTAATGTAATTGCAGGTGCCTGCCTGCCAGCTTCTGTGTGAGGTTCACATTGGATACTGTGCCTACTTGCCCAGTGCCACCACTCATATCTGTTTTAACAATTGGTTAAGCTTTAGATTTAAAATAAATAATTTGTTTTCACTGTAATAGAAGAGCAGTTGCCTGCCTGCCAGCTTCTGTGTCAGGTTGGATGCCTTGCCCATTTGCACAGTCAGTGCCACAAATCATATCTGTTTTTACAATAGCTTAAGCTTTAGATTTAAAAGAAATAATTTTTTTTCACTGTAATAGAAGAGCAGTTGCCTGCCTGCCAGCTTCTGTGTCAGGTTGGATGCCTTGCCCATTTGCACAGTCAGTGCCACCACTCATATCTGTTTTAACAATAGCTTAAGCTTTAGATTTTAAAGAAATCATTTTTTTTCACTGTAATAGAAGATCAGTTAGTTGTCTGCAAGCGTCTGGGTGTCAGGCCTACTTCAGCGTGTGCTCTGCAGACCTGTGCCAGCGTGCTTTGACAGTTGCCAATCATATCTGGTGTCTCTTTAGCGTGCTTTTACAAAGAAAAAAGGTTTCCAGTGTAAGCTAATAGCAGCCAGTCAGTGTCCTTCAAGCGGCTCTGTCAGGCCTTCCTTCAGCGTGTGCCCTGCACAACCCTGCCAGCGTACTTTGACAATTGCCACTCATATCTGGTGTCTCTATAGCGTGCTTTTACAAAGAAAAAAGGTTTCAGTGTAAGCTAATAGCAGCCAGTCAGTGTCCTTCAAGCGGCTCTGTCAGGCCTTCCTTCAGCGTGTGCCCTGCACAACCCTGCCAGCGTACTTTGACAATTGCCACTCATATCTGGTGTCTCTATAGCATGCTTTTTCAAAGAAAAAAGGTTTCCAGTGTAAGCTAATAGCAGCCAGTCAGTGTCCTTCAAGCGGCTCTGTCAGGCCTTCCTTCAGCGTGTGCCCTGCACAACCCTGCCAGCGTACTTTGACAGTTGCCACTCATATCTGGTGTCTCTATAGCGTGCTTTTACAACCAAAATTTTGTTTCCACTGTAAAAGAAGAGCAGTTGCCTGCCTGCCAGCTTCTGTGTGAGGTTCACAGTGGATACTGTGCCCTCTTTCCCAGTGCCACCACTTATATCTGTTTTTACAATAGCTTAAGCTTTAGATTTAAAAGAAATAATTTTTTTTCACTGTAATAGAAGAGCAGTTAGTTGTCTGCAAGCGTCTGGGTGTCAGGCCTACTTCAGCGTGTGCTCTGTAGACCTGTTCCAGCGTGCTTTGACAGTTGCCAATCATATTTGGTGTCTCTTTAGCGTTCTTTTACAAAGAAAAAGGGTTTCTAGTGTAAGCTAATACCAGCCAGTCAGTGTCCTTCAAGCGGCTCTGTCAGTCCTTCCTTCAGCGTGTGCTCTCCAGAACTGTTCCAGTGCACATTGCCAATCATATCTGGTGTCTCTATAGCGTGCTTTTAAAACCAAATTTTTTTTTTCACTGTTATAGATTGAATAGCAGTTACTTGTCTTCAAGCGGGTGTGTCAGGCCTACAGTGTGTGCTCTGCAGAACTGTTCCAGTGCACATTGCCAATCATATCTGGTGTCTCTATAGCGTGCTTTTAAAACCAAAATGTTTTTTTCACTGTTATAGATTGAATAGCAGTTACTTGTCTTCAAGCGGGTGTCTCAGGCCTACAGTGTGTGCTCTGCAGAACTGTTCCAGTGCACATTGCCAATCATATCTGGTGTCTCTATAGCGTGCTTTTAAAACCAAAATTTTTTTTTCACTGTTATAGATTGAATAGCAGTTACTTGTCTTCAAGCGGGTGTCTCAGGCCTACAGTGTGTGCTCTGCAGAACTGTTCCAGTGCACATTGCCAATCATATCTGGTGTCTCTATAGCGTGCTTTTAAAACCAAAATTTATTTTTCACTGTTATAGATTGAATAGCAGTTACTTGTCTTCAAGCGGGTGTGTCAGTCCTTCCTTCAGCGTGTGCTCTGCAGAACTGTTCCAGTGCACATTGCCAATCATATCTGGTGTCTCTATAGCGTGCTTTTAAAACCAAAATTTATTTTTCACTGTTATAGATTGAATAGCAGTTACTTGTCTTCAAGCGGCTCTGTCAGGCCTACAGTGTGTGCTCTGCAGAACTGTTCCAGTGCACATTGCCAATCATATCTGGTGTCTCTATAGCGTGCTTTTAAAACCAAAATTTATTTTTCACTGTTATAGATTGAATAGCAGTTACTTGTCTTCAAGCGGGTGTGTCAGTCCTTCCTTCAGCGTGTGCTCTGCAGAACTGTTCCAGTGCACATTGCCAATCATATCTGGTGTCTCTATAGCGTGCTTTTAAAACCAAAATTTATTTTTCACTGTTATAGATTGAATAGCAGTTACTTGTCTTCAAGCGGCTCTGTCAGGCCTACAGTGTGTGCTCTGCAGAACTGTTCCAGTGCACATTGCCAATCATATCTGGTGTCTCTATAGCGTGCTTTTAAAACCAAAATTTATTTTTCACTGTTATAGATTGAATAGCAGTTACTTGTCTTCAAGCTGCTCTGTCAGGCCTTCCTTCAGCGTGTGCTCTGCAGAACTGTTCCAGTGCACATTGCCAATCATATCTGGTGTCTCTATAGCGTGCTTTTAAAACCAAAATTTATTTTTCACTGTTATAGATTGAATAGCAGTTACTTGTCTTCAAGCGACTCTGTCAGGCCTACAGTGTGTGCTCTGCAGAACTGTTCCAGTGCACATTGCCAATCATATCTGGTGTCTCTATAGCGTGCTTTCAAAACCAAAATTTATTTTTCACTGTTATAGATTGAATAGCAGTTACTTGTCTTCAAGCGGCTCTGTCAGTCCTTCCTTCAGCGTATGCTCTGCAGAACTGTTCCAGTGCACATTGCCAATCATATCTGGTGTCTCTATAACGTGCTTTTAAAACCAAAATTTATTTTTCACTGTTATAGATTGAATAGCAGTTACTTGTCTTCAAGCGGGTGTGTCAGGCCTACAGTGTGTGCTCTGCAGAACTGTTACAGTTCACATTGCCAATCATATCTGGTCTCACAGTAGCTTGCACGCATAGTACCACTAATCCCCCAAAAAATGACAGGCAGAGGCAGGCCACCCCGCAGGGGCCGTCGTGGTCGTGGTGCTGTGATTCCCTTTTGCCCTAGAATAATGCCCAGTTTTCAGAAGCCACGTACCCTGAACTTGAAAAGTTCTGAGGACATAGTTGACTGGCTAACACAGGACACCCAATCTTGTACAGCCTCCGCTCGGAACCTTGACACACCATCCTCCTCCAGCTTAGCTTCAGGCACCTCTCAAGATACCACTCACCCGCCTGCCGCCACCACCAAAACTAGCACCACAGCCGCTTTACTTGGTATGTCAGAGGAGTTATTCACACACCCGTTTGAAGAAATGAGTGATGCGCAACCATTATTGCTAGAGGATGTAGATAACAGGGATATGTCTCAGGCAGGCAGCATTAAACACATGGAGGTACGGTGTGATGATGATGATGTTGTACCCGCTGCTGCTTCCTTTTCTGAGTTGTCAGATACAAGCGAAGCGGTTGATGATGACGATGCGTCCATGGATGTCACGTCGGTGCCCGCTCGGCAAGAAGAAGAACAGGGCGAAAGTTCAGACAGGGAGACAGAGAGGAGGAGGAGACGAGTTGGAAGCAGGGGGGGTCGTCGCAAGGAGCTAGTGGCACAGTCAGACAGCATGCATTGGCACCCGGGGTCAGCCCGACAGCACGCCAATCAACGCATGCTGTGTCCACCACCAGAATGCTGTCATTGCAGAGCTCAGCAGTGTGGCATTTTTTTTGTGTGTCTGCCTCTGACAACAGCGATGCCATTTGCAACCTGTGCCAAAGGAAACTGAGTCGTGGGAGGTCCAACACCCACCTAGGTACAACTGCTTTGCGTAGGCACATGATCTCACATCACAAACGCCTATGGGATCAACACATGAGTACAAGCAGCACGCCTACTCAAAGCCGCCATCCTCCTCCTGGTCCAGCATCTTCAGCCACATCAACCACTGCTGTCCTTCTTGCCCCCTCTCAACCATCCGCCACTCCGTCTCCCGCCTTGAGCAGTTCCCGCTCATCTGCCCACAGTCATGTGTCTGTCAAGGACATGTTTGAGCGTAAGAAGCCAATGTCACCAAGTCACCCCCTTGCCCAGCGTCTGACAGCTGGCTTGTCCGAACTATTAGCCCGCCAGCTTTTACCATACAATCTGGTTGAGTCTGAGGCGTTCAAAAAATTTGTAGCTATTGGGACACCGCAGTGGAAGGTACCCGGCCGGAATTTCTTTTCACAAAAGGCAATCCCCAACTTGTACTCGATTGTGCAAAAGGAAGTCATGGCATGTCTGGCACACAGTGTTGGGGCAAGGGTCCATCTGACCACTGATACCTGGTCTGCAAAGCATGGTCAGGGCAGGTATATCACCTACACTGCGCATTGGGTAAACCTGCTGACGGCTGACAAGCAAGGAATGCGTGGCATTGCAGAGGAGTTGGTGACACCGCCACGAATTGCAGGCAGTCCTGCTGCCACCTCCTCTACTCCTCCTACTCCATCCTCTTCCATAACCTCCTCGGCTGAGTCCTCTTGTGCCGCTGCTTCTTGCTCCACATCAACGGCACCCCCCCAGCTCCCGGATACGGCAGTGTCACGCCGTCTTGGGTTTGACTTGCTTGAAAGCAGAGAGTCACACCGGACAAGCACTCCTGTCCGCCCTGAACGCACAGGTGGAAAAGTGGCTGACTCCGCAGCAACTGGATATCGGCAAAGTGGTGTGTGACAACGGAAAAAATTTGATAGCGGCATTGAAGTTGGGCAAGTTGACACATGTGCATGGCACATGTGTGTAATCTGATCGTACAACGCTTTGTGCATAAGTACACAGGCTTACAGGACGTCCTGAAGCAGGCCAGGAAGGTGTGTGGCCATTTCAGGCGTTCCTACACGGCCATGGCTCACTTTGCCGATATCCAGCGGCGAAACAACATGCCAGTGAGGCGCTTGATTTGCGACAGCCCTACACGTTGGAATTCAACACTCCTAATGTTCGACCGCTTGCTCCAACAAGAAAAAGCTGTTAATGAATATTTGTATGACCGGGGTGCTAGGACAGCCTCTGGGGAGCTGGGAATTTTGAGGAGGTGACAAACCTAGTCAGTCAGTGAAGGCACCATCAGCGACATCATACCATTTGTTTTCTTCCTGGAGCGTGCCCTGCGAAGAGTGCTGGATCAGGCTGTAGATGAGCGTGAAGAGGAAGAGGAAGAGTTGTGGTCACCATCACCACCAGAAACAGCCTTATCAGCATCGCTTGCTGGACCTGCGGCAAAGCTGGAAGAGGATTGTGAGGAAGAGGAGTCAGAGGAGGATTGTAGCTTTGAGGAGGAGGAGCAAGACCAAACACAACAGGCATCCCAGGGTGCTCGTTGTCACCTATCTGGTACCCGTGGTGTTGTACGTGGCTGGGGGGAAGAACATACCTTCAATGACATCAGTGAGGAGGAGGAACGGGAAATGAGTAGCTCGGCATCCAACCTTGTGCAAATGGGGTCTTTCATGCTGTCCTGCCTGTTGAGGGACCCTCGTATAAAAAGGCTGAAGGAGAACGACCTGTACTGGGTGTCCACGCTACTAGACCCCCGGTATAAGCAGAAAGTGGCGGAAATGTTACCGAATTACAACAAGTCGGAAAGGATGCAGCATTTGCAAAATAAATTAAAAAGTATGCTTTACACAGCGTATAAGGGTGATGTCACAGCACAACGGGAATCTAACAGGGGGAGAGGTGGAAGTCATCCTCCTCCTCCTCCTCCCACGACCACGCCGGCAAGGACAGGACGCTTTAAAGACGTGTTGTTGATGGAGGACATGCAGACCTTTTTAAGTCCTATGCATCGCCACAGCCCTTCGGGATCCACCCTCAGAGAGCGACTCGACCAACAGGTAGCAGACTACCTCGCCTTAACTGCAGATATCGACACTCTGAGGAGCGATGAACCCCTTGACTACTGGGTGTGAAGGCTTGACCTGTGGCCTGAGCTATCCCAATTTGCGATAGATCTTCTGGCCTGCCCCGCTTCAAGTGTCCTGTCAGAAAGGACCTTCAGTGCAGCAGGAGGTTTTGTCACTGAGAAGAGAAGTCGCCTAGGTCAAAAAAGTCTAGATTACCTCACCTTTATTAAGATGAATGAGGGATGGATCCCGAAGGGACTGAAACTGGGCGATACATTCGCTTAAAAAAGGCCTGATGAGATGAGCTGCCTTGGGCTAAAAATGGTCCACACGCTGCTGTATTTTAGCTCTGAATGACGTTTGACTTGCGTGACTTATCCGCCACCAACTAGGGTTCAAGCCGCCATGTTTTAGGGCACTTTCTGCCTGTGAAACAAACATAAATTTTTCTGGCCGCTGCTACAGCAGCGGCTGCAACAATACCAGATTTTTCAGGCATGTGTACATGCCTAATTTTTAGGCCCACTGGTGCAGCACTGTGGCTTCAAAAACCAAACCAAAAAAAAATCCTCCAAGATGGCACCAATATACCAGTGGTCTAAGCATCTTCCCACCTTGGCCTAAAAAGGGGAGGTGATTCAACAATTAAAAATCTCTGCCATTTACACGTCCACTGATAGGAGACGCGGAAGGTATTAAACTGATATGAACAATACTAAACTCACCACTCCTATCTGGTGGCACATTAGCTTGCCCGCGCAGTGCCCAAAATTTCAAGTAAGAGGACCGACCGAGCATCTTCTTCCATGTCCCTGTTACATAAATCAATGCCATATCCATAGAAATTGTAGAGAATATCCAGGATAGTTTTACAGGGCCAAATCATGTCGCCTGTTGAAAGAGGTGACCTTGCTCGGGTCCCAGGTGTGCGGTTCCTAAAATGGCGGCCATATACATGTCCTCTGATAGGAGACGCGGAAGGTATTAAACTGATATGAACAATACTAAACTCACCACTCCTATCTGGTGGCACATTAGCTTGCCCGCGCAGTGCCCCAAATTTCAAGTAAGAGGACCGACCAAGCATCTTCTTCCATCAACCTGTTACATAAATCAATGCCATATCCATAGAAATTGTAGAGAATATCCAGGATAGTTTTACAGGGCCAAATCATGTCGCCTGTTGAAAGAGGTGACCTTGCTCGGGTCCCAGGTGTGCGGTTCCTAAAATGGCTGCCATATACATGTCCTCTGATAAGAGACGCGGAAGGTATTAAACTGATATGAACAATACTAAACTCACCACTCCTATCTGGTGGCACATTAGCTTGCCCGCGCAGTGCCCCAAATTTCAAGTAAGAGGACCGACCAAGCATCTTCTTCCATCTCCCTGTTACATAAATCAATGCCATATCCATAGAAATTGTAGAGAATATCCAGGATAGTTTTACAGGGCCAAATCATGTCGCCTGTTGAAAGAGGTGACCTTGCTCGGGTCCCATGTGTGCGGTTCCTAAAATGGCTGCCATATACACGTCCACTGATAGGAGACGCGGAAGGTATTAAACTGATATGAACATTTACTAAACTCACCACTCCGAGTGCTGTTATTTATTTAATTTTTTTGTGGTGAAGGTTTACAGGACAGAGTGCTTCTCCACGGGACATGTTAACTCATGGGCAGCTGGCTCATCAAGGAACCAGAGCAGCTTGAACGAGGTGACCTTGCTCGGGTCCCAGGTGTGCGGTTCCTAAAATGGCTACCATATACACGTCCACTGATAGGAGTCGCGGAAGGTATTAAACTGATATGAACAATACTCCACTCCTATCAGTAGGTCCGTCCCATTGTGATTTATGCCCCCCACCCACCGCGAAGGGATGGGGGCCAGGGGGGAGGAAAGTAGGCCCCCCCATTGTGATTTATGGCCCCCACCCACCGCACAGGGGTGGGGGCCAAGGGGGGAGGACAGTAGGTCCCCCCATTGTGATTTATGGCCCCCACCCACCGCGCAGGGGTTGGGGAGGACAGTAGCTCCCCCCAGTGTGTATCATGGGCTTTGAGGACAGGTGTCAATCCATACCTGCCAAGTGACCCTATGTAGGGGTAACAGTCCCTATTCTGCTCTGTGTCAGTGTGTATCATGGTCTCTGTGGACGGGGAACAGTCTCTATTCTGCTCTGTGTCAGTGTGTATCATGGTCTCTGTGGACGGTGAACAGTCTCTATTCTGCTCTGTGTCAATGTGTATCATGGTCTCTGTGGACAGGGAACAGTCTCTATTCTGCTCTGTGTCAGTGTGTATCAGGGGTTTTGAGGACAGGTGTCAATCCATATCTGCCAAGTGACCCTATGTAGGGGGAACAGTCCCTATTCTGCTCTGTGTCAGTGTGTATCATGGTCTCTGTGGACGGTGAACAGTCTCTATTCTGCTCTGTGTCAGTGTGTATCATGGTCTCTGTGGACGGTGAACAGTCTCTATTCTGCTCTGTGTCAGTGTGTATCATGGTCTCTGTGGACGGTGAACAGTCTCTATTCTGCTCTGTGTCAGTATGTATCATGGTCTCTGTGGACAGGGAACAGTCTCTATTCTGCTCTGTGTCAGTGTGTATCAGGGTTTATTTTTTTTTTTTTTAATTCTTTATTTTTGAGTGCATGGTTAAACAAGACAGCTTACTCCGCCACAATAGTTTCATGAGCATAGATATATCACGGTAGCGTTACATTTATGGCATTTGAACAGTGCACAATTTTTATATTTGTAGAAACAGAACATAATATACTATCAGTTACGCGTTATAACTAGATTTGCTCGCCTTGTCTACGTTTAGTATGGAGAATAAAATCAGTGCTTGTATAATAACGGTTGAAAAATATAAAGTGAGAGCTTAGATTTCAATGGTACTAGTAATTCCGCTTGGCTACGCTGGCATCTTAAGATATGACAGGTTTACATTGTGCTCTTCCTAACCACCTAGAAGGGATCGTCGCTTTGCCCATCGATTAGTGACGTGGTTTAAGGTAAGGTAGGAGTAGAAAAAACATGCTAAGGCATCGCTTTATAAGATTAAGTCAAGGACAAATGGTTCAGTGCTTAGTGTGTTAAGACAAAGTAAAAGGAAAACAGAGGGAGTCTGATATACTACCAATAGTTAATACACAAGATGAAAGCAGTATTTAAACTAAAGGCATGCTTAATAACATAAATTAATAAATTGCAGGTTATAGTAAACAGCGTTAAGTGTAAGTAGCTCCGCACTTTTTAAATTGACCACCAGGGGGCAGCGAGCCACTGAGCTTGCCGGGTAATGCATATTTTCAGGCATAGACAGGTGTAAATGTTTGCCCTACAGTGATAAAATCGTCTGTGTTACACTCATATATGATATTAAAAAGTCAGTGCAAAACCCAAGTATATACAGTACTCTGCAGGATCATCTTTCTGTATAGTTAGCCTCTGCTTGGTTACTGCTGCAGCTGTGCTGGGTCTCAGCTCTCTCTGTGTCGCTTGTGTTTCCCGCTGGGTGCTATATTGTTTCAGTACTTGCTGGTCATGTGTGAGTTCGTTGTTATGCTTTGTTAGCATCAGCCTTGGGAGCCTGAGGGAGCCTGCGTGTTATGCCCGCTCTGTGTGAGCAGAGTGAGAGTCCAGGTAAGATGGGAGCACTTTCTCTGATTGTTGCAGGCTGAGTGGGTGTATGGTCGGTCCTCCGGCAAAGGAGTCACGCTGGGATAAGTGCTGTTTAAGGTTCTGTCCCTCCATTGCAGCTGTGGTCTCCCGCTGTTCGTTGTTATGCTCCCTCTAGGTGCTAGCCCAAGAGACTGCGAGGGCTGTGATTGCCGCTTCCCTGTGTGGGGATCGGGAGGTAGGGGCCATTTTGGCGAGATCAAGAGGAGGCAGGAGGACTTCCGCTCACCATCTGCACGCATGGCGACCGCCATTTTGGAGGCAGCGGTCGGGCTTCTCTGCCTTAACTGCGGGGTCCCAACCAGAGTGGGGACCGGGATCACCCCCCCGGTCCATAGGGGGGGGAACGGAGCCGGACTCGCGCCGGTCTGTACCGTTAGTCTGGATCTGTGGTGCAGGATAGTGAGGCAGCGGCCGTCTGCCCCACTCACTGCTGAAGAAGGCCCGGGTTGTTGCAACCGGTTCCTCTCCCCTGGGGGACTGAAGCCCAGTGAGCCAGCCTCTCCCCAGGTCCCGCAGTCCCTTGGCTCTGGGTAGCTCCGCCGTCGGTCCGGTTTGGGGTAATAAAACGTGTTTTTTGCGATCTTTCTTTGTAGTATGCCAGGAGCCGGTCCGACGTGCGACCGTCCAGCTTGGCGGCCCGGCCCCGCCCCCCTGTGTATCAGGGGTTTTGAGGACAGGTGTCAATCCATATCTGCCAAGTGACCCTATGTAGGGGGAACAGTCCCTATTCTGCTCTGTGTCAGTGTGTATCAGGGGTTTTGAGAACAGGTGTCAATCCATATCTGCCAAGTAACCCTATGTAGGGGGAACAGTCCCTATTCTGCTCTGTGTCAGTGGTATCAGGGGTTTTGAGGACAGGTGTCAATCCATATCTGCCAAATGACCCTATGTAGGGGGAACAGTCCCTATTCTGCTCTGTGTCAGTGTGTATCAGGGGTTTTGAGGACAGGTGTCAATCCATATCTGCCAAGTGACCCTATGTAGGGGGAACAGTCTCTATTCTGCTCTGTGTCAGTGTGTATCAGGGATCATTAGGATAGGTTTCAATCCATATCTGCCAAGTGACCCTATGTAGGGGGAACAGTCCCTATTCTGCTCTGTGTCAGTGTGTATCAGGGATTTGACTATCTTTATTCAGATTGAAAAATTACAATTCCAGGAAAAATTTAACAAACATTTACAAGAACATGTTATGCACATCATAGAAACAACGTAAACCTCTTTAAAGCCACAAACTTAAGACAAAAAATACGTACACACAATGTGTAAGGGTTTGAAAGAATATTCTGAATCCTTACACGTTTACTTTATGGTTTGTTTGATTTTTGTGAACCATATATAAACTGCAAGCAGCGTGAAAACTATAAAAACTCAAGTGGCCATGCTGATCAAATTAAATAGTATGCTTTACACAGCGTATAAGGGTGATGTCACAGCACAACGGGAATCTAACAGGGGAAGAGGTGAAAGTCATCCTCCCCCTCCCACGACCCCGCCATATCTGCCAAGTGACCCTATGTAGGGGTAACAGTCTCTATTCTGCTCTGTGTCAGTGTGTATCATGGTCTCTGAGGACGGGGAACAGTCTCTATTCTGCTCTGTGTCAGTGTGTATCAGGGCAGGGCTTTGAGGACAGGTGTCAATGTTAGGTGATTTCTGCCCTTTATGGATTAAAAGCAGACTCTGCATCAACTGTGTAATTTTCCATGGGAGTTTTGCCATGGATCCCCCTCCGGCATGCCACAGTCCAGGTGTTAGTCCCCTTGAAATAACGTTTCCATCACTTTTGTGGCCAGAAAGAGTCCCTGTTGGCTTTAAAATTCGCCTGCCCATTGAAGTCAATGGCGGTTTGCACGGTTCGCCGGTTCGCGAACATTTGCGGAATTTCGCGTTCGCCGTTCGTGAACCGAAAATTTCAGGTTCGCGACAACACTATTCTACATACATTATTTGAGCCAACACAGTCCAGAGCAGACTTAATTGCTCTACTCTTGTGAGTGTTTATCATCTATATTCACAATATTTATTGTTTATACATTGCCCTATGAATTTCTTGTTTTGTTTTTCTTTTGAGAACTTCTGGCAGAAGCTTTTTCAAGAACTTTCTCAAAAGTGAGGTATTCATTTTGACCCTATCTTTCACATATTTAAGGTTTTTTTTATCACTAGTGCACTGTAACACTTTTGAGTTTGTATTAGCACAAGTCATCTATGTTATCACACATGTATGTGATATTTATAACATTTAGTTATTGACTTAAATGCACAGTGCACTTTATTTATTCATGTATTTTTGATGTTCATATGATTTTTATTCACTTGTATAGGCTATTTGTCAATTGTTTTTGGTCTTAAAGGCACAGCACACTTTATTTTTTATTTTAGTTCTCTAATATTCCATATGTAGTAAAAAAAAATTATATATTTATATGTATGCGTGTATATTGGACAAGGGAGCCCTGGAACTAAGTTTGTCTGGGGGCCCTGATTACTGTAAGTCTGGCCCTGCTCGCATCTTCTCTAAAAGTAAAAAAAGAGGTGTCTTGGGCCTGGACATGGGCCTGAAGGTCTGCCAGCAGAGAGTCCTCAAGGAACAGAGGGGTTGAGCTGGGGACAGACATTTTACCTTTTTATTTTATATAGGAAAGAAGAAAAAATAGCAATTTTGTGTGGAACTTAGATTAGTCTTGCAGCCTGGATCAGAGAGGGTAAGCCCTCCCCATTCTCCTTAATTTAAACCCCAGAATCTACCATTTTTAACCTCAGTCCTCTAATCCCAGAGGTTAGTGTTTCCAGCCCGAAGATTATTGCAGATCAATAAGCATCAAGTCACCAATGTGTGGAATGCATCACGTCATCACGCACAGGACACAATGACGCCAGACGGACACAAGCAGGAAGTCATCATGGGAAGATCATGATCAGCCGGAGAAAGTCAGAAGGAACTATAAGAAGATTTGGACTGATTGTGGGGTGTATATATGTGGGAGGCAGTGGCGGATCCAGAGCCTGACCTCGGGAGGGGCATTTGCAGATTATTTAGAGAAATAATCCAGACACAATACCCACTACAGCTCAGTGTAGTGGTTATGGTGCCAGTAGTGCCGGGACCCTCTCCCAGAGTAAGTAGTCAAACCGTTTAAGAACAGTTTGACAACTTACCTGAGGTCTGCTTGGAAATGGGGCTGTCGTAGGGCATAGGAGCAGGGGTGCATTGTGTGTGTGTTTGTGTAAGAAGGACTGTGTGAGCAGTGTGTGTGTGTGTGTGTGTGTGTGTGTGTGAAAGTTGCAGTGTGTACATGAGGACGGCAGTGTGTGTTAGGGGGCAGTGTGTGTGTGTGTGTGCGTTGCAGTGTAAGTGGGGGGCAATGTGTGTATGGGGGGAAGTTTGTGTGTGGGGGGCCAATGTGTGTGTAGGGTGTGTGTGTGTATTGGGGGCAGTGTATGTGGGCAATGTGTGTGTATGGGGGAAGTGTATGTGTGTGTATGGGGGCAGTGTTTGTGTGTGGGTCAATGTGTGTGTATGGGGAAGTGTATGTATGTGGGGGCAGTGTATGTGTATGGGGGCAGTGTATGTATGGGGGGCAGTGTATGTGTGTATGGGGGCAGTGTATGTGTGTGTGGGGGCAGTGTATGTGTGTGTGAGCAGTGTATGTGTATGGGGCAGTGTATGTATGTGGGGGCAGTGTATGTATGTGGGGGAAATGTGTGTGTGTGGGGGCAGTGTATGTATGTGAGGGCAGTGTGTGTGTATGGGGGCAGTCTATGTATGTGGGGGTAATGTGTGTGTGTGGGGGCAGTGTATGTGTGTGTGTGTGTAGGGTATGTGTTTGATAAGTTTAATGTTTTTTTTTTAAATTTGATAAAATTATTTTTTTATTTTTTATTTAAAATATACATAATGTCCCCCCTCCCTTCTTACCTTTGTTTAGGGAGGAAGGGGGACATTTCTTGATCCCTGGTGGTCTGGTGGGGAATCCCTGGTGGTCCATGTGGTGAGAGTGAACTCTAGCCCCGGTCTCCAGGGCTAGAGTTCACTCTCGCGAGATCCGGAGCGTTGCCGTGGCAATGCTCCATGCTCGCGAGAGAAGGACCTGGAGGAGCTGCAGACAGAGCTCCCCGGGTCCTCTCCCTCCTCTGCCGGCGGCCAGCAAACAGTGCCTGCAGACCGGAGAGGGAGATCTCCCCTCTGGTCCATAAAGGCACATTGCAGGGCTGGAGCTTGGACAGCGCCAGCCCTGCATTAGCCGGCAGGGGAGAGGGAGAACCTCGGATTCTCGGGGGGGGCAGGGAAATTGCCCCGTTGCCCCCCGCCTGGACAGCCAGTGGTGGGAGGGAAAGGAGGGAGGTTTTTATGCATTGGGCACTATCTTCAAATTATTAACAGTCCCAGAGGAAGTCCCTGAGAGGGATGAAATGCGTAGGACTTGATTTTACCTTGATTTTTTGATGCCTGTTGTTCTTTACTTCTGTGTAAATAAATACATTTTGTACTGCACACTTGATCTATATAGTCATCTTATTTGGCTGCACTTTATGTATTATGAATAAAAGAGACCCACAACACCCAACTCCATGAATTGAGAAGGTATACATCTAAAGATTTCTGAATGCTCTTTATTTGGCTTTAAAGTGTGAGTGACCCATTGGCACCTAAATATTTGCCCATTTGGGTTCCACAGTGTTGCACTATGTTCTACCATTTTTGTCTCCCCTAGCTGGACTCACCCTATATATTATATTTACATTGACTGAAGATTTGAGGAGATTTTCAGGTAACTCCATTGCTAGAAGGGAAGTTAAGCGTTTTAATATGCACTTTGGCTCACTTCCGTGCAATTACACTTATATGCACTTTATTTGATTGGAGCACTTTAACTGTGTGATATTGTGATGAAAGATTCTGTATTTTTTGTCATGAAGCTTTTTATATTGAAACCAAATTTAACATAGGTACTGTATTAGCTGTAGTCATTTACACTTTCAAAACAAATGTTCTTTCGGGGGAAGCCAGTCACAGACTAAAGCAGACATGCATGTCCTCGGCTCCTGAGAGACATTGTGTAATTAAACATATTATCCCTTGAGATTGAGAGACTGCTCTCAGACCTCTATGAGCAGAATGGGTTATTAATCTAAACATCACCGGAGCAAAGTGACATTTTCTTTAAACATCTCCAGTCAATATTGACTATAGATATAATAATAATGCGTTTTGTTTGCATATCAGATTCATGCATATCATTTATTGTTTTAATTGTCCCACAGTAATGCAAAAATCTGTAATTTTCCTTTGTTTCTCCAGAGTTTGTTTACATTTTGCAATACGCTGTAGAATTATCATCTAATAATCTTTTCTTTGAAGGAAGCTTAGACGACTATATATTAACCCCTTAAGGACTTTTTTTGCGATGTTGTACATTTGCGACCAGGCATCTTTTTGACACTTTTGGGGTGTTTGTGTTTAGCTGTAATTTTCCGCTCTCTCATTTACTGTTCCCATACAAATTATATATTGTTTTTTTCAGGACAAAGGGGGCTTTCTTTACATACCATTATTTATATAATCTCATGTAATTTAATTTTAAAAAAATGAAAAAATATGATGAAAAATTGAAAAAAAGTTTTTTGACTTTTATGTGAAAAATCTTTTACTCATTGTAACGGAATGCAGTATAATAGTACACGATATCCGTTGGTATCTTCAGGAAATCCACAGTCAGAGTAGAAAGCAAGGCAATGTCCCCAATCCTCCCAATAACCGGACGAAACACAGTTTGGGAGTCAACTAACTCGGTTTATTCACAAGCAGCATATTTATACAGTTCCCCATGCAAGGGGTTTCCACACAGATAATCCAGGGGATTTCTCCCAACATGCATTGTGACTTTCCCAACAGGCATTGCTGCACGAGATGGATACTCCCACTAAAATGGACGATTAAGTGGATTATCCCCTCGTGCAGCAAAACCGACAATTGACTTTAAAATATATAATTCACACAATATTCGGTACTTTGGAATAACCGAACGTTCGGTAGATAGCTGGGGTCGGAGCGCACACTTTGTGAGAATACCGCTCTGATCCCAGCTGAATTGACCGAACGCCGCACATAATACATTTAAACATGGAAGTTGGTCTAAAAGTACCGAATAAGTACGGGACACATAATGTACCGAACGCGGGACTCCTGAACGCTCTGGAAGTCCAGCGGTGTTCGGATCATTGAGTAGCCGTTTTCAGTTCCTGGCTCTCGACGACCGAACACCGCTGCAGAGACAAAGGATCCAAGATGGCCGACCGCCGCATGGTCGGTAGTCGAACGACGGCCACCTAGGAGAGCCCTTAAGTACCGATTGCAACAATGTTGCAATCGGTTAATTGGTACCACACAACTTGTGAATGTGTGGTCGACCTGGGGAGCCCGTATTCGTACGGCGAACGGCCAGGATAACCGTGTTTCGTCGTACGAATGCTTGTATGCTGGCAGCGTACGGCTGTCAGCATGCGAACGGCCATAGCACAATACATATACAATCAACGGAACACATTATACATTCAGCCTACGGACAACCTATACTGCATATAGCTCAGAAGTGGCTAGGTTTGCCACACTCATCTACAAAAGCGAATGAAAAAAACTGCTAAATAGATTCAAAATGTTGTCCTGAGTTCAAAAATACCCAGTGTTTACATGCTTTTTGCTATTTTTTTTGCATGTTATAGGGCTATAAGTACAAGTAGGATATTGCGGTTTCAAAACATACATTTTTAAAATGTATCAATAGTGACATTGTAACACTATTATCTGTCATAAATTGCTAAATAACACCCCACATGTACATATTTTTTTAAAAGTAGACAACCCAGGGTATTCAATATGGGGTATGTCCAGACTTTTTTAGTAGCCACTTAGTCGCAAACACTGGCCAAAGTTAGCGTTCATATTTGTTTGTGTGTGAAAAAAGTAAAAAACTAAATTGAACGCTAATTTTGGCCAGTGTTTGTGACTAAGTGGTTACTAAAAAAGACTGGACATACCTTGGGTTGTCTTCTTTTGCAAATGGTATGCCATCATGGGGGTAATTCTCATTCCTGGGCTACCATACGTTCTCAAAGGCAACGTAACCAACCTGGCCATTTTCAATGTAAAAATATTTGACCCATATATTTGACCCTGTAACTTTCAAAAACACTATAAAACCTGTACATGGG
This sequence comes from Pelobates fuscus, assembly GCF_036172605.1. Classification (NCBI taxonomy): domain Eukaryota; kingdom Metazoa; phylum Chordata; class Amphibia; order Anura; family Pelobatidae; genus Pelobates; species Pelobates fuscus. The sequence goes on from NC_086326.1 coordinate 129,990,260, forward strand.
GGGTCCTGTTCTACTCAGGAGACTTTGCTGAACACAAATATTAGTGTTTCAAAACTGGAAAATGTATCACAACAATTATATCATCAGTAAAAGTGCAGTAAAATGCAAAAAAAAGTCACTTTCACCGACAATATCATCGCTGTGATATGTTTTACTGTTTTGAATCACTAATATTTGTGTTCAGCGAAGTCTCCCGAGTAAAACAGTACCCCCATGTACAGGTTTTAGGGTGTCGTAGAACGTTACAGGGTAAAATACAGTGATAGCAAATTAAATTCTCTGGACTTTCGGCCTGGGTTGGCAGGCAAGTCCCTTAAATTCCAATCAATAAAATAACTTAATTATGTAAAAATATTACATAAATACGCACGTAGAATTTAAATATATATGCATATTTATATATTTGAAGTCTACGTGTATATTTATATAATTATTTATGTAATTTTGTATATGGACATATGAATAGTTCGCATTCTTTTTATTTATTTATATATACATAGATATATATACAATTTCATTCTAAGTGTATTTTGATATAAATATATATATATATATATATTAATATCAAAATACAGTTAGAATAAAATTTCGTATAGATATATATATATATATTTTATTTTTATTATTATTTTTAATTTTTTTAATTTAATTTAAATTATTTATTATTCGTATTTTATAATAATATATATATACAATATATATAGTTATTATATATATTATATATATACGTGTGTAAATTAATTATAAGTGTATTTTTATATTAATATATGTACATATTAATATAAAAATACACTTAGCATGACATTATATATATGATATATAGACATATATTATATAGGTATAATATATGTCTATATGTCATATATATACACATATATAATTATTATTTTTTTTTATTAACTTTCACTTTAATTTTTTGTTTTATTTTACAGTTGCAGGGAGACTGCCTGTCAGCACAGAAAGTCCCCCTGCAGGCAGATACTTGGACACCTATTGTGACCATGTGGTCGCCCTGTTGGGCGATCACATGGCCACAGGGGTCCTAAACCGCCATGGGGAGACTGTCTGGGCTGCAGGCAGTATCCCCACACCGGGACCAACGCCGATCGCCGCCGGGGGAACGACGGCGATCGGGTAAGTACATTGGACGGTTAGGACGGTTCAGGACCGTCGCCGGTCGGCAACGCAAAAATGCCGATGACGGTCCTGAACCGTCCTCCGTCCTTAAGTGGTTAATGTGCCTGTCCCATTTCTTCTCAACACTTTCTCCAGCAAGCACATTGGTGTGGAAAAAAGGTATGCAATGCTTTATTAACACTCTATAAAAATGTATCTGATGCATCTAACAATTTTTAGTTATACAGACCTTTTACTTTATGTGTGTCTTTTAATATTTTATTTGTTTATATATTTTAACCTATAGGTATAAAAAACTTCAAATATGAATAGTGATGTACCGAACTGTTCGCTGGTGAATAGTTCCCGGCGAACATAGTGTGTTCGCGTTCGCCGCCGCGGGCGAACACATGCGCGGTTCGATCCGCCCCCTATTCGTCATCATTGAGCAAACTTTGACCCTGTGCCTCACGGTCAGCAGACACATTCCAGCAAATTAGCAGCAGACCCTCCCTTCCAGACCCTCCCACCTCCCTCCCAGCATCCATTTTAGATTCATTCTGAAGCTGCATTCTTAGTGAGAGGAGGGAAAGTGTAGCTGCTGCTCATTAGCTAGGCTAGGGTATTCAGTGTCCACTACAGTCCTGAAGGACTCATCTGATCTCTGCTGTAAGGACAGCACCCCAAAAAGCCCTTTTTAGGGCTAGAACATCAGTCTGCTTTTTTTTTTTCTGTGTAATGTAATTGCAGTGGCCTGCCTGCCAGCTTCTGTGTCAGGCTCACAGTGGATACTGTGCCCATTTGCTCAGTGCCACCACTCATATCTGGTGTCACAATAGCTTAAGCTTGACATTTAAAAAGAAACATTTTTTTTTTCACTGTAATAGATTGAATAGCAGTTAGTTAGTCTGCCAACCTCAGCAAGTGTACTTTGCCACTCATATCTGGTGTCTGTAAAGCATGCTTTTACAAAGAAAAAAAGTTTTTCAGTGTAAGCTAATAGCAGTCAGTGTCCTTAAAGCGGGTGTCAGGCCTTCAGCCTGTGCTCTGCCAACCTCAGCAAGTGTACTTTGCCACTCATACCCAGTGTCTCTATAGCGTGCTTTTACAAAGAAAAAAGTTTTTCAGTGTAAGCTAATAGCAGTCAGTGTCCTTAAAGCGGGTGTCTCTATAGCGTGCTTTTACAAAGAAAAAAAGTTTCAGTGTAAGCTAATAGCAATCAGTGTCCTTAAAGCGGGTGTCAGGCCTTCAGCGTGTGCTCTGCCAACCTCAGCAAGTGTACTTTGCCACTCATATCTGGTGTCTGTATAGCGTGCTTTTACAAAGAAAAAAAGTTTTTCAGTGTAAGCTAATAGCAGTCAGTGTCCTTAAAGCGGGTGTCAGGCCTTCAGCGTGTGCTCTGCCAACCTCAGCAAGTGTACTTTGCCACTCATATCTGGTGTCTGTATAGCGTGCTTTTACAAAGAAAAATAGTTTTTCAGTGTCAGCTAATAGCATTCAGTTTCCCTAAAGCGGGTGTCAGGCCTTCAGCGTGTGCTCTGCCAACCTCAGCAAGTGTACTTTGCCACTCATATCTGGTGTCTCTATAGCGTGCTTTTACAAAGAAAAAAAGATTTTCAGTGTAAGCTAATAGCAGTCAGTGTCCTTAAAGCGGGTGTCAGGCCTTCAGCGTGTGCTCTGCCAACCTCAGCAAGTGTACTTTGCCACTTATATCTGGTGTCTCTATAGCGTGCTTTTACAAAGAAAAAAAGTTTTTCAGTGTAAGCTAATAGCAGTCAGTGTCCTTAAAGCGGGTGTCAGGCCTTCAGCGTGTGCTCTGCCAACCTCAGCAAGTGTACTTTGCCACTCATATCTGGTGTCTCTATAGCGTGCCTTTACAAAGAAAAAACTTTTTTCACTGTTATAGATTGAAAAGCAGTTAGTTGTCTTCAAGCGGGTGTGTCAGGCCTACAGCGTGTACTCTGCCAACCTCTGCCAATGCACAGTGCCACTCATATCTGGTCTCACAGTAGCTTGCACGCATAGTACCACTAATCCCCCCAAAAAATGAGAGGCAGAGGCAGACCACCCCGCAGGGACCATCGTGGTCGTGGTGCTGTGATTCCCTTTGTCCCTAGAATGATGCCCAGTTTTCAGAGGCCACGTACCCTGAACTTGAAAAGTTCTGAGGACATAGTTGACTGGCTAATACAGGACACCCAATCTTCTACAGCTTCCGCTCGGAACCTTGATGCACCATCCTCCTCCAGCTTAGCTTCAGGCACCTCTCAAGATACCACTCACCCGCCTGCCGCCACCACCAAAACTAGCACCACAGCCGCTTTACTTGGTATGTCAGAGGAGTTATTCACACATCCGTATTGCCAGAGGATGTAGATAACAGGGATATGTCTCAGGCAGGCAGCATTACACACATGGACGTACGGTGTGATGATGATGTTGTACCTGCTGCTGCTTCCTTTGCTGAGTTGTCAGATCCAAGTGAAGCGGTTGATGATGACGATGCATCCATGGATGTCACGTGGGTGCCCGCTCGGCTAGAAGAAGAACAGGACGAACGTTCAGATGGGGAGACAGAGAGAAGGAGGAGATGATTTGGAAGCATGGGGAGGTCGTCGCAAGGAGCTAGTGGCACAGTCAGACAGCATGCATCGGCCCCCGGGGTCAGCCTGACAGCACGCCAATCAATGCATGCTGTGTCCACCACCAGAATGCCGTCATTGCAGAGCTCAGCAGTGTGGAATTTTTTTTGTGTGTCTGCCTCTGACAACAGCGATGCCATTTGCAACCTGTGCCAAAAGAAACTGAGTCGTGGGAAGTCCAACACCCACCTAGGTACAACTGCTTTGCGTAGGCACATGATTGCACATCACAAACGCCTATGGGATCAACACATGAGTTCAAGCAGCACGCAAACTCTAAGCAACCATCCTCCTCCTGGTCCAGCATCTTCAGCCACGTCAACCACTGCTGTCCTCCTTGCCCCCTCTCAACCATCCGCCACTCCGTCTCCCGCCTTGAGCAGTTCCCGCTCATCTGCCCACATTTATGTGTCTGTCAAGGACATGTTTGAGCGTAAGAAGCCAATGTTAGAAAGTCACCCCCTTGCCCAGCGTTTGACAGCTGGCTTGTCCAAACTATTAGCCCGCCAGCTTTTACCATACAATCTGGTTGAGTCTGAGGCGTTAAAAAAATTAGTAGCTATTGGGACACCGCAGTGGAAGGTACCCGGCCGAAATTTAGTTTCACAAAAGGCAATCCCCAACCTGTACTCGATTGTGCAAAAGGAAGTAATGGCATGTCTGGCACACAGTCTTGGGGCAAGGGTCCATCTGACCACTGATACCTGGTCTGCAAAGCATGGTCAGGGCAGGTATATCACCTACACTGCGCATTGGGTAAACCTGCTGACGGCTGCCAAGCATGGAATGCGTGGCTCTGCAGAGGAGTTGGTGACACCGCCACGACTTGCAGGCAGGCCTGCTGCCACCTCCTCAACTCCTCCTACTCCATCCTCTTCCATAACCTCCTCGGCTGAGTCCTCTTCTGCTGCTGCGTCTTGCTCCACATCAACGGCACCCCCCAGCTCCCCAGGTACTGTTCCACATCCCGGATACGGCAGTGTCACGCTGTCTTGGGATTGACTTGCCTGAAAGCAGAGAGTCACTCCGGACCAGCACTCCTGTCTGCCCTGAACGCACAGGTGGATCAGTGGCTGACTCCGCACCAACTGGAGATCGGCAAAGTGGTTTGTGACAACGGAAGAAATTTGTTGGTGGCATTGCATTTGGGCAAGTTGACACATGTTTCGTGCATGGCACAACGCTTTGTGCATAAGTACCCAGGCTTACAGGACATCCTTAAGCAGGCCAGGAAGGTGTGTGGCCATTTCAGGCGTTCCTACACGGCCATGGTGCACTTTTCCGATATCCAGCGGCGAAACAACATGCCAGTGAGGCGCTTGATTTGCGATAGCCCGACACGTTGGAATTCAACACTCCTAATGTTTGCCCGCCTGCTCCAACAAGAAAAAGACGTTAACGAGTATTTATATGACCAGGGTGCTAGGACAGCCTCTGCAGAGCTGGGAATTTTATTGCCACGTTACTGGACGCTCATGCGCAATGCCTGTAGGCTCATGCGTCCTTTTGAGTAGGTGACAAACCTAGTCAGTCGCACCGAAGGCAACATCATTCCATTTGTTTTCTTCCTGGAGTGTGCCCTGCGAAGAGTGCTGGATCAGGCTGTAGATGAGCATGAAGAAGAAGAGTTGTGGTCACCATCACCACCAGAAACAGCCTTATCAGCATCACTTGCTGGACCTGCAGCAACGCTGGAAGAGGATTGTGAGGAAGAGGAGTCAGAGAAGGATTGTGGCTTTGAGGAGGAGGAGGAGGAAGACCAACAACAACAGGCATCCCAGGGTGCTCATTGTCATCTATCTGGTACCCGTGGTGTTGTACGTGGCTGGGGGGAAGAACATACCTTCAGAAAGATTACTGAGGACGAGGAACAGGACATAAGTAGCTCGGCATCCAACCTTGTGCAAATGGGGTCTTTCATGCTGTCATGCCTGTTGAGGGAACCTCGTATAAAAAGGCTGAAGGAGAATGACCTGTACTGGGTGTCCACGCTACTAGACCCCCGGTATAAGCAGAACGTGCCTGAAATGTTACCGAATTACGGCAAGTCGGAAAGGATGCAGCAGTTCCAAAATCAATTCAAAAGTATGCTTTACACAGCGTATAAGGGTGATGTCACAGCACAACGGGAATCTAACATGGGAAGAGGTGAAATTAATCCTCCTCCTCCCACGACCACGCCGGCAAGGACAGGACGCTTTACAGACGTGTTGTTGATGGAGGACATGCAGAGCTTTTTAAGTCCTACGCATCGCCACAGCCCTTCGGGGTTGCATGTGCAATCTAATGTGCCACCAGATAGGAGTGGTGTGTTAAGTAGTACTATTCCTATCTGGTGGCACATTAGTTTGCACGCGCAGTGCCCCAAATTTGAAGTAGGAGGACCGACCAAGCATCTTTTTCCATCTCCCGCTTCCTAAAATCGTTGCCTTATGTACACGTCCCCTGATAGGGGATGTAACAGGGATTAAACTGATAGGGATAGTACTACTTAACACACCTTATAATAATGCAGAGAGAGGCCATGCAGAGAGAGGAGTCTGAAGAAGAGGAGTCAGAGGAGGAAGGTGGCTTTGAGGAGGTGGAAGACCAAACACAGCAGGCGTCCCAGGGGGCTTGTTGTCACCTTTCGGGGACCCTTGGTGTTGTAGGAAGATTGGAGGAAGAGACCTTAAATGACATCAGTGTAGACAAGGAACGGGACATGGCTAGCTTGGTATCCAACCTTGTGCAAATGGTGAGTTTGCGGTTGTGCAAATGGACTGTTTGCAGTTGTTTGTGGTGCATTAAACGGGGAGTTTGGTCTGTCACTGTGAAGCGGGCGTAACCCTTACACTACCTGATCGATACAACATCATACCTGATGTTTTAAAGCAGGTTATTCCAAACAATTTAGGAATGTTAGGTGATTTATGCCCTTTATGGATTAAAACCAGACTCTGCATCAACTATGTAATTTTCCATGGGAGTTTTGCCATGGATCCCCCTCCGGCATGCCACAGTCCAGGTGTTAGTCCCCTTGAAACAACTTTTCCATCACTATTGTGGCCAGAAAGAGTCCCTGTGGGTTTTAAAATTCGCCTGCCCATTGAAGTCTATGGCGGTTCGCCAGGTTCGCCCGGTTCGCCCGGTTCGCCCATTCGCGAACATTTACGGAAGTTCGCATTCGCCGTTTGCGAACCGAAAATTTTATGTTCGCGACATCCACAGCAAGTCCCCCTGCTCAAGAAAAGCACATGTGCAGGCCAGTCTGAAGTTTGCCAAAGAACATCTGATTCAGAGGAGAACTAGGTCAAAGTGTTGTGGCCAAAGAGCTTGATTCTGATCTCATCTGACCTCAACTCAACCTGTTTGGTGGAGGCAGAGCCAGATTAAGAGCCCATTGGGCCTGGTGCTGACAATTATGAGGGGCCTAAGTACAGAATATGATCGACCTAAAACACTCATACCTCTCGAGCATTATGTATCTGGTGGAGATGTTGCCGGAGGGAAACTCATAAGATGCAGCTATAAAAAAAACTCTGATTCACTTAAAATATGCAAATCTCTCTAATTTCATACTTTCATATTTAAAGTAAATCCATATCCCCTAACAGCAGTGTCCATGGAAGCAGGAAGTCAATGGGCGGTGTAAAAGGGTGGGCCACTGACGCGGATCATGTAACCAGAACATCTGAAAGGGACGAACATGCCCAAAAAGGTACTGTCTGCTTAAAGAATTGAAGACTAGCCTGGCATGAATGCATGTCAGGCTGCCTGCCAATCATGCATGCTGGCCAACAGCATCCTGAGCTTGGCATAAATGTGTCTAATGATGTGCTCGCTCCATGCTTTCTAAGGAATGTTCCTTAGCACTCAAATGTCCACTTGCCTCCTTACCTTCTTACTAGCAGGCAGAAGCTCCTGGAATACAGTTTGAGACAGAGAAAAGGTGGATGTAGTAAGTGTAGAAGAAAGGGAACATGCGACAGTGTTAGAGAGACCAAAGTCATCATTACCTTAACTCATTTCATTTCATCTAGTCCACACAAGTCGTTTTTTTGTTTTTTTTCATATATGCCTCTTAAGTTTCCATACTTAAGCAAGAATATGTGAAGAGTAGTTAGGGTTGCCAATTTGCATAACTAATTATGTTTGTGTGACATCACATGATATAAATTACAAGGAGTGACAGAGAAAATTCGGTGAAATCACCAAAAAATGATTTAGTTTGATTCTACTGTATAGATGGATTACTCCCAGTGTTCCCTAGTGTCTGTCTCCCAGTGTCCCCATGTCACTCGGGCACACTGAGACACTTGGGGACACTGGGGGACACAGACTATGGATCACAGTGTCTCAGTGTCCCCATGTCCATCTATAAAGCAGAATCAAACTAAGTAGTTTTTTTGGTGATTTCACAGAATTTTCTGTCACTCCTCGTGATTTACATCATGTGATGTCACACATACATAATTAGTTATGCTAATTAGTAAGGCCTGTGTATAACACTGATACATGAACACACACATGGGGACACATCAGGACACTGAGAGACTAGGGACACTGGGAGACTAGGGACACTGGGAGACTAGGGACACTGGGAGACATGGGGACACTGAGACACTTGGGGATATTGTGTCCCTAGTGTCTGTTTCAGTGTCCCCATGTGTGTCTGTGTCCCCATGTCTCCCAGCGTCCCCTAGTGTCTCGGTGTCCTGATGTGTCCCCATGTGTGTGTTCATGTCTCAGTGTTATACACAGGCCTTACTATTTTGCATAACTAATTATGTATGTGTGACATCACATGATGTAAATCACAAGGAGTGACAGAGAAAATTCAGTGAAATCACCAAAAAACTACTTAGTTTGATTCTGCTGTATAGATGGATTGCTCCCAGTGTCTCCCTGTCTCCCAATGTCTCCCTGTCTCCTTGTCTCCCAGTGTCCCCATGTCTCCCAGCGTGTGTGTTCATGTCTCAGTGTCCCCATGTGTGTCTGTGTTTTCCCGTGTCCCCATGTCTCCCTGCAGCCTTTACCCCATCCCTTGCTTCCCTGAGCTGTAGGCTATCTCTGCAGGCTGGGAGCTGCTGTCTGGACTCTCGGTTCTGTGTAGCTGCTCCCCTGCGGATCAGTGAGTAGAGAGATGCAAGTATATGCTGTAACTTTCTATCCCCGCCTCTCTCCATACACACAGCAACCCCTACTGTCCGGTAATGGTATTGCAGAGTAATCTCTGTTTAGACTGAGAAAAATACCGCAATTGTACTGCCGGTATTACTTCAATATCGGCACTGGCATGGCAGCCTCAAATAAATAGCAACCAGGTTAACAACCCTAACAGTAGTGTGTAAAAAAAAAAGCAAAGAAAAAAAAAAAAAAAAGTACTTTTTTTTTTTTTTTTTTTAAATCAATGGGCCTATTCCATGGGCCTGGAGCTACAGCTCCATCCGCCTCTATGTTAATCCGGCCCTGGGAGAAGGAGAAATGCTGCCTATGACCCCAAGAACACCATCCTCATCATCAAACATGGAGGTGGAAACATTATGCTTTGGGAGTGTTTTTTCTGCTAAGGGGACAGGACGATGGATGGGGCCATGTACTGTCAAATCTTGGGTGAGAACCTCCTTCCCTCAGCCAGAGCATTGAAAATGGGTCGTGGATGGGAATTCCAGCATGCCAATGACCCAAAACACACAACTATGGCAACATAGGAGTGACTCAAGAAGAAGCACATTAAGGTCCTGGAGTGGCCTAGCCAGTCTCCAGACCTTAATTCCACAGAGAATATGTGGAGGTTCGAGTTGCCAAACGTCAGCCTAGTAACCTCAATGACTTGGAGAGGATTTGCAAAGCGGAGTTTGGCAAAATCCCTCCTGAGATGTGTGCAAATCTGGTGACCAAGTACAAGAAACGTCTGACCTCTGTGATTGTGAACAATGGTTTTGCCACCAAGTACTCAGTTGAAAGGGTCAAATACTTAATTCACTCATTGACATGCAAATCAATTTATAACTTTTTTGTCATGCATTTTTCTGAATTTTTATTTTTGTTATTCTGTCTCTCACTGTTAAAATACAACTACTATTAAAAGTATAGACTGATCATTTCTTTGTCAGTGGGCAAATGTTCAAACATGGGCAGGGGATCAAATTTTTCCCCCTCACTGCATTGAAATTGGCCTTGTTTTAGTATGCCCTGCGTGCTTTTGTTTTTTTTAGTTTATTTCAAAGGGCACTATATTGTGATCACTATTTCCAAAGTGCTCACCTAGTTGAATGTTGGTCAAATATCAACATTGTTTGTTTGTTAGAACCAGGTAAAGACCTGGTGCTTGTACAAGTGGTGACATGAAGGTGTCATTTACCAAGTTCAAAATCCTTTTTTTCCTTTGAACTACTAGTCCCTCTGTCCCAGTTTATGTCCGGGTAATTAAAATCTACAATAAAAAACGTGTTACCCAGATTTGCAGCTTTCTCAATTTGCTCAAACAGCTGTTGTTCCTCATCAATATTAACAGTAGGTGGTTTATAACATATTCCAACCAATAACGGATTTCCCTTTTTCCCCAAGCAGATATTTACCCATAAATCTTCCACATTTTCCTCATCACATTCCACTTGCTTAAGATTTGGCTTTAACACATGGTTGACATACAAACATACCCCACCACCTTTCTTGTTTTTCCTATCCTTCCTAAATAATGTGCACCCATTTAAGTTAACTGCCCAGTCAGGTGTCTCATCCCACCATGTTTCAGCTATGCCTATTAGGTCATATTGCTAAGTGTATGCTATTGCCTCAATGGCCCCATTTTGTTACGTAGTCTCCTTGCATTAGTAAGCATACATTTAATATTATCATTAAATGAGAGTCGCTTGTACTTTTTGTGAATTATCAATATTATATACCTCCTCTGTTCTGAGCTCGCCGCTCCCCCCACATCGCCACCTCCTTTATACTGAGCTAAAGCCCATCTCCTTTCTGTCCTATCTCCATGTTCTAGATTGCTATGACCCTCCCCCCTACTACTAGTTGAAAATCTCCTCCAACCTTCTAGCCATCCTGTCCCCCAGCACTGCAGACCCTCTCCCCGTTAGGTGCAATCCATCACTTCTATAAAAGGTTGTACCCAAGCGCAAAGTCAGCCCAGTGCTCTAAAAACCCCAAACCCTCCTTCTGTCAGGGTACCTGAAGTCTCTACCTCCGAGAGAGGCAGAGACTTAGACGTCTATCAGTCCGGACGGGCTGTTTCCTCTGTTCCTCGCGGCCCTCCCGGTCACGTAAACGCCGGCCGCGAGGGAGTCACTTCCTTTTGTAGCAGGACGTCCGGAAACCGACGTCATGACGCCAGCCCGGAACGACCTGTCACTCAATCCTTTAGAGACTAATCAGATCTCGTCGGAGGCGTGTCTCTTCCTCCGAGCCAGGGTATTTAAACTTGCTTCTCCCATTTGCTCATTGCCCTGTCGTGGTTCTAGCCTGTCTAGTCACACAGTGCTCTGGTATTTTCTGTTATCCCTTTGGTTCCGACCCGGCTTGTTTGACTTACTCTGTTTACCTCTGTTATCCTTGACCCGGCTTGTTCCTCGCTTACCTGTCCTCTCGTTCCCTCGACCTCGGCTTGTCTCTGACCATTCTCTATACTCTCCGTACGTTAGTCCGGCCATTCTAAGGTCCGGTATACGTATCCTGTACCTGTTTGTACTCTGCGTGTTGGATCCCTGTCCCGATCCTGACATTACGACAGGGCCAATGGATCCTGCAAGTATAAACAGTCAGCTTGGTCCTTCTGATCCTAGGTTCGAAGCCATGGAGCACAGAATGGATCAGATGGCGCTAGCACTACAGGCGTTATTGTCTCGTGCTAATAATCCGCCAGAGGAGACGCGTACTACTTCTATTTCTCCTGTGAGCTCAGGCCTAGAAGTAGCCACTGTAGGTGCCTCTTCCCGTATTACACCACCAGTACGTTATGGTGGTTCACCTGAGAAGTGTCGTGGTTTCCTTAACCAGATCAGTATCCACTTTGAATTACAACCTCACTCCTATCCTACAGATAGGGCAAAGGTTGGATTTATTATCACCTTACTCATTGAGAAAGCTCTGAGATGGGCCAACCCACTATGGGAGAACGATAACCCGTTAGTATATAACTATAATGCCTTTGTAGCTGCCTTTAGAAGAACTTTTGACCCCCCTGGTAGAAAGGTCAATGCAGCCAGATTACTGTTGCGCCTGAGACAGGAGAACCGAACTCTCGTGGATTATGCACTAGAGTTCAGGTCTCTGGCGTCAGAAGTTAAGTGGAATGAGCAGGCTTATATGGATGTATTTTTGAACGGATTATCAGACGTAATCCTTCATGAGGTTGCTACTAAAGAACTCCCTGAAAATTTGGAGGATTTAATTTCGTTCATTTCTCGTATTGATGAGCGTTTAAGAGAGAGACAAAACACTCGAGAGAGGAACCTTAGACCTTCCTTTAAATTAGCTCCCGCATTTCAAAGTCCTGATTCCACTACCTCACTGTTTCCTGAACCTATGCAGATAGGCAATACTCGCCTCTCAGAAGAGGAGAGACAGTACAGGAGAAGAGAGGGATTATGCATGTATTGTGGAGTCAGAGGTCACTTACGCCTGAATTGTCCTAATCGTTCGGGAAACGCTCGCACCTAAGTTTCTCTAGAGGACAGACCTTGGGTGTTTCTATTTTGTCCTCTACTCATAATTATAAAGATCACAGGCTTCTGCTACCAGTTTCTTTAACTTGGGAGAAGGGAGTACTAAAGACTATGGCTTTGATAGATTCCGGAGCTGCTGAGAATTTTATCGACCAAGCCTTTGCTACTAAACACACTGTCCCATCCCAGTTAAGGGATACACCCATGGCCGTTGAGGCCATAGATGGTAGACCTTTACTTGAGCCTGTTATCTCCCGTGAGACTATACCCGTTAACTTAACTGTTGGTATCTTACACGAGGAGAACTTATCACTTATGCTCATTTCGTCCCCTTCGGTCCCCATAGTCCTGGGGTACCCATGGTTAAAAAGACATAACCCTATTATCGATTGGGAGTTAGGGGAGATACTCTCATGGGGTCAGGGCTGCCAGGAGAAGTGTTTACGCAGGGTTTCCCCATTGGCTGTAATAAACACACCGGGTAGTTCCACTTAGTCTACAGAGGGACAGATACCGTTCATCTACCAGGACTTAAAAGCAGTATTCGACAAGAAGAATGCCGATACCTTACCTCCACACAGGTCATTTGATTGTAAAATTAAGCTTTTACCTGGTACTATGCCTCCGAGGGGCAATGTATATCCTCTATCCACTCAAGAAAACTCAGTTCTAGAGGAATATATTCGTGAGAATCTAGAAAAAGGATTCATTAGGAGATCCTCTTCCCCCGCCGGGGCTGGTTTTTTTTTCGTTAAAAAGAAGGATGGCACTTTGAGACCTTGTATTGATTACCGAGGTTTGAATAAGATAACCATCAGAAATGCCTATCCCATTCCTTTGATTACCGAGCTGTTTGATCGTTTAAAGGGCTCTAAAATTTTCACCAAGTTAGATCTCAGAGGGGCGTATAACTTGGTGAGAATCCAGGATGGACACGAGTGGATGACAGCGTTCAATACCCGTTATGGTCACTATGAATACACGGTTATGCCATTTGGTCTTTGTAATGCTCCGGCAGTCTTTCAGGATTTGATTAATGAAGTTCTTAGGGAGTTTCAACATGATTGTGTCATTGTATACCTGGATGACATACTTATACACTCTAGGGAGATTGAGACCCACCACAGACAAGTCAGAAAGGTATTGCTCAAACTTCTGCAACATGGCCTATACTGTAAATTGGAGAAATGCAGTTTTGACCAGTCTCAGATAGACTTTCTTGGGTACGTGATTTCTGGGGAAAGCTTTAAGATGGATCCTGACAAACTCCAATCTATTTTAGACTGGCCATTGCCTAAGGGACTCAAGGCTATTCAGAGGTTTATTGGTTTCTCTAATTATTCTAGGCGCTTTATTAAGGGATACTCTTCTATTATTGCGCCTATTACCAATATGACCAAACAAGGGGCTAATACTAAGACCTGGTCTACTGAGGCTCTTGTTGCTTTCAAGACGCTCAAGGAACTTTTTGCTTCTGCCCCAATTTTGGTTCATCCTGATACGACTCTGCCGTTCCTACTCGAGGTCGATGCCTCTGAGACGGGAGTAGGGGCTGTTCTGTCACAAAGGTTAGGGGTGGACAAACCGTTACACCCTTGTGGGTTTTTCTCTAAGAAACTATCTGGTCCTGAAAGCAGATATGACATCGGTGACAGGGAACTGTTAGCGGTCATTATGGCTCTTAAGGAGTGGAGGCATTTATTAGAGGGGACCTTACATCCTGTTACTATTTTAACGGACCACAAGAACTTGTCCTATATTGGGGAGGCTAAACGCCTATCCGCCAGGCAAGCTCGTTGGTCCCTATTCCTGACTCACTTCAATTATGTGCTTACTTATAGACCTGGTTCTAAGAACTCCAAAGCCGATGCTTTATCTCGCCAATATGAACCGTCCACTATAGTTGAGCCAGTTCTTTCCTCGATAGTTCCTAAATGTAATATCATCGCTAACACGAATCTCAGGATTCATTCTCCGTTGCTTACCGAGATCATAAAGTTACAACATCTAGCTCCTGAACAGACTCCTGGGGATAGACACTTCGTTCCTCCTGCTCTCCAACTGGAAGTGTTGCGGTGTTTCCATAACAGCAAGGTAGCTGGGCATCCTGGCATTCGCAAGACGTATGCTTTAATCTCCAAAGATTTCTGGTGGCCTGCTTTGCGTAAGGATATTAAAGATTTCATCGATACTTGTGAGGTCTGTACTAAGACTAAGCAACCTCATACGCTTCCATGTGGATTTCTGCATCCCTTAGAGGTTCCAGAGAAACCATGGTCCTGTTTAGCTATGGACTTCATTGTCGATTTGCCTATCTCTAAAAGACAGACTGTCATCCTCACCGTGGTTGACAGATTCACCAAGATGGCTCACTTCATTCCTCTGCCTAAACTCCCGTCTTCACCCGAATTGGCAGAGATATTCGCAAGGGAGATTTTTCGTTTACATGGGATACCCTCCCAAATTGTATCTGACAGAGGTTCCCAATTTGTTTCCCGTTTTTGGAGGTCCTTCTGCTCTCAACTGGGTATCAAATTGAATTTCTCTTCTGCCTATCATCCTCAGTCTAACGGAGCTGCTGAACGCACCAACCAAAAAATTGAACAATATTTACGTTGTTTTGTTTCTGAACACCAGGACGATTGGGTTGGTTTGAATCCTTGGGCGGAGTTTGCACACAACATTCTCGTTTGTGATTCTACTCATTCAAGCCCCTTCTTCATGAATTATGGCTTTCATCCATCTATTCTTCCCTCGGCCTCCCCTTCCCAAGGGATACCGTCGGTTGATGTTCATGTTGCCAATTTGAGGAAGTTGTGGGATCAGACTCGACAAATTCTTCTGCACAATTCTATGCTGGTTGAGAAACACGCGGATAAACGTAGAAGGGCGGCTCCGGTGTTTGTTCCAGGTGATAGAGTATGGTTGAGTACAAGAAACATCCGTTTAAAAGTACCTTCCATGAAATTCGCTCCTCGTTATATTGGACCTTACAGGGTGCTGACTCGGATTAACCCAGTTGCGTATCGTCTAGCTCTTCCAACTGCCTTACGCATCCCTAACTCATTTCATGTTTCATTGCTGAAACCACTAGTCTGCAACAGATTTTCCTCCACAACGTCCTCTCCTCGCTCTATTCAGGTGGAGGGTCAGGAGGAGTATGAGGTTAACTCTATTATCGATTCTCGAATCTCCCGGGGGAGAGTACAATATCTGGTCGATTGGAAGGGATATGGTCCTGAGGAGAGGAGTTGGGTGCCTCAAGAGGATGTTCATGCTCCTCGTCTCCGCAGGGCGTTTCACTCCCGCTTCCCATCTCGTCCCGGTTCCTTCTGCCCGGTGGGCGTATCTGAGAGGGGGGGTACTGTCAGGGTACCTGAAGTCTCTACCTCCGAGAGAGGCAGAGACTTAGACGTCTATCAGTCCGGACGGGCTGTTTCCTCTGTTCCTCGCGGTCCTCCCGGTCACGTAAACGCCGGCCGCGAGGGAGTCACTTCCTTTTGTAGCAGGACGTCCGGAAACCAACGTCATGACGCCAGCCCGGAACGACCTGTCACTCAATCCTTTAGAGACTAATCAGATCTCGTCGGAGGCGTGTCTCTTCCTCCGAGCCAGGGTATTTAAACGTGCTTCTCCCATTTGCTCATTGCCCTGTCGTGGTTCTAGCCTGTCTAGTCACACAGTGCTCTGGTATTTTCTGTTATCCCTTTGGTTCCGACCCGGCTTGTTTGACTTACTCTGTTTACCTCTGTTATCCTTGACCCGGCTTGTTCCTCGCTTACCTGTCCTCTCGTTCCCTCGACCTCGGCTTGTCTCTGACCATTCTCTATACTCTCCGTACGTTAGTCCGGCCATTCTAAGGTCCGGTATACGTATCCTGTACCTGTTTGTACTCTGCGTGTTGGATCCCTGTCCCGATCCTGACACCTTCCTGCACCAAGAGTTCAGCCACACATTGACCTCTCTAATCTCCTGCTGTCTTTCCACTGCAACGCATGGCACAGATAATATCTCAGAGAATACCACCTTAGAGGTCCTTTTCTTAAGTTTGCTACCCCATTCCCTTCTATCTTCCTCTAACTTTGTTGGCATCTGAGGTAGACTGGACTAACAACGGATTAATCGCTGCTTTGAAAATAGGATTATCCAAAGTTATACTTGATGAAATTGCTGCCAAAGACCTACCTAAGGGGTTAAATTACTCTATTACCTATGTGATGTAGATCGATAATAGACTCAGGACCAGGGAAATTACTAGAAACAGAATTAGACGTTTGACTATGTCACTATCACCTCGATTCTCCAAACCTGGTGTCCCTGACCTTTCAACACTGTCTAAAACCGAACCTATGCGAAACAATATAGGAGAAAAGAAGGTCTGTGCTTATATTGTGGCAAGAGAGGGCATATCCTATACATCTGGAAAACTTCCGCACCTAAGAACCTTAAAGGGCACCGGCCTTAGGTGTAATGGATACGTCCTCTAGTAATTCCCGAAGCAGATTTCTCCTTGACATTTCCGCCTTTTGCAATGAGGAGAACTTTTCATGCAAAGCCCTGGTTGACTCAGGTGCAGCTGGTAACTTTATTGATTTGTATTTTGTTAAACACACCAAACCAATCAAGGAAATATTATCACCTTTAGCGGTTGAGGCTATTGATGGTAGACCCCTATCTTAACCTCTTATTACCCGTGAGACCTTGCCTATTTTCATTATGATAGGAGCTTTGCATAAGGAAGACATTACTTTCCAGATAATCATTTTCCCTGCTTGTCCCATCGTATTGGGGTTCCCTTGGCTCATCAAGCAGAACCCTCGTATTGACTGGACTAGAGGGGAAATACTGGAATATACTGGAATGGGGTAGAGACTGTCAGGAAAGCTGCATGTTACCCATTTCTAAAAAAGTGGGCATCGTTGCTTTACCCGCTGCTACAACTCCGACTCCCGAAAATACCCATACAGTATTGTGAGGTTAGAGTAAAAGCCAGACTAATGCTCTTCCTCCACACAGATCTTATGATTGTTCCATTGATCTGTTGCCCGGGGCTATGCCTCCTAAAGGAGCGGTATATGCCCTATTCCCACAAGAAAGTAAAATCATGGAGTAAATCAAGGAATCTTTAAGTAAAGGCCATATACCTAAATCATCCTCGTCTGCTGGTGCCGGGTTCTTTGTTGTAGCTGAGAAAGATGGAGAATTACGACATAACATAGACTACAGGGCATTAAACAAATTACTATCAAAAAGCCCATTCATCTTTCATCCTCATGGTAGTTGACCGTTTTTCCAAAATGGTACACTTTACTCCACTTAAAAAATTCCATCATCTCAGGACCTGGTGCACATAATTATACGCGATATTGTCAGGCTACATGGTATTCCTCAAAATAGTGTCTGACAGGTGTTCCCAATTTGTGTCATGGTTCTAGAGGGCATTCAATAAACAGTTGGGCATTGAATTGTCATTTTCCTCTGCTTACCCTCCCCAAACTGATGGTACGGCTGAAAGAGCTAACCAATCACTTGAGCTGTATTTCCATTGCTATAGTATTATCCGGTGCAAATTCAGCCCAGGGCAATAATTCAGCCCAGTTAGACTACATGTGTCATGGTTCTGGAGGGCATTCAATAAACAGTTGGGCATCGAATTGTCATTTTCCTCTGCTTACCATCCCCAAACTAATGGTATGGCTGAAAGAGCTAACCAATCACTTGAGCTGTATTTCCGTTGACTGGTTAGCTCTTTCAGCCGTACCATTAGTTTGGGGATGGTAAGCAGAGGAAAATGACAATTCAATGCCCAACTGTTTATTGAATGCCCTCCAGAACCATGAGAGTCTAACTGGGCTGAATTATTGCCCTGGGCCGAAGTTGCACGGAATAACGCTACCCATGAATCATCTGGGCATAGTCCGTTTTTTGTCAATATAGGTCGTCATCCTGCTGTTCTCCCTGCTGTTTTCTGATACGGCTATCCCTACTCTGGATGATCACCTTACCTCTATTAGTGACACCTGGACTAAGGTTCACTCTGCTCTTGAAACTGCGGCTGTTCGCTTTAAGTTTCATGCGGATAAACTGTGGAGTGCCAATCCAGTTTACAGGTGGGTGATAGGGTTTGGTTATCCTCACGCAACATCAAGTTGAAGGTTCCCAGCATGACATTTGCTCCGAGGTTCCTTGGTCCTTTTCGTGTGGTTAGGAGAATCAACCCTGTTTCTTATTCTCTGGCCCTTCCAGCATCCTTATGTATACCTAATACTTTTCATGTGTCCTTGCTCAAACCGCTTGTTGCTGGATCAACTTGCAATCCTAACACTCCCATCATAAAGGATTATAGATCTACCCGCTTGCATTTATCTGGCAGCACAGTCTTTTAAGTGTGCTGAGGTATAGGCAGAAGTACTGTAGTAGTAGTAGTAGTATAGGCACTATACTCGTTTCTGCTATATATTTATTATTATCTTTAAGTTTGTTTTCTCTGTTTATAGAGGTTTATTTATTTTTCTTGGCCCCCAGATCTTAGGTGTGCTGAGAGATAGGCAGGTATCTGTGTCTCTGGGATATTGTGTTAACCTAGGGACAGTGAGAGGTTTTAGCAAATACTTGCCTTTCTGTCTTTTTCTTACCTTTATCCACCTGTATCCTTGCTACTCCTTTTTTCAGCCTTTTTTATTTATGGGTTGTCTACACTATAGATAGCTGTTTAATCTTACTTTTCTAATGGTATCTTGGATTTGATATGCAATGCTATATGCATGCTGTTCATTAGACATAAAGATTTCCTTGGAGAACTCATCAAATACAACTGTCTAGTGCACCCCGCTAGGAGTGAAACATACCATTTGTATCTGTGTGTATTATCAAAAGGACATATCTGATTGGTCCAGGTATAATAAAGATCATTTTTATCTTATTTTGTTACTGATACATCCAATATATTAATTCCCCCTTTCATAGATCCTAAACCTCAGTGACCTACGGGCTACTGTGGTTTAATAAGATACTTTTGTCTGATACTTTAAGGGTTACCCCCTAACGTTGAGCCTCTGGGTCAGGTTTTACATAACCGACAGGCTCCTTTTCACTATATACAATTACCAAAACAGCAGATACCTATACATATTAAAAATAAAAATACATTAAATCAATTAACAAACCAAGATCAGGGATAGAGAACAGAGTTGTTGATAAAAAACAGGAATCAGAGTATAGAAAAAATGCACACTTAGATAACCAAACTGCAAACCACAAAAATGCATTGAACTGATGCTACATAGTTACATAGTTTAAAAAGATACACATGTCCATCAAGTACAGCCTTACTCACATTTGTTTTTGCTGTTGATCCAAAAGAAGGCCAAAAAACCCAGTTTGAATCACTTCCAACTTTGCAACAAACAAGGAAAAAAAATCCCTCTTGACCCCAGAATGACAGTCAGATTTATGTTTGGATCAAGAAGCTATTACCCTTCTTTATACTTTTCTATTTTTTATATATATTTGTATAGCGTTTCCTCTTTTAGTATAGAAGTTGGTCATATCTTCAGCTTATCCTCCTTTTAGGGTATGAGTGTAATATTGATTAAGATCGAGGCTTGGGGAATGTGTTTGTTATTGGGGAAATTGCGAAAGAACCCGGATGAGGACAATATGTTGAGGTAATTGACAGTTATAGGGTAATACCTGTACTGTGTTATAATAGTATAATAATATATTGTTAAAGGGACTCTCCAGGCAGCCCCTGTTTACTCACCTGGTTCCAGCGCCGGGAGCCTCGTGAAGCCGCGCCCCCTATTTCGTCAAATTGACGAAATAGGCGGGGGCGAGCAGGGAGCAATCAGACGCTTCCATTCCTTTTATTAATTTGTAGCCCGCCTCTGCACTTTTTCAAGTGCCGTAATATCCTTCTTTAGAACAGGTGCCCAAATTTGCACAGCATATTCAAGATGTGGTCTTACCAGTGATTTATAAAGATGCAAAATGATATTCTCATCCCGAAAATTAATGCCCTTTTTCATGCATGACAATACCTTACTGACCTTAGCCACGGCTGATAGACAATAAACTATGCAAACAATGTGCAATGTCAAATGCAATTCCCAAGTCCTTCTCGTGTGTTCTTATCCCTAGTTAAATTGTTACACAGGCTGGAAGGAGACATGTATTAGTAAAGTTCAAGTATTTTTAGCTGTGAGACCTTTGTTTTTTCTAAAAATATATATTTAATCAAATATTTATAAGCCTGGGGCCTTTAAGCCACGCCTCAAAAATGTGAATCGGCGTTCACAATGGCATGGTGGTGTCATGACTTGGTTGTGGCTTAATTATGTCATAAGTAGGGGTGGGCTACAGCATCTGGCATCAGAATTCTTGGCAAAAGTGTCTGAGGGTATAAAACTGATGTGGCACTACCATTTCATTGTTATGAAAATTGCAGACATCTATAAGAGACAAATATGGCTCATATATGTTTAGGTTGCTTGACTTGCAGCCATATGGTCCCTTTTAAACCCTTCCAACATTACCATATTGGAAAAAAGTTTTTAATAAACATAGGATTACATGTACTATAGAATTTGTAGTTTACAAGTTAACTTGCCCATGTAAATGCTAAAGTTAAGACCAATTCATGTATTTGGAAAAATAAATAAAAAATCAACTCCAATTATATTACTCATGTGGATAAAATATGGAGCAGAGCAACTCTATCACTGTTAACAAATCATGATTCAAATATAGATGCTGTATACTTAAAATTTATTCATTAGAAAGGCTAGTAACTTTAATCATTGTGCAAATAACCAAGATTTAATTGGCATTTATTTTAATCAGGGTATGATTCAAGTGTACTCATTTATATTACTATAAAATTTTATCATTTTAAATCATCCTAAAAATGTAACTTTTATAAACAAAAGAAAATTTATTTTTAATAAAATTCACAAATGACAAGTCGTATTTCTGTACAACTCCTATCATTCCATACTCCTAAAATATACATTTCTACACAATCCTCAGCCCCACTCGTATCATTGGGTCCACCAAGATTCCAGTTAGAGTAGCTGATTGTCACTCCATTTGGGTATCTAAAAATTCCCTCATTCTGAATGTCATTAATACCAAGAAATGGATTCTTCTTATTTTGTAAAGCCAGGACTTGTACAGCCCGGTTCTCTTCTGCATTAGTTGGTGAAGCAAGCTGTCCTCCTGCTGAAGAGCAAATTGCTTTTCCGTCATAGTAATTTGCTTCCTGGCCATTTGTAATATAGATTTTGTCACCACTGTTTGCTCCTTTAGAGAAGACCAGGGCTTAAAGAAAATAAAACATGTATCAACTTTAATATTTAGCTTTATGAAATAATATTACACAGCAATAAAATGTTTCTAGCATTCTGTGACATAACTTGGAATCATAGATTATTCAGATTACAAAAAAGATTTAACTATATCAAATTGTAAATAAAAAAAATACATATTGAAGAAATTAAGATTTCTGGCATATTCTGCAGATGTTTCCAATATACTTATTTTGCTGGATAGTCAAATATGCTGGACCTAAAAATATCCTGGGAAATGTCAAATATATCAGTTTCTACATATATAAAATGGCAATTAACAAAATATATAAAAATGTCTGCAATAAAAATGTGTATAAAGGCATCAGCTAAACAAAGAGTAGGCAACCTCCAGCAACTTATGAGAATTATATACGTAGTCCTTAATATCTGCAGTGCTAAAGGTTGCCTACCCCTGATCTAAATCTAAAATACCTCTGTAAGTTTGACAATCTTTATATTTGTTTTATAAAAATATTTGTCAACAAACAAGACACACTGAGAAGTCGTCAACTCAAACGAAGTTATTATATACAGAATGGATACATATTTTGTGTTTATGTCAAGTTTTATTTTTGTTAAAATACTTTAGTCTGAACAATTTTGCAGAGGTGAAAGCATTGGACAACAAATAATCTTAGTGGAGTACTCGTGCAAGAGGCACCGCTCTCGCCATCCATTTAAAGCAATTCTGAGACCTCTACTATTTATTCCACTATCACCCGTGACCCTCCTTGTGGATTTTATAGAGTAAAAGGCGAGGTTATAAGATAAAGAAAAGGTTATAAAAAAAAAAAAAATTGAGAAAGGAATTAGGGGGAAAGGTTAAGAAAACTAAAAGGGTGAGAAATAATACGGGGTGAAAGCAATGCCGGATATGGAGCCCTTGTCTCGGCATCCGCAGCGCCCATCGCCCCAACCAAGGAGTCCCATGTAGTCTGTCCTAGGAGCCCATAGTTGTGCACATCTTTCCTACCTTCCATAAAAAGATGCAGTGAAAGTTTCCATGTCATACAATTCTTCCAGTTTGGTCAACCACTGCCAAGTTGTAGGGACATACGTCATGCACCATCTGATGGAAATGAATGCTATTGCAGCATTTAGCAGGTGTCTCGTCAGATACTTCTGATATTAGACCATGAAGACCTATCCCATTATGGGGAAATCTTCGAGCAGGATCACCGGATGTTAATGTCAGTACCTGCCTCACATCTAATCTCCAACAGGTTTCTGGAACTGTTAGGAACATTTGATGGAGCCTGTGACAAAGTGCCCTTCACCACTTTGTCCTGGAGAGGCCTGCTCGCCTGCCTCCACCCCTGCGACTATGGCTCCGGGAGATGGTACCCTCTTAAATCAACATTTGGGCTTATGGACTTTTATCGGACCTTTAAGAACCGTCGGTGGGCACATTGTGACTTTGGTGAACAATGCCCCTTTAAGACTATGGCCCCTGGAAGATATTGCCTGTTAAAGACTATTTTAGCAGATTGGATTTTAAAATACTCTTGCTGCCCCTTTAAATTGTATTGGAGCATTTCTGCAGCTTTAAATTGGCACTTTGGATGCAGCCGAAGTGCCGAAGTGGCAGCCATTTGACGAACGAACATGTGGCAGCGGCCATCTTTGTTCATTCGAACAAGGTAAGCAGTATGTGTAGCCAAATCCATGGAACTGAAATCGGCTACACATTTCAACCAACACGCTGACCATTACCTTCTCCTACACTCCGTTTTCAGCTGCAGAGACTAAGTCCCGTTCGAAGATTCGAACGCACATTTTTTCAGTGTGAAATTGACAGACCGCACAGCCCAAATCTATGGAACTGTTTTGGGCAGGAAAATAGGCCTGCGGTCGGTCACAAAGGACTTCCGACTAAATTTTGAACTAATGGAAATATGTGACGAGACCAATCTCGCCACTGTGCATTGGAGGAGCCTGGTTGCCTGCCTGCTGCCTTTTGACTATGGACCGGCATTTAAATATTTTATTTTCCAATGCAGAAAGGTCTATTCATGTATTTCTGCTCTGGCAAGTTTTTACTTTCCACAATTCCGGTAAGTAAGGCTAGGATACCAGTGTGGAACCCGTCAGAAAACCCTGGGCGTACCTGGAGCATTTGGCACCCGGGGCGGATCCGATATGTTGCAACCCCCCACCAACCCCTCCCAGCAAAAAATATGTAAAAAACACCTGCAGTTTTTTTTTAATGTATTTAGCACCGAGCAGTGTTTGTGTGTTTGAATGTAAGCATGTTTTTGTATGGAGTGTGTGTGAGTGCATGTACAGGTGTGTTTGCACATATTGGCATATGAATGCAGTGTAGGCGAAATGCTGATATGTATGCACATATACTCACACTGGCACACATACACAGACACATAGGTACACACATGCAGTTACATAGAAACAGTCATAAACAGATACAGACAAACACTGACACGCACACATACAGACACAGAGAGAGAGAGACACACAGGCACAGACACACATACAGATAGACACACACATACAGACACACTGATACAAACACAGACACACAAACAGATACACAGACACACACTGACACGTACAGATTTTATCTCTAAGTTGGCCCATAGATGATAGGAGAGAGTTCATCATGGTCTGTAAGTCGGGCATGTTTATGTTCCCGCTAGATCCTTCCCCTGCGTCAAAGTTGTCGGTGTGTCTGCATTAATCTAAACAACTCTGCTTTCCTGGCAGTAGCTGGGAATGGAATACTTCTTCTCCTGAGTTCGGCTTGAATGCGTGGTATACTCCTGATATATCTGATAGACGAAGGACTGGCCAATTCACGTCTCCTTTAATAAGGAACACATGTGGTCATTGCTGCCGCCCAGGAGTGATGGGAGAGAGCGCAGGACTTCTCTTTTTGTATTTGTATCCCCTTTTGTATCACACAGCTTTGTTACAATGCAGCCGCCCATCCCATGTGTTCCCTATTGAGGGTTAACAAGTATATAGGGGTGTATATAAAAAATACCTCTCTCTGTCTCAGTGGAGATATCTTTGCCAGAAGCTCAAGGAAGCAAGGTGAAGGGTCAGTGTAGGACCTGCTTAGGGGGTCTGCCTTGACGTTGGCAGGCGGGCATTCTCTCCAATATCCATTGGAGTAACTAAATGACCTCCATTTGTCTAAATATACATAGGGATTAAGGAGAGAGTGCAGGTAACTTGTTTTTGTTTCTTTTGGTTTTTACTATATATTGGGGCTGATGTGTACTGTGGTCATTGCTGCCGCCCAGGAGTGATGGGAGTGAGCACAGGACTTTTCTTTTGGTATTACACAGCTTTGTTACAATGCAGCCGCCCATCCCATGTGTTCCCTATTAAGTGTTAATAAGCATATAGGGGTGGATATAAAAAATACCCCTCTCTGTCTCAGTGGAGATATATTTGCCAGAAGCTCAAGGAAGCAAGGTGAAGGGTCAGTATAGGACCCGCTTAGGGGGTCTGCCTTGACGTTGGCAGGCTGGCATTCCCTCCAATGGCCATTGGAGTAACTAAATGACCTTCATTTGTCTAAATATACATAGGGATTAAGGAGAGCGCGCGGGTAACTTTTTTTACTTGAATGATTTTTTTTTCTCATTCATGTATTTATTGGGGGGGGGGGTATATCTTTAAAAGAGTATATACATAAGAAAGAGCTCAAAGATCCATGTTTAGGGCATATGGGACAAGGGGTTAACCATAGTAGAATTACAACTGAACTCAAAAAACAGATGCCCTGAATTAACCTATATTTGAACATATAGGATGTAAATCCATCAAAAAAATTTATAAAAACAAATATATATAAAACTTAACATTTATTCAATTTATCAATAAAAGTGAATGAGAGTTAAACTAAATATTTTATAAATATATAGAAATAGATGAAAAAGAACAAAACCAAAGTATATACAGGAAAAGAACAAAACCAAAGTATATACAGAGATAACTCTAATGTATTCGTATTGTGTGGTCTGTTAGGATATAGCTATGTGGACAATTATATCTGGCTAGATTTATCCACATCAGACACCTGAAAAATACTGTACAGTAGTGTTGTCGCGAACCCGAAATTTTCAATTCGCGAACGGCGAACGCGAACTTCCGCAAATGTTCGCGAACCGGCGAACCGCGCGAACCGCCATTGACTTCAATGGGCAGGCGAATTTTAAAACCAACAGGGACTCTTTCTGGCCACAAAAGTGATGGAAAAGTTGTTTCAAGGGGACTAACACCTGGACTGTGGCATGCCGGAGGGGGATCCATGGCAAAACTCCCATGGAAAATTACACAGTTGATGCAGAGTCTGGTTTTAATCCATAAAGGGCATAAATCACCAAACATTGACACCTGTCCTCAAAGCCCCTGATACACACTGACTCAGAGCAGAATAGAGACCGTTACCCCTACAAAGGGTCACTTGGCAGATATGGCGGGGTCGTGGGAGGATGACTTTCACCTCTTACACCCTGTTAGATTCCCGTTGTGCTGTGACATCACCCTTATACGCTGTGTAAAGCATACTATTTAATTTGATCAGCATGGCCACTTGAGTTTTTATAGTTTTCACGCTGCTTGTAGTTTATATATGGTTCACAAAAATCAAACAAACGATAAAGTAAACATGTAAGGATTCAGAATATTCTTTCAAACCCTTACATATTGTGTGTACGTATTTTTTGTCTTAAGTTTGTGGCTTTAAAGAGGTTTACGTTGTTTCTATGATGTGCATAACATGTTCTTGTAAATGTTTGTTAAATTTTTCCTGGAATTGTAATTTTTGAATCTGAATAAAGATAGTCAAATCCCTGATACACACTGACACAGAGCAGAATAGGGACTGTTCCCCCTACATAGGGTCACTTGGCAGATATGGAATGACACCTATCCTAATGATCCCTGATACACACTGACACAGAGCAGAATAGAGACTGTTCCCCCTACATAGGGTCACTTGGCAGATATGGATTGACACCTGTCCTCAAAACCACTGATACACACTGACACAGAGCAGAATAGGGACTGTTCCCCCTACATAGGGTCACTTGGCAGATATGGATTGACACCTGTCCTCAAAACCCCTGATACACACTGACACAGAGCAGAATAGAGACCGGGGGTCTAGTAGCGTGGACACCCAGCACAGGTTGTTCTCCTTCAGCCTTTTTATACGAGGGCCCCTCAACAGGCACGACAGCATGAAAGACCCCATTTGCACAAGGTTGGATGCCGAGCTACTCATTTCCCGTTCCTCCTCCTCACACAGAGCAGAATAGGGACTGTTCCCCCTACATAGGGTCACTAGGCAGATATGGATTGACACCTGTCCTCAAAGCCCCTGATACACACTGACACAGAGCATAATAGGGACTGTTCCCCCTACATAGGGTCACTTGGCAGGTATGGATTGACACCTGTCCTCAAAGCCCCTGATACACACTGACACAGAGCAGAATAGAGACTGTTCCCCGTCCACAGAGATCATGATACACACTGACACAGAGCAGAATAAAGACTGTTCCCCGTCCACAGAGACCATGATACACACTGACACAGAGCAGAATAAAGACTGTTCCCCGTCCACAGAGACCATGATACACACTGACACAGAGCAGAATAGAGACTGTTCCCCCTACATAGGGTCACTTGGCAGATATGGATTGACACCTGTCCTCAAAACCCCTGATACACACTGACACAGAGCAGAATAGGGACTGTTCCTCCTACATAGGGTCACTTGGCAGATATGGATTGACACCTGTCCTCAAAACCCCTGATACACACTGACACAGAGCAGAATAGAGACTGTTCCCTGTCCACAGAGACCATGATACACACTGACACAGAGCAGAATAGAGACTGTTCCCCCTACATAGGGTCACTTGGCAGGTATGGATTGACACCTGTCCTCAAAACCCCTGATACACACTGACACAGATCAGAATAGAGACTGTTCCCTGTCCACAGAGACCATGATACACACTGACACAGAGCAGAATAGAGACTGTTCCCCCTACATAGGGTCACTTGGCAGATATGGATTGACACCTGTCCTCAAAACCCCTGATACACACTGACACAGAGCAGAATAGGGACTGTTCCCCCTACATAGGGTCACTTGGCAGGTATGGATTGACACCTGTCCTCAAAGCCCATGATACACACTGGGGGGAGCTACTGTCCTCCCCAACCCCTGTGCGGTGGGTGGGGGCCATAAATCACAATGGGGGGACCTACTGTCCTCCCCCCCTCGGCCCCCACCCCTGCGCGGTGGGTGGGGGCCATAAATCACAATGGGGGGGCCTACTTTCCTCCCCCCCGGCCCCCATCCCTTCGCGGTGGGTGGGGGGCATAAATCACAATGGGACGGACCTACTGATAGGAGTGGAGTATTGTTCATATCAGTTTAATACCTTCCGCGTCTCCTATCAGTGGACGTGTATATGGCAGCCATTTTAGGAACCGCACACCTGGGACCCGAGCAAGGTCACCTCTTTCAACAGGCGACATGATTTGGCCCTGTGAAACTATCCTGGATATTCTCTACAATTTCTATGGATATGGCAGTGATTTATGTAACAGGGAGATGGAAGAAGATGCTTGGTCGGTCCTCTTACTTGAAATTTGGGGCACTGCGCGGGCAAGCTAATGTGCCACCAGATAGGAGTGGTGAGTTTAGTATTGTTCATATCAGTTTAATACCTTCTGCGTCTCCTATCAGTGGACGTGTATATGGCAGCGATTTTTAATTGTGGAATCACCTCCCCTTTTTAGGCCAAGGTGGGAAGATGCTTAGACCACTGGTATATTGGTGCCATCTTGGAGGATTTCAGTCAATTGGTTGGAGCCGGGGGGGGGCTGAACTTCACTGGTGGTAAAGTGACCCATAGTAATTTTTCCCCTTTTAGAAAATGAGGGTGGTGAATTGTATGACTTAATTTACTTTAAAATATAGAGACGGCTACAGTTCTGCGTCTGTTTATTCAGTGTTTTTTGAGTGGTGGTGCTAATGTAACTTGTGAGTTTGCATGTTTCCTCCATCTGCAGTTTTGCCTCATTGACTTGGGTCAGATTACCATACACACCAGGTTTCTAGAATCGAACAAGGTTTTTTTTTTTTGTTTTTTTTTTGGTGGGATCTCCTTCTCTAAAACATGGTTAATCCTGAAATCCTTAGCTTTAATTAGCCATTTGTACCCTGCTTGTGATTTATTTTTTCACTAATTTTTACTAAAGGTATTACAACATTTTGTCAAATACATCTCTTCTGGAAGGATATCCTGCTGCAAAGCAATCTGATGTTATTATAACATTTAACAGGTTTTTAAATGCAAGCTATTGGGACACCGTTCAAGCTGCTCGTTAAAGCTGCTCTGGTTCCTTGATGAGCCAGCTGCCCGCGAGTTAACATGTCCCGTGGAGAAGCACTCTGTCCTGTAAAGCCTCACCACAAAAAAATTAAATAAATAACAGCACTCGGAGTGGTGAGTTTAGTAAATGTTCATATCAGTTTAATACCTTCCGCGTCTCCTATCAGTGGACGTGTATATGGCAGCCATTTTAGGAACCGCACACCTGGGACCCGAGCAAGGTCACCTCTTTCAACAGGCGACAAGATTTGGCCCTGTAAAACTATCCTGGATATTCTCTACAATTTCTATGGATATGGCATTGATTTATGTAACAGGGAGATGGAAGAAGATGCTTGGTCGGTCCTCTTACTTGAAATTTGGGGCACTGCGCGGGCAAGCTAATGTGCCACCAGATAGGAGTGGTGAGTTTAGTATTGTTCATATCAGTTTAATACCTTCCGCGTCTCCTATCAGTGGACGTGTACATGGCAGTGATTTTTAATTGTGGAATCACCTCCCCTTTTTAGGCCAAGGTGGGAAGATGCTTAGACCACTGGTATATTGGTGCCATCTTGGAGGATTTTTTTTTGGTTTGGTTTTTGAAGCCACAGTGCTGCACCAGTGGGCCTAAAAATTAGGCATGTACACATGCCTGAAAAATTTGGTATTGTTGCAGCCGCTGCTGTAGCAGCGGCCAGAAAAATTGATGTTTGTTTCACAGGCAGAAAGTGCCCTAAAACATGGCGGCTTGAACCCTAGTTGGTGGCGAATAAGTCACACAAGTCAAACGTCATTCAGAGCTATATTAGGAAAAGGAAGATGGCTATAGAGCTAGAAAGGTCCAGCTCTGGAGCCAAGGCAAGGACTAAATGGGCAACAACTAAAGGGCTTACCCCAACGCAATAAGTATTAGAAAATAGAATAAATCCCAAGAATTGAGGTGTTCGGAGAGGAAAGCAAAATCCATCTACCAGAACACACTCGACTGAGGGTGTGCCCACAATAGGGTATTCACTCCCTTGGTGTGCAGAGTAATAGATGTACAGAGTAAGGAAAATAATAAATCTTTAATAGAAAAACGTACAGAGACTAAAAAAAAATCATGGGGTATAGGAGTGGGGGTTGGTCCATATGGCTGTACTGACGATGGGGGGGTACTGGACAGATCACTGTAGAGAGTACTGTACCACAACCCCTAGAGGCTATTTGCTCATACTAGCATACGGTAAAAGAGTATCTACCTAAATGTATAAAGCACCAGAACACAGATCAACCCTATAGTGTCAGAGTGTCTGCATAAAATGTAGCCCAACTGTATATTCTGGGGGGGATACCCCAGACCCCAGGGTGTCCTTCCCTGGAGTATATGGTAAACCGTGGGGATGCTGACTGCACTGGTGAGATAAATCGGGATCAAAGGCATACAGTGTGGGGGAAAAACAATGAAGTCATAATAGAATTGGAAAACTTCCCCCTGTATGTAAAGATACCCAAGTAGGTCAATTTAACTGAGTAGTAGTCAGCCCCAAATTACAAAGGTAGTGGATTGCTTATACAAAAATAATGTAGACAAAGTAGCTGGGACGATCTGTTAGTGCTTATTGATAGAACGCTAAGGTACCAGAGTAGTGCTATTAGGGAAAGATACAAAGTTACAATAGTATGAAGTTGCTAGTTTGTGAGCTTTCCCCAGAGACACAGGAGCTGCCCCTGTCTCTCAGATGCAGGGAATGTCTCCCATCCAGCCAGGACTCAGATGCCCACTTATTCCCAACCCCTTGTATTGTAAAAACAAAACAAAATACGAGCTCAGCCTAAGTCTAGGTATTGGTAGACAAGTGGATGCTTAACTAGGCTGTAAAACTTTGCGAAATAAAAGTGGAAATCAAAAGTTCTATCCCAGCCTAAGTCTAGCTTCTAAGTAACAAAGTAGCAACCTGACTAAGCTAAGCGTCTTCTCATTCAGAGCTAAAATACAGCAGCGTGTGGACCATTTTTAGCCCAAGGCAGCTCATCTCATCAGGCCTTTTTTAATCGAATATATCGCCCAATGTCAGTCCCTTCGGGATCCATCCCTCATTCATCTTAATAAAGGTGAGGTAATATAGACTTTTTTTACCTAGGCGACTTCTCTTCTCAGTGACAATACCTCCTGCTGCACTGAAGGTCCTTTCTGACAGGACACTTGAAGCGGGGCAGGCCAGAAGTTCTATCGCAAATTGGGATAGCTCAGGCCACAGGTCAATCCTGCACACCCAGTAGTCAAGGGGTTCATCGCTCCTCAGAGTGTCGATATCTGCAGTTAAGGCGAGGAAGTCTGCTACCTGTCGGTCGAGTCGCTCTCTGAGGGTGGATCCCGAAGGGCTGTGGCGATGCGTAGGACTTAAAAAGGTCCGCATGTCCTCCATCAACAACACGTCTTTAAAGCGTCCTGTCCTTGCCGGCATGGTCGTGGGAGGAGGAGGATGACTTCCACCTCTCACCCTGTTAGATTCCCGTTGTGCTGTGACATCACCCTTATACGCTGTGTAAAGCATACTTTTTAATTTATTTTGCAAATGCTGCATCCTTTCCGACTTGTTGTAATTCGGTAACATTTCCGACACTTTCTGCTTATACCGGGGGTCTAGTAGCGTGGACACCCAGTACAGGTCGTTCTCCTTCAGCCTTTTTATACGAGTGTCCCTCAACAGGCAGGACAGCATGAAAGACCCCATTTGCACAAGGTTGGATGCCGAGCTACTCATTTCCCGTTCCTCCTCCTCACTGATGTCATTGAAGGTATGTTCATCCCCCCAGCCACGTACAACACCACGGGTACCAGATAGGTGACAACGAGCACCCTGGGATGCCTGTTGTGTTTGGTCTTGCTCCTCCTCCTCCTCCTCAAAGCTAAAATCCTCCTCTGACTCCTCTTCCCTCACAATCCTCTTCCAGCGTTGCCGCAGGTCCAGCAAGCGATGCTGATAAGGCTGTTTCTGGGGGTGATGGTGACCACAACTCTTCCTCTTCACGCTCATCTACAGCCTGATCCAGCACTCTTCACAGGGCACGCTCCAGGAAGAAAAGAAATGGTATCATGTCGCTGATGGTGCCTTCGTTGCGACTGACTAGGTTTGTCACCTCCTCAAAAGGACGCATGAGCCTACAGACATTGCGCATGAGCGTCCAGTAACGTGGCAAAAAAATTCCCAGCTCCCCAGAGGCTGTCCTAGCACCCCGGTCATACAAATATTCGTTAACAGCTTTTTCTTGTTGGAGCAGGCGGTCGAATATTAGGAGTGTTGAATTCCAACGTGTAGGGCTGTCGCAAATCAAGCGCCTCACTGGCATGTTGTTTCGCCGCTGGATATCGGCAAAGTGAGCCATGACCGTGTAGGAACGCCTGAAATGGCCACACACCTTCCTGGCCTGCTTCAGGATGTCCTGTAAGCCTGTGTACTTATGCACAAAGCGTTGTACGATCAGATTACACACATGTGCCATGCACGGCACATGTGTCAACTTGCCCAACTTCAATGCCGCTATCAAATTTTTCCCGTTGTCACACACCACTTTGCCGATATCCAGTTGCTGCGGAGTCAGCCACTTTTCCACCTGTGCGTCCAGGGTGGCCAGGAGTGCTTTCAAGCAAGTCAAACCCAAGACGGCGTGACAATGCCGTATCCAGGATGTGGAATAGTACCTGGGGAGCTGGGGGGGTGCCGTTGATGTGGAGCAAGACGCAGCAGCACAAGAGGACTCAGCCGAGGAGGTTATGGAAGAGGATGGAGTAGGAGGAGTAGAGGAGGTGGCAGCAGGACTGCCTGCAATTCGTGGCGGTGTCACCAACTCCGTTGCAATGCCACGCATTCCTTGCTTGTCAGCCGTCAACAGGTTTACCCAATGCGCAGTGTAGGTGATATACCTGCCCTGACCATGCTTTGCAGACCAGGTATCAGTGGTCAGATGGACCCTTGCCCCAACACTGTGTGCCAGACATGCCATGACTTCCTTTTGCACAATCGAGTACAAGTTGGGGATTGCCTTTTGTGAAAAGAAATTCCGTCCGGGTACCTTCCACTGCAGTGTCCCAATAGCTACAAATTTTTTGAACGCCTCAGACTCAACCAGATTGTATGGTAAAAGCTGGCGGGCTAATAGTTCGGACAAGCCAGCTGTCAGACGCTGGGCAAGGGGGTGACTTGGTGACATTGGCTTCTTACGCTCAAACATGTCCTTGACAGACACATGACTGTGGGCAGATGAGCGGGAACTGCTCAAGGCGGGAGACGGAGTGGCGGATGGTTGAGAGGGGGCAAGGAGGACAGCAGTGGTTGACGTGGCTGAAGATGCTGGATCAGGAGGAGGATGGCGGCTTAGAGTAGGCGTGCTGCTTGTACTCATGTGTTGATCCCATAGGCGTTTGTGATGTGAGATCATGTGCCTACGCAAAGCAGTTGTACCTAGGTGGGTGTTGGACCTCCCACGACTCAGTTTCCAAATGGCATCGCTGTTGTCAGAGGCAGACACACAAAAAAAATGCCACACTGCTGAGCTCTGCAATGACGGCATTCTGGTGGTGGACACAGCATGCGTTGATTGGCGTGCTGTCGGGCTGACCCCGGGTGCCGATGCATGCTGTCTGACTGTGCCACTAGCTCCTTCTGACGACCCCCCCCCTGCTTCCAACTCGTCTCCTCCTCCTCTCTGTCTCCCCATCTGATCTTTCGCCCTGTTCTTCTTCTTGCCGAGCGGGCACCCACGTGACATCCATGGACACATCGTCATCATCAACCGCTTCGCTTGTATCTGACAACTCAGAAAAGGAAGCAGCAGCGGGTACAACATCATCATCATCACACCGTACCTCCATGTGTTTAATGCTGCCTGCCTGAGACATATCCCTGTTATCTACATCCTCTAGCAATAATGGTTGCGCATCACTCATTTCTTCAAACGGGTGTGTGAATAACTCCTCTGACATACCAAGTAAAGCGGCTGTGGTGCTAGTTTTGGTGGTGGCGGCAGGCGGGTGAGTGGTATCTTGAGAGGTGACTGAAGCTAAGCTGGAGGAGGATGGTGTGTCAAGGTTCCGAGCGGAGTCTGTACAAGATTGGGTGTCCTGTGTTAGCCCGTCAACTATGTCCTCAGAACTTTTCAAGTTCAGGGTACGTGGCTTCTGAAAACTGGGCATTATTCTAGGGCAAAAGGGAATCACAGCACCACGACCACGACGGCCCCTGCGGGGTGGCCTGCCTCTGCCTGTCATTTTTTTTGGGATTAGTGGTACTATGCGTGCAAGCTACTGTGAGACCAGATATGATTGGCAATGTGAACTGTAACAGTTCTGCAGAGCACACACTGTAGGCCTGACACACCCGCTTGAAGACAAGTAACTGCTATTCAATCTATAACAGTGAAAAACTAATTTTGGTTTTAAAAGCATGCTATAGAGACACCAGATATGATTGGCAATGTGCACTGGAACAGTTCTGGAGAGCACACGCTGAAGGAAGGACTGACAGAGCCGCTTGAAGGACACTGACTGGCTGCTATTAGCTTACACTGGAAACCTTTTTTCTTTGTAAAAGCACGCTAAAGAGACACCAGATATGATTGGCAACTGTCAAAGCACGCTGGCACAGGTCTGCAGAGCACACGCTGAAGTAGGCCTGACACCCAGACGCTTGCAGACAACTAACTGCTCTTCTATTGCAGTGAAAAAAAATTATTTATTTTAAATCTAAAGCTTAAGCTATTGTAAAAACAGATATGAGTGGTGGCACTGGGCAAGAGGGCACAGTATCCACTGTGAACCTCACACAGAAGCTGGCAGGCAGGCAACTGCTCTTCTATTACAGTGGAAACAAAATTTTGGTTTTAAAAGCACGCTATAGAGACACCAGATATGAGTGGCAACTGTCAAAGTACGCTGGCAGGGTTGTGCAGGGCACACGCTGAAGGAAGGCCTGACAGAGCCGCTTGAAGGACACTGACTGGCTGCTATTAGCTTACACTGGAAACCTTTTTTCTTTGTAAAAGCACGCTAAAGAGACCAGATATGATTGGCAACTGTCAAAGCACGCTGGCACAGGTCTGCAGAGCACACGCTGAAGTAGGCCTGACACACAGACGCTTGCAGACAACTAACTGCTCTTCTGTTACAGTGAAAAATAATTATTTATTTTAAATCTAAAGCTTAAGCTATTGTAAAAACAGATACCAGTGGTGGCACTGGGCAAGAGGGCACAGTATCCACTGTGAACCTCACACGGAAGCTGGCAGGCAGGCAACTGCTCTTCTATTACAGTGGAAACAAAATTTTGGTTTTAAAAGCACGCTATAGAGACACCAGATATGATTGGCAATGTGCACTGGAACAGTTCTGGAGAGCACACGCTGAAGAAAGGCCTGACAGAGCCGCTTGAAGGACACTGACTGGCTGCTATTAGCTTACACTGGAAACCTTTTTTCTTTGTAAAAGCACGCTAAAGAGACACCAGATATGATTGGCAACTGTCAAAGCACGCTGGCACAGGTCTGCAGAGCACACGCTGAAGGAGGCCTGACACCCAGACGCTTGCAGACAACTAACTGCTCTTCTATTACAGTGAAAAAAAATATTTATTTTAAATCTAAAGCTTAAGCTATTGTAAAAACAGATACGAGTGGTGGCACTGGGCAAGAGGGCACAGTATCCACTGTGAAACTCACACAGAAGCTGGCAGGCAGGCAACTGCTCTTCTATTACAGTGAAAAATTTTTATTTCTTTTAAATCTAAAGCTTAACCTATTGTAAAAACAGATATGAGTGGTGGCACTGGGCAAGTGGGCACAGTATCCAATGTGAACCTCACACAGAAGCTGACAGGCAGACAACTGCTCTTCTATTACAGTGAAAAAAAATTATTTATTTTAAATCTAAAGCTTAAGCTATTGTAAAAACAGATATGAGTGGTGGCACTGACTGTGCAAATGGGCAAGGCATCCAGCCTGACACAGAAGCTGGCAGGCAGGCAACTGCTCTTCTATTACAGTGAAAACAAATTATTTCTTTTAAATCTAAAGCTTAACCTATTGTAAAAACAGATATGAGTGGTGGCACTGACTGTGCAAATGGGCAAGGCATCCAACCTGACACAGAAGCTGGCAGGCAGGCAACAGCTCTTCTATTACAGTGAAAAAAAATTATTTCTTTTAAATCTAAAGCTTAACCTATTGTAAAAACAGATATGAGTGGTGGCACTGGGCAAGTGGGCACAGTATCCAATGTGAACCTCACACAGAAGCTGGCAGGCACCTGCAATTACATTACACAGGAAAAAAAAAAAAAGCAGCCTGATGTTCTAGCCCTAAATGGGCTTTTTGGGGTGCTGTCCTTACAGCAGAGATCAGATGAGTCCTTCAGGATTGTAGTGGACACTGAATACCCTAGCCTAGCTATCAATTTCCCTATCTAATCAGCAGCAGCTAAACTTTCCCTCCTCTCACTAAGCATGCATCTTCCGAATGAATCGAAAATGGATGCTGGGAGGGAGGTTGGAGGGTGTGGAAGGGAGGGAGTGCTGCTGATTGGCTGGAATGTGTCTGCTGACCGAGAGGCACAGGGTCAAAGTTTGCCCAATGATGACGAATAGGGGGCGGATCGAACTGCGCATGTGTCCGCCCGCCGTGGCGAACGCGAACACGCTAAGTTCGCCGGGAACTGTTCGCCAGCGGACAGTTCGGTACATCACTACTGTACAGGTGTTCTGCATTAGACTCACAAGCTACAGTATAACAGAATAGCTACAATTTGTAACAAAAAAGTAAACCATTAGCTTTACCAAGTGGGCTATCAAATATCACACTGTAGTGAGTGAAATTGTAGCAAGATACCGGCTTGGAGCACACAGATAATATACTATAAATCAGATTTAAGTAACACAGCTGAGCTGTCTATATCAAAGTAGAGATACTTTACTGTGCCTTCGAGGGCACCTAATCTTATCATGATTCTGTCTAATCGAAACTCCTGACAGCTACATACAATTATTATGTAGATGGCTAAGTATTCCTTCAAGTTAGAAAATAATAATCACAAGGTACAAAGAGGTCTGGATCCTTATTTTACAAGGAAAAAAATCAGCCGCCAGAAGTACTTGCCTAGCCCCGACGTACGTTTCGCCAGGCAGGCTCCTCAGTGGGAAAAACTTTTATTGATATCTTTAATACATGTTAAAGGGACACTATAGTCACCAAAACAACTTTAGCTTAATGAAGCAGTTTTCACTTTGTTTATGAACCCTGGTCATACCTCTCTGCATGTGACTTGCACAGTCTTCCTAAACACTTCCTGTAAAGAGTCATCTAAAGTGTATCCTTTCTTTATTGCAAGTTCTGTTTAATTAAGATTTTCTTATCCCCTGCTATGTTAATAGCTTGCTATACCCCGCAAGAGCCTACTGGATGTGATTAAAGTTGAATTTACAGAGCAAGAGATTAATTGTTTAAGGTAAATTACATCTGATTGAAAGTAAAACCAGTTTTTTTTCATGCAGGCTGTGTCCATCAAAGGCAGGGGAGGTGTGGCTAGGGCTGCATAAACAGATACAAAGTGATTTAACTCCTAAATGACAGTGAATTGAACAATGAAACCTTAGAAGCATGATCTATACACTAAAACTGCTTCATTAAGCTAAAGGTGACTAAAGTGCTCCTTCCTTTACCAGGTCGGCCAATTGTATCGGCAATCGGGGGTTTGTTAGAACCCATCGGAAAATGGTTAGACACAAAATGTAAAAAACCTGTAATGTCATTACCCGCTTATGTTAAAGATTCTTCACAGGTTAAAGCTGCCCTGTGCTCAATCGAACTTCCTCCGCAAGGGGTTTTCTTGGCGGCCATCGATGTAAGCAGCTTATACACTATTATTCCCCATGAAGAGGGAATACTGGCGATGCGTCAAGTATTAGCACAGCACCAGGAGCAGATTGAGCCCCCAATTGAATATATTCTTGAACTATTGGAATTATGCCTTACACTGAACTACTTCAGATTTGAGAAATCATTCTACATCCAAATCTCGGGGACATCTATGGGTGCTCCTATGGCACCTATGTATGCCAATGCATACATGCATAGATATGAACAAAGATATATTCCACAAGAATACGGTCAGTACATCTTGAAATACCTCAGATATATCGACAATATCTTCATTATTTGGTCGGGGGAGGAACAAACTTTACATAACATGATACAGTCATTAAATCAGCTTGATACACCTGTAAGACTTACATATCAAATCAATAATAAACAAATCGACTTCTTGGATCTCCGTATCTTCATTGAAAATAACAAACTGGGTTATAATTTATTTGCGAAAGAAACTGATCACAATACGTTACTACACGCCAGTAGTCCCCATCCTCCCAATTTGATTAAATCTTTACCGGTATCACAATTTGTGAGGGTATTGAGGAATAATTCGGACTCCATAAGAGCTTCAGTCCAGGTAGAAGAAATGTTCGAAAAATTTACTCAACGAGGATATCCAAGATATATATTGGAAAGAGCATATTCGAAAGCATTACAGATTTATACAGATGGACCTGTAGCTAAGAATAAGCAAACCAGATTGATCTTCCCTCAAACTTTTCATTCACACTCCAGTGAAATGTCCAAAATAATACGGAGCAACTGGGAGGTACTTAAAAAAGATAAAACATTACCGGTGAAATTTCAACAAACCCCAATGATAAGCTACAGGAGAAACAAGAACCTAAGAGACTACCTGGTTCATACTGATATGAAAACCTCAAACCATTTTACACAGCAAAATCCTGGCTGTTTCCGCTGTTTAAAATGCACAGCCTGTAACAACATGACTCCAGGAAAATCTTTCTTTCACCCTCATTCAGGCAAAGAGTATAAGATACGACAACGGATTACGTGTACCACTACACACGTCGTTTATCGTATTACATGCCCCTGTGGTCTTATGTACATTGGGAAAACTTCTAATGACTTAGGGGAACGAATGAGGGGACACAGATCGACAATCAGGATAGCACTTTCCAGTGGCACTGCAACTACTCCCATAGCCAAACATTTTCTCGAGATGGGACACACATTGCCAACATTGAAATTTATGGGCATCGAACACGTTCCGACCCCGTTGAGGGGGAGCGACAGAGATATCTTACTTCTTTAAAGAGAAGCCTTCTGGATTTTCACACTGGGGACACTATCTCCGGGGGGGATTAAATGAGATCATTGAACTGCTTTATCCCGAAAAGATAAGGCCGCGACAAGTTCTTACATTTAAATATGGATTTCTCATAGATAAGTAGAGTTTTCGTTTATTGATATATTTTCCATATATATATATATATTTTCCATAATTTTTTCTTATTTTTTCTTATACCTAATATTTCTTATCTTTGGTACATCCTCTCCTTTGGCACTATATAGTCAGTATGGTCTCATTACATGTGTTACAGTACAACAGTCTGTATTAATACTTTGAGAAACATGTGTAACTATATTATTCTTGACACTGTATTCGTGTAACTTTGTGTTTATATAGAGAACTGTATCTCCTATGGTCATTGAACTCCTCTGTAGGATTGTAGCCACCCTAATTCAAGTTTAAATTGAATATTACCTTAATTGAACATTATTAATTGCGCATGTGCATTTATCTCTGTAGATCTTTAGTAGATAAGCACTTTTCGGTGGCTCCATTATCCTCTACCTTTTATTACATCCTTGTATTTTAATTATGTCTGAGAATGCGGATTATCTGCATTCTGGCTGTATTTTTTCCTATACTTATATGCATCACTAGCATGCACCTATGGGGTTAATTCCTCTCTTAACTCTGACACAGCACCGATGACATCACAGCCTCACTTTCGTATATCTCACTCTCCAATCAGATGTCAGCTTTTTTTATATTTAAATCACCACCTTTCCCTCCATTCACTGTCTTGATAAAAGTCCTACGGGGACTGAAACGTCGACCTGATCGTTTTTGAACATTGGCACAATTGTGAAATAAATTGAATATACTTTTCTTACGAAGTCCTCCTGAGTGCACGCTTTTCCATTGGTTTATATTGACGGCTGAGGCAGCACCGAGGCAAGCACAAGACCGGTACATTGAGTGCGGGACATTTGAAGTTTACATTATATATATATATATATATATATATATAATTTTTTTTTGGATGGATTTCCATTGTATATGTTAAATATCTTAAAGAGTTTGCAAATGCTGCAAATCTTATGAATTGTAGCCTTAGCAAGCCCTCCTCTTTTTTGGGGGTCTGGAGTGGTCCTTTAACCCCTTAAGGACACTGGACGGAAATTTTCCGTCATTGCAGCACTCCCCTTAAGGACGTTGGACGGAAAATTTCCGTACAAAATGAAAATTTACCCCTGATTGCCACAATCGCGGCAATCGTGGGGTTAATCTTCCTGTATTGTGTCTCCCTATCGGAGGCACACTACCACAGGCAGTTTCACTGAATCAGCCCATGTGATCGCTCTGACCGGGAGTCAGAGTGATCACAGGTGCTGCAGTGAAACCCGATCTGTTTCCCTGCAGCTCCGTACAGTGCTGATCTGTCTCTGGCTGTAAAAAAAAGTGTTAGTAACAAAATCCCATCCCCCCCCTCACCTCTTTCAAATAAAATGTAACCCCTTCCCTGCCCTTTGATCACTGTCTGCAGTGATCAAAATACAGATCACAGTATTTCACTGTGATCTGATTTTTTTCTTTTAACCCCTGAGGGTTAACTTTTATTTTTTTTAATCCTCAGGGGTTAAATGTATTTAATTAATTCATTTAAATATTTCAATATTTATTTATTTAGCTAAGGTGGGTAAAAGTTAGTGGGGAAATTGGGGGATTTACGGTTAGGCTAGTTAGGGGTTAAAAGTTACAAAAAAAACAATAAAAAGTGAAAAAAAAGTTTTAAAATAGTCAAATAAGTTGTTAAAAGCTAAATAAAACTTTTTAAAAGTTAAAAAAAAACTTTTAAAAAGTTAAACAAAAATGTTTAAAAAAGGGGGGAAATGCGTATTACCGCTACACTTGGTACAGGCTAGCGAAAAAATGATACCACGGTAAGGTTTCAAATATGCCTTTTGAAACACCCTGGGGTGTCTTCTTTAGGAAATGGTATAAAAACGAACAACTAAATATTGGATAAAAGCCAAACAATGGTAGAGTTATCCTCTAAAAGTTAAATGTCAAGATTGGACATAGCTACCATAACCAATGTATTGCTTGTAGAAAATAACCACCACCAGGGGTTAAACAATATAAAATTGGGAAATGCTAATTGAAATAAATCAATAATAGATACCGGACTCAGTGGAAAGCCACACACACACAAAAAAAGAGAAAAATATGAAAAATAAACAGGAAAAATAAAAAATAAAATCTAATAAAAAATATAAAATGAAATCAAATAAAAAAATGGAGATAATGGTAAAGGATTGCTGATATTTTAAATATAAATTTATCAGCTAATTGGGTTATACCCTCTTGGGGTGTCTGGTAAATGCAGTCTACAAGTGGCTGAAATAATAATCTAGTTTAAGTGAATAAGCCACTGAGCTGAAAAAAACGATACACAAAGAAATCTCTCAAAGGGTTAAAACATAAATATATGTGGGAAAATATAGTGCAACTGACAGAGTACGGTTAAAAATTTATTAGTACATAGAATTGTAAAAAAAAAAAAAAAAATACAAATATAAAGACTACAATTAATGTAGTCTTAAAACTAGTAAAAACTAATAAAATGCAGTAGTCCAAACATGAGAGTGCAAAAATAGAGATAGCATTAATACCAGGAAGAGCAAACTTTAGTCCGAAGATGTAAAAAACACTTCCTTGCCGGCCGGACTGAAGTGGATACGGACTTTCTCGTGCTAAGTAACACTGGATTTAAGCCGTGTGCGTCCCACTGCGGCTAGTGATGCGTTTCAGCTATGCTTTCTCTCAGGAACCGATGTGTAGAGATGCCGCCTTACGCGTTTCGTGATCTCAGATCACTTCATCAGAGGATGGCATCTTGAAATCTTCAATCTGTTTTATACCCTTTTAATCGTTTTGAATGAACCCTTTGTAAGCTTGTAAAAAACTGCAGTATAAAGTCTTTAACACATATATTTAAAATGCATTAAGAATAAATCCATAATAAGAAGAAATAACAATTGGGATAATAAAAAGGCATAATTCTAATATTAAAAAAAAAAAAAAATAAATAAAACCGTTGTTGTATAAGCATATATAAAAATATCATAGTAGCTATTAATTGATATTTTTTTAAAAAAAAAATACATATATAACGAAATATATTTGCAGCAGATTCTAGAAAAGTTCAGCAGAAAGATATACATGTAAATAATTAATCTATAATACACAATGTTACATGTAATTTGCTACAATGAGAGTTATAGAGAAAAGTAACAAATAAAACGAAAAGTTACCATTTTAACCATTCTATTTGAACTAAAAACCTCAAATGGCATTTGTAGGGATACTGATAAAAAGCTAATAGATCGTTCAATCGTTTGAAATTAACCCATTGTATGCTAAATATAGAATACTGCAATATGAGGTATTTTTTAACACATACAATTTAAAATACAGCTTATAATTCATTTGAGAATAAATTCATGATAAGAAGAAATAACAAATATAGTAATAAAAGGACATATTCTAGTAAGATTTAAAAATAAAAATAAATATAAAAACATTGTTGCATAAGTATATATAAAAAAATAAGATAGTAGCTATCATTTGATAATTTCGTTTTTTTTAAAATGCATATATAACAAAAGATGTTTGCAGCAGCCGGTAAAAAAGTTCAGCAGAGAGATAACGGAAAATTCCTTCATACTTACCGTAATTTTCATTTCCTGATAATTAGTCATGGCAGCATATACTTTTGGGTAGCTCCTCCCCTCACAGCAGAAAGGACAGGAAATAGAACTCTGAAACTGGTATAAATAGATCCTCCCCCTACCCATCAGGCAGTCTTTGTAACTAGCTTCACCTCCTATAATATATGGGTGGGACCGTAATGCTGCCATGACTAATTATCAGGAAATGAAAATTACGGTAAGTATGAAGGAATTTTCAGTTTTCCTGACCATTATTCATGGCAGCATATACTTTTGGGGAATACCCAAGCAATACATATAGAGGGAGGGACAGAGTTCAAAAACAGCCAATAGTTATAAAACCATTATTGAGCTGTATAAATCATAGAAGATTATACAAAGCCAAACAAGAATCAATAGGAAATTGTCATAAAATCTGCTCAGACAAGACAATTTACCCTAGAGGCTGCAAGGTCAGCAACCTCCTGACATTCAATATCTGAAATATCCTGAATAGACATATAGAGTCAGATAGGAATTAAGGCCATAATAGCATAAGCCAGAGAAGGAAAATGTTACTGATATAAAACCAAATAGCTATCAAATCAAAACCTCAACAAAGTCATAACTTCCAGAGATCATACTGGAACAAGCAGATAATGTTGGATGAGAACGGACACACCATGCTATTAAACATGGGGAGAAGTACACTGAGAATCTTACTA
The DNA here is from genome assembly GCF_036172605.1 of Pelobates fuscus. Taxonomy (NCBI): domain Eukaryota; kingdom Metazoa; phylum Chordata; class Amphibia; order Anura; family Pelobatidae; genus Pelobates; species Pelobates fuscus. The sequence continues at coordinate 130,033,983 of NC_086326.1, forward strand.
CTTTCTGGATGTATTCAATAAAGACGATTCACATCGCTTCCTCTTGCCTTGTGAACTACTTACCTGAAGATACAGGAACAAATCAATATCTGCCTGTCAGAAAGAGGCAGAGCCTAGTAGAGAAATAAGAGTCTGTTATTAAAACACTGCAACAATGACCCGATGTTGGTAAATTCAGATTCACAACAATACCTCACCCAGTGGATGAACTGATACAGCAATGATCAGTCACAGGAGAGGAATAAACTAATAGCATTACTAGGCAAAGGCAAGAAGAACCATATACAGATTAGTTGAGGAAATAAAGAAATATCGGTATGAACCATAGAATTTGTGGCAACTAATAATTTATAAGGAGGCCAACCATGTCAGTACCTATATTTGTAAATAGTACAGATTATGCCAAACAGTTTAATCATATTTATTAGAGACTGTTGTGCAACATAAGAAATATCTATATATACACCCACATATGAGGCGAGATACTGATGGGAAAGTGGTAACCAGAGGCACATTATACATTGTGGCAACAGACACACAATAAGCAGGGTAGAAGAAGATATTCAGTTATCCTTATGAGAACAACAACCACATACTTCCTCTTACCTTATCTTCAGACAGTGAAGAAGGACTTATGGCAGAGCCTATGATGATAATAAGCAGCTTGTTATATCTGCAAGATATCAACGCCAATCCAAACATATAATCCACAAATATTAAATCAATGCAATGTTAGGAGTGACCGTAACTTATACAGATCTAGGTACAGAGAACATGAAAAACATATCAGTCAAATGTTTGTCATTAATAAGTTGCATCACATTACATTATGCAGGATGAGTCAACCACTTAAAGCCACACGTTGGTTGTAATTCCAGATATAAGGACACCTAGAATAAACCCCATGAATATCAGAAGAGAGGTATGAAATGGAACTACCTGTTTAGGGATTTCCTCTATAGTTCAGGTAGCAGGTGAATTTTACCTGAAATAGCAAACCTGGTAGAAAGGACTGGGGACTGGAAAGACCTTAAAATACGTGCAATACACAGCATCAAAGTTACCTGAGCATATGAGCCTAAAAGAATACCTTTATTTCAGAAAGGAATTTATAATGTTCCCCTTCACAACAGGGGAATTGGTCAGGAGTTTCTGATCATTAACTCATTAAGAACCAAAAGCATGCCACTCCTGACATATCCGAAAAGGGCTTGCCAGACTTCAAGGACCCCAAGGGATAAAAGAGAATAAAATTTATGCTTTAAGGAAATTAATTCAGATTTAAAGACTAAAAGGTTATGACCAGGTGAAATAAAAACAATATTAACAGCTTTTAAATCAGGTAATGGCTTCAGCGTTACCTACTTGTGAGATCAATTAGCCCAATTTGTACTCTTGCAACTAGTATGATCTACTTAGCTGTGAATTAGTAATCAGCATATATCTAAAGGTAAAACACTGTCACCAATTAAAAAAACATTCCCTATCTTGGACAGAGAGGAGAGGATACCTGGTAATAGAAAATCTATTGTCTCATGAATAATTACATAGATGTGTACACACACAAAAAAAAAAAATTATATTGATTCTGTTAAACAGTACCATGCTTCATTTTGGAAAATCAGGTCTCTTTCTTTCCTGGGAGAGGCACTCAGACAGGTTCAGTAACACCTGCACTCTACCTGAAGTGGTAAAAATGTGTTAATTGCTTATGAAACACCTTTGGGAGAAGGAATCTAATACAAAGCCAGCAGCAGTATGTTCCCTTATTTACTTTAAAAAAAAATAACTGAAATTGAAAATCCACAGTAGGCAATAATTACTTACCCAGTATACTAGTCCATTTGTATTTGCTAGAATTGAGCAGTGCTACATTTCAGCGCAAAACAGACCTTAGATCATTCGTATATACTAAATCCACCAATGCCGTATATAAATTGGGGTTATATAATACTATCAACCTGCATACAGATTATATGAATCACATACCTTGTGAGAGATTCTAACAGCACCTTATGCACAGATATATCATTTACATATACTGAGTCTGTTGAAACAGTAATCATACATAGCCTGCATCTGCTATAGAGTGACACTATGCCTGTACACATATTAAGATTATATGAGTGAGATAAATTGAGGCTGTGTTTTAACCGAACTTCATTCACATATTACACCACTCACATATACTGAGGTTGTGACTCACAACCCACACATAGAACTAGTATTAGTTTGGATTCATATAGCGGAAGTGCCCTATATCATTCACATATATTGTGTTTCCACTAATACATCAATCATATAGGGAACAGATACACTGAAGCAATGTCTCATATAGAGCATGTAGAGGACGTATACTGAGGCTGTGTTTCCACAGCGACTCAGAGCATACAAAGAACACACACTGAGGCAGAGTCTTCAGATCAACTCATACACAGACAATATAGTGGATATATATACTGAGGCTGTGTCCCCACAGCAACTCACACACAGAGCATCTTTATTGTAACTCACACATAGAGCCTATAGTGGGTACATATACCAAGGCTGTGCTTTCACAGCAACCAACACATAGAGCATATAGTGGATACATACACTGATGCGGTATCCCAATAGTAACACATACAACATATAGCGGACATACACAATGAGGCTGAGTCCTCATAGCAACTCCCATAGAGAACACATAATGGATACACATACTGAGGCTGTGTCCTTACAGTAACTCATACATAGAGCATATAGTGGATACATATACTGAGGCTGTGTCCACACGGTAACTCATACATAGAGCATATAGTGGATGCATATACTAAGGCTGTGTTCTAATAGTAACTCATACATAGAGCATATAGTGGATGCATATACTGAGGCTGTGTCCACACAGTAACCCATACACAGAGCATATAGAGGATACATACACTGAGGCCGTGTTCTCATAGTAACTCATACATAGAGCATATAGAGGATACATACACTGAGGCCGTGTTCTCATAGTAACTCCTATAAAGAGCATATAGAGGATACTTATACTGAGGCGATGTCCTCACAGTAACTCATACATAGAGCCTATAGTGGGTACATAGAGTGAGGCTGTGTCCCCACAGTAACTCATACATAGAGCATATAGTGGATAAATATACTGAGGCAGTGTCCTCACAGTAACTCATACACAGAGCATATAGCGGACACCTACACTGAGGCTGTGTCCCCACAGTAACCCATACCTAGAGCATATACCGGACACACATTGTTCATACATTACAGCATAAAGTGAAAACATACCGATGCTGTACCACCACTAGATTATGTATGGATACCGAGGCCCGGTGGTCTCCTGTGCAGTATATTCTTCCACTGTCTGCGAAAGCCTGCTTATTTGTGATAATGCACAGATAACAGCAATCAATGCCACATACCTTGATAGAAACAAGTGTGTGTGTGGACTTGGAGTTAGGTTTTTCAAAACCTGTCATATACATATGTGTACTTCAAACAGACATCCAGGAAGGTTCTCTTACCTTGGATATTCCTCTGTCACCAGGCTGTGGAATTCCAGCAGACTTTATACAGCCAGGATATCCAATATTAGCACTCTTTTTCACAGCGTCTTATTGCATTATCAGCACTCCTTTGCAAAATGTCTCCTTGCATTATCAGCACTCTTTTTGCATTATCAGCACTACTTTGCCCAATGCATACTTGTATCATCAGCACTCTTTTGGGTACATATACCTGTACCAAACATCCTTATATAAACTTACCTAAATGCTCACCACACAAATCTCCTAAATGTGACCTATTTGTTAGAAGGAAGCCAAAATAAGCAGCTGGGAGGGACTGAAAGAACAGAGACCCAGGTGCCTATACTAGTTTTAATCTAAATTACTAATGCACTCACCTGAACCGTTGCAGGCCTGTGTTTCAGCAAAATGGGGATTTGAACAACTGACAGCCTAAACTGTTTAAACTATAGGCTTCCATCTGTACCCCATATGCCATTCATCATCACCATACAAGGTGGAACACAAAGAATAGGTATACCCCGACAGTCACAACTCTGTTGGGCCTCATGTATGCAGTGTACCGTTGTCAACCCTTCAGGGAGAGTGATAGGTTAGACTCCTGATTGCTGAAGGAAGTACCCAGGCTGGCAACTCCTACACATGTAATGTTTGCTGGGTCTTCAGGGATAAAGTCTTAGACTCAACTGGGCCACATATATGCAGTGGACTACTGTCATCACTTCCAAGAGAGATAGGACAGACCCCTGGATGCTGGAGCATGTACCCAGGCTGGCAACTCTTACCGGTATGCTGTTTGCTGGGCTTCATGTAGACAGTAGATCACATACATCCCCTTAGGGGGTACCCAAGCTGGCCTGTTGCTGGGTCTTCTGGGATAAGAGGCTGAACCCTGGCATGCAGTGGACCATTTTCATCCCTTTCAGGGAGAGTTTGGGTCCGACCCCCGGTCACTAAAGGGGGTACCCAGGGTAGCAACTTTTCATCTTAGTGCGTATTGCTGGGTCTTCAGGGCTTAGAGGCTGAACCCTGGCATGGCTACAAAAATATTGCCTGGTGAGCATAAAAGAAAATCTAGGCCTGCATAAGCAGACTCCTTCCAAACTGCTTGTGAAGGACAGGAAAAAGACTGCCTGATGGGTAGGGGGAGGATCTATTTATACCAGTTTCAGAGTTCTATTTCCTGTCCTTTCTGCTGTGAGGGGAGGAGCTACCCAAAAGTATATGCTGCCATGAATAATGGTCAGGAAATACATATAAAAATTAATCTATAACACATACTGTCAAATTATGAATAATAATTATAATTTCATGGATACTTATTCGCTAAAATGACAGTTATAAAGAAAAATAACAAATATAACGAATATAATGAAAAAATACCATTCTATTAAAAAAAAACTCAAATGGCATTTGTAGAGGTGCTAATAAAGAACTGATAAAGAGATTTTATGTGCTCAAACCAGTGTGATTAAAGTTGATTGAATTTGATTAAATCAATATCTATTCATCACTTAATCTTTCACTTTCTTTGAAGATCCCCACACCTGGGGAAATGGGAATAGATATTTCAGATTAGTAAACAGAAAAATACAATAAAATATAGAGACTTTCAATGTATATAAGAGTTATCATCAAATTATAATAATCTCCTTTAATTGTTCTTACTAAATAAGTGTTTAGTAAGTCAAAGAGGAACATATGTATTTTTAAAAAAAAATAGGAACATATATATATATATATATATATATATATATATTTCGGTTATCTAACCAATCTGCAAAAATATACGGTATAAAAATGGGATAAAAATGGTCATGATGATGATTCGTAAAAATGATATTATGATGTAAAAATTAACCATTTATGATGTGGGATGGATGGCTTGCCAACCAGCTATAGAAAAAATATAAAATATAAAAATATATAACAGTAAAAAAATAAAAAAAAATAAAAAAAATGAATAAAAATAAAAACAAAAAAAAATATAAGTTGAGAATTACAAAAAGGCATTAAGTTCAAAGTCCAAATTTAGACCAAATGGCTCTAGGCTATTGAGTTGAAAGATCCATTTGGCCTCATTTTTATCAAGGGCTTTTACAAAGTCTCCTCCCCTCCAGTGTGGGTTGACTTTTTCAATGGCATAGAATTCTAGGCCTTCTGGATTCTTTGAATGGTGACTTGAAAAATGTCTTGAAAGGTTGTGTGTCATAAGTCCCTTCTTTATATTGCGGATGTGTTCTCCTAGTTTGATCTTAAATTTTCTTTTTGTTCTGCCTATATAGTATTTCTTACAAGGGCATATTAAAAGGTAGATGACTCCAATGGAATTACAACTTAAATCTGAGTTGATTTTGAATTCTTCATCCCCTTTCATGGTTTTAAATTTCTTAGTTAGAGCTTTTTGAGCTGGATTATTAAGGCAACCTAGGCATTTCTTGCATTTTCTAAAGCCGACAGTCTCTTGGTTAGTATTAGGTAGCTTAATTTCTTTTATTGTAGGAGCTAGTATGGTTTTAAGGTTTGGAGCTCTTGAGTAAAAAATCTTCAGTTTGTCATCCAGTATCATACCTAATGTATTATCTTCTTTGAGAATTTTCCAATGTGTATTGAGGATATTTCTGATCTTTCCTGCTTGGTTGCTAAATTGTGTGTTAAAAGGTGGGGTCTCTGTTTCCAATTTGAATTTCTAACTCCTACTTTTCAAAGACTCTTCCCTTGGTAATTTAAGAGCTTTGTCCATTGCATTGGTTAGCATAACGTTATCAAATCCTTTTTGGAGAAATTGATCTTTCATCTCCTCCATTTGGTTGCTACAAATATCCAGTTCTGTACAGTTTCTTCTTATACGCCTGAATTGTCCATATGGGATATTATCAAGCCACGCTTGTTTATGGTGGCTATCCGAAGGAATGAAGCTGTTACAAGCAACAGATTTCCTAAATGTTTTTGTACATATTCTCTCCTCTTTGATATAGATTTCCAAATCCAAAAATTCCACCGAGATTTGTGAATGAGTAAATGTGAATTTAAGGTTATAAGGATTGAAATTGAGGTAGTTTTTGAATTCATTTAGGGAGGATAAGTCCCCTTTCCAAATAAAAATGCAATCATCGATGCAGCGTCACCATAGGACCAGGTTTGCACTATGGGATATGTCTCAGGCAGGCAGCATTAAACACATGGAGGTACGGTGTGATGATGATGATGTTGTACCCGCTGCTGCTTCCTTTTCTGAGTTGTCAGATACAAGCGAAGCGGTTGATGATTACGATGCGTCCATGGATGTCACGTGGGTGCCCGCTCGGCAAGAAGAAGAACAGGGCGAAAGTTCAGATGGGGAGACAGAGAGGAGGAGGAGACGAGTTGGAAGCAGGGGGGGTCGTCGCAAGGAGCTAGTGGCACAGTCAGACAGCATGCATCGGCACCCGGGGTCAGCCCGACAGCATGCCAATCAACGCATGCTGTGTCCACCACCAGAATGCCGTCATTGCAGAGCTCATCAGTGTGGCATTTTTTTTGTGTGTATGCCTCTGACAACAGCGATGCCATTTGCAACCTGTGCCAAAGGAAACTGAGTCTTGGGAGGTCCAACACTCACCTAGGTACAACTGCTTTGCGTAGGCACATGATCTCACATCACAAACGCCTATGGGATCAACACATGAGTACAAGCAGCACGCCTACTCTAAGCCGCCATCCTCCTCCTGGTCCAGCATCTTCAGCCACGTCAACCACTGCTGTCCTTCTTGCCCCCTCTCAACCATCCGCCACTCCGTCTCCCGCCTTGAGCAGTTCCCGCTCATCTGCCCACAGTCATGTGTCTGTCAAGGACATGTTTGAGCGTAAGAAGCCAATGTCACCAAGTCACCCCCTTGCCCAGCGTCTGACAGCTGGCTTGTCCGAACTATTAGCCCGCCAGCTTTTACCATACAATCTGGTTGAGTCTGAGGCGTTCAAAAAATTTGTAGTTATTGGGACACCGCAGTGGAAGGTACCCGGCCGGAATTTCTTTTCACAAAAGGCAATCCCCAACTTGTACTCGATTGTGCAAAAGGAAGTCATGGCATGTCTGGCACACAGTGTTGGGGCAAGGGTCCATCTGACCACTGATACCTGGTCTGCAAAGCATGGTCAGGGCAGGTATATCACCTACACTGCGCATTGGGTAAACCTGCTGACGGCTGACAAGTAGTGATGTACCGAACTGTCCGACTTGCGGGCGGACACATGCGCAGTTCGATCCGCCCCCTATTCGTCATCATTGGGCAAACTTTGACCCTGTGCCTCTCGGTCAGCAGACACATTCCAGCCAATCAGCAGCACTCCCTCCCTTCCACACCCTCCAACCTCCCTCCCAGCATCCATTTTCGATTCATTCTGAAGCTGCATGCTTAGTGAGAGGAGGGAAAGTTTAGCTGCATCTGATTAGATAGGGAAATTGATAGCTAGGCTAGGGTATTCAGTGTCCACTACAATCCTGAAGGACTCATCTGATCTCTGCTGTAAGGACAGCACCCAAAAAAGCCCTTTTTAGGGCTAGAACATCAGGCTGCTTTTTTTTTTTTCCCTGTGTAATGTAATTGCAGGTGCCTGCCTGCCAGCTTTTGTGTGAGGTTCACATTGGATACTGTGCCCACTTGCCCAGTGCCACCACTCATATCTGTTTTTACAATAGGTTAAGCTTTAGATTTAAAAGAAATAATTTGTTTTCACTGTAATAGAAGAGCAGTTGCCTGCCTGCCAGTTTCTGTGTCAGGTTGGATGCCTTACCCATTTGCACAGTCAGTGCCACCACTCATATCTGTTTTAACAATAGGTTAAGCTTTAGATTTAAAATAAATGAAAAATTTTCACTGTAATAGAAGAGCAGTTGCCTGCCTGCCAGCTTCTGTGTCAGATTGGATACCTTGCCCATTTGCACAGTCAGTGCCACCACTCATATCTGTTTTAACAATAGGTTAAGCTTTAGATTTAAAATAAATAATTTTTTTTCACTGTAATAGAAGAGCAGTTACCGTATTTTTCGCTCCATAAGACCATAAGACGCACCTAGTTTTTAGAGGAAGAAACCCAGAAAAAAAAATATTCTGAACAAACTGTCCCATAGTGTTTCTTTTTTTTTTTTCTCCCCTGTCCCATAGTGTCCCCCCTCCCATAGTCTTCTCCTCTCTCCCATAGTCTTCACTCACCCCCTCCCCATAGTCTTCACCCACCCCCTCCCCATAGACTTCATCCACCCCCTCCCCATAGACTTCATCCACCCCCTCCCCATAGACTTCATCCACCCCCTCCCCATAGACTTCATCCACCCCCTCCCCATAGACTTCATCTCCCCCCCTCCCCATATACTTCATCTCCCCCCCTCCCCATAGACTTCATCTCCCCCCCTCCCCATAGACTTCATCTCCCCCCCTCCCCATAGACTTCATCTCCCCCCCTCCCCATAGACTTCATCTCCCCCCCCTCCCCATAGACTTAATCCCCCCCTCCCCATAGACTTCATCCCCCCCTCCCCATAGACTTCATCCCCCCCCTCCCCATAGACTTCCTCCCCCCCTCCCCATAGACTTCATCCCCCCTCCCCATAGACTTCATCCCCCCCCCCTCCCCATAGACTTCATCCCCCCTCCCCATAGACTTCATCCCCCCCTCCCCATAGACTTCATCCCCCCCTCCCCATATTCGTCTCTCCCATACTGCCCCCCTCCCCTTGTCCCATAATTACTTACCTGTCTTGTAGCATTGGCCGGCAGCACAGGGCGCACCGCGGTAGTGGAACTTGAATTTCATGTTCCGGTTTCCGGCGGGACTGAAAGGAAGTGCGCACTCAGCTTGTGCACACTTCGTTTCGGTCCCGCTGGAAACCGGAACATGAAATTCAAGTTCCACTACCGCGGTGCGCCCTGTGCTGCCGGCCAACGCTGCAAGACAGGTAAGTAAAGCTTCATATTCGCTCCATAAGACGCACAGACATTTCCCCTCACTTTTGAGGGGAAAAAAAGTGCGTCTTATGGAGCGAAAAATACGGTAGTTGTCTGCAAGCGTCTGGGTGTCAGGCCTACTTCAGCATGTGCTCTGCAGACCTGTGCCAGCGTGCTTTGACAGTTGCCAATCATATCTGGTGTCTCTTTAGCGTGCTTTTACAAAGAAAAAAGGTTTCCAGTGTAAGCTAATAGCAGCCAGTCAGTGTCCTTCAAGCGGCTCTGTCAGGCCTTCCTTCAGCGTGTGCCCTGCACAACCCTGCTAGCGTACTTTGACAGTTGCCACTCATATCTGGTGTCTCTATAGCGTGCTTTTACAAAGAAAAAAGGTTTCCAGTGTAAGCTAATAGCAGCCAGTCAGTGTCCTTCAAGCGGCTCTGTCAGTCCTTCCTTCAGCGTGTGCTCTCCAGAACTGTTCCAGTGCACATTGCCAATCATATCTGGTGTCTCTATAGAGTGCTTTTAAAACCAAAATTTTTTTTTCACTGTTATAGATTGAATAGCAGTTACTTGTCTTCAAGCGGGTGTGTCAGGCCTACAGTGTGTTCTGCAGAACTGTTCAAGTACACATTGCCAATCATATCTGGTGTCTCTATAGCGTGCTATTACAAAGAAAAAAGGTTTCTAGTGTAAGCTAATAGCAGCCAGTCAGTGTCCTTCAAGCGGCTCTGTCAGTCCTTCCTTCAGCGTGTGCTCTCCAGAACTGTTCCAGTGCACATTGCCAATCATATCTGGTGTCTCTATAGCGTGCTTTTAAAACCAAAATTTGTTTTTCACTGTTATAGATTGAATAGCAGTTACTTGTCTTCAAGCGGGTGTGTCAGGCCTACAGTGTGTGCTCTGCAGAACTGTTACAGTTCACATTGCCAATCATATCTGGTCTCACAGTAGCTTGCACGCATAGTACCACTAATCCCAAAAAAAATGACAGGCAGAGGCAGGCCACCCCGCAGGGGCCGTCGTGGTCGTGGTGCTGTGATTCCCTTTTGCCCTAGAATAATGCCCAGTTTTCAGAAGCCACGTACCCTGAACTTGAAAAGTTCTGAGGACATAGTTGACTGGCTAACACAGGACACCCAATCTTGTACAGCCTCCGCTCGGAACCTTGACACACCATCCTCCTCCAGCTTAGCTTCAGGCACCTCTCAAGATACCACTCACCCGCCTGCCGCCACCACCAAAACTAGCACCACAGCCGCTTTACTTGGTATGTCAGAGGAGTTATTCACACACCCGTTTGAAGAAATGAGTGATGCGCAACCATTATTGCTAGAGGATGTAGATAACAGGGATATGTCTCAGGCAGGCAGCATTAAACACATGGAGGTACGGTGTGATGATGATGATGTTGTACCCGCTGCTGCTTCCTTTTCTGAGTTGTCAGATACAAGCGAAGCGGTTGATGATTACGATGCGTCCATGGATGTCACGTGGGTGCCCGCTCGGCAAGAAGAAGAACAGGGCGAAAGTTCAGATGGGGAGACAGAGAGGAGGAGGAGACGAGTTGGAAGCAGGGGGGGTCGTCGCAAGGAGCTAGTGGCACAGTCAGACAGCATGCATCGGCACCCGGGGTCAGCCCGACAGCACGCCAATCAACGCATGCTGTGTCCACCACCAGAATGCCGTCATTTCAGAGCTCAGCAGTGTGGCATTTTTTTTGTGTGTCTGCCTCTGACAACAGCGATGCCATTTGCAACCTGTGCCAAAGGAAACTGAGTCGTTGGAGGTCTAACACTTACCTAGGTACAACTGCTTTGTGATCTCACATCACAAACGCCTATGGGATCAACACATGAGTACAAGCAGCACGCCTACTCTAAGCCGCCATCCTCCTCCTGGTCCAGCATCTTCAGCCACGTCAACCACTGCTGTCCTTCTTGCCCCCTCTCAACCATCCGCCACTCCGTCTCCCGCCTTGAGCAGTTCCCGCTCATCTGCCCACAGTCATGTGTCTGTCAAGGACATGTTTGAGCGTAAGAAGCCAATGTCACCAAGTCACCCCCTTGCCCAGCGTCTGACAGCTGGCTTGTCCGAACTATTAGCCCGCCAGCTTTTACCATACAATCTGGTTGAGTCTGAGGCGTTCAAAAAATTTGTAGCTATTGGGACACCGCAGTGGACGGTACCCGGCCGGAATTTCTTTTCACAAAAGGCAATCCCAAACTTGTACTCGATTGTGCAAAAGGAAGTCATGGCATGTCTGGCACACAGTGTTGGGGCAAGGGTCCATCTGACCACTGATACCTGGTCTGCAAAGCATGGTCAGGGCAGGTATATCACCTACACTGCGCATTGGGTAAACCTGCTGACGGCTGACAAGTAGTGATGTACCGAACTGTCCGCCGGCGAACAGTTCCCGGCGAACATAGCTTGTTCGCGTTCGCCGCGGCGGGCGGACACATGCGCAGTTCGATCCGCCCCCTATTCGTCATCATTGGGCAAACTTTGACCCTGTGCCTCTCAGTCAGCAGACACATTCCAGCCAATCAGCAGCACTCCCTCCCTTCCACACCTTCCAACCTCACTCCCAGCATCCATTTTCGATTCATTCTGAAGCTGCATGCTTAGTGAGAGGAGGGAAAGTTTAGCTGCTGCTGATTAGATAGGGAAATTGATAGCTAGGCTAGGGTATTCAGTGTCCACTGAAATCCTGAAGGACTCATCTGATCTCTGCTGTAAGGACAGCACCCCAAAAAGCCGTTTTTAGGGCTAGAACATCAGGCTGCTTTTTTTTTTTTCCTGTGTAATGTAATTGCAGGTGCCTGCCTGCCAGCTTCTGTGTGAGGTTCACATTGGATACTGTGCCCACTTGCCCAGTGCCACCACTCATATCTGGGGTCACAATAGGTTAAGCTTTAGATTTAAAAGAAATAAATTTTTTTCGCTGTAATAGAAGAGCAGTTGCCTGCCTGCCAGCTTCTGTGTCAGGTTTGATGCCTTGCCCATTTGCACAGTCAGTGCCACCACTCATATCTGTTTTTACAATAGGTTAAGCTTTAGATTTAAAAGAAATAATTTTTTTTCACTGTAATAGAAGAGCAGTTGCCTGCCTGCCAGCTTCTGTGTCAGGTTGGATGCCTTGCCCATTTGCACAGTCAGTGCCACCACTAATATCTGTTTTTACAATTGGTTAAGCTTTAGATTTAAAAGAAATATTTTTTTTCACTGTAATAGAAGAGCAGTTGCCTGCCAGCTTCTGTGTCAGGTTGGATGCCTTGCCCATTTGCACATTCAGTGCCACCACTCATATCTGTTTTTACAATAGGTTAAGCTTTAGATTTAAAAGAAATATTTTTTTTCACTGTAATAGAAGAGCAGTTGCCTGCCTGCCAGCTTCTGTGTCAGGTTGGATGCCTTGCCCATTTGCACAGTCAGTGCCACCACTCATATCTGTTTTTACAATAGGTTAAGCTTTAGATTTAAATGAAATAATTTTTTTTCACTGTAATAGAAGAGCAGTTGCCTGCCTGCCAGCTTCTGTGTCAGGTTGGATGCCTTGCCCATTTGCACAGTCAGTGCCACCACTCATATCTGTTTTTACAATAGGTTAAGCTTTAGATTTAAAATAAATATTTTTTTTTCACTGTAATAGAAGAGCAGTTGCCTGCCTGCCAGCTAATGTGTCAGGTTGGATGCCTTGCCCATTTGCACAGTCAGTGCCACCACTCATATCATTTTTTACAATAGGTTAAGCTTTAGATTTAAAAGAAATAATTTTTTTTCACTGTAATAGAAGAGCAGTTGCCTGCCTGCCAGCTTCTGTGTCAGGTTGGATGCCTTGCCCATTTGCACAGTCAGTGCCACCACTCATATCTGTTTTTACAATAGGTTAAGCTTTAGATTTAAATGAAATATTTTTTTTTCACTGTAATAGAAGAGCAGTTGCCTGCCTGCCAGCTTCTGTGTCAGGTTGGATGCCTTGCCCATTTGCACAGTCAGTGCCACCACTCATATCTGTTTTACAATAGGTTAAGCTTTAGATTTAAATGAAATAATTTTTTTTCACTGTAATAGAAGAGCAGTTGCCTGCCTGCCAGCTTCTGTGTGAGGTTCACATTGGATACTGTGCCCACTTGCCCAGTGCCACCACTCATATCTGTTTTTACAATAGCTTAAGCTTTAGATTTAAAATAAATAATTTTTTTTCACTGTAATAGAAGAGCAGTTAGTTGTCTGCAAGCGTCTGGGTGTCAGGCCTACTTCAGCGTGTGCTCTGCAGACCTGTGCCAGCGTGCTTTGACAGTTGCCAATCATATCTGGTGTCTCTTTAGCGTGCTTTTACAAAGAAAAAAGGTTTCCAGTGTAAGCTAATAGCAGCCAGTCAGTGTCCTTCAAGCGGCTCTGTCAGGCCTTCCTTCAGCGTGTGCCCTGCACAACCCTGCCAGCGTACTTTGACAGTTGCCACTCATATCTGGTGTCTCTATAGCGTGCTTTTACAAAGAAAAAAGGTTTCCAGTGTAAGCTAATAGCAGTCAGTCAGTGTCCTTCAAGCGGCTCTGTCAGGCCTTCCTTCAGCGTGTGCCCTGCACAACCCTGCCAGCGTACTTTGACAGTTGCCAATCATATCTGGTGTCTCTATAGCGTGCTTTTAAAACCAAAATTTTGTTTCCACTGTAATAGAAGAGCAGTTGCCTGCCTGCCAGCTTCTGTGTGAGATTCACAGTGGATACTGTGCCCTCTTGCCCAGTGCCACCACTCATATCTGTTTTTACAATAGCTTAAGCTTTAGATTTAAAATAAATATTTTTTTTTCACTGTAATAGAAGAGCAGTTAGTTGTCTGCAAGCGTCTGGGTGTCAGGCCTACTTCAGCGTGTGCTCTGCAGACCTGTGCCAGCGTGCTTTGACAGTTGCCAATCATATCTGGTGTATCTTTAGCGTGCTTTTACAAAGAAAAAAGGTTTCCAGTGTAAGCTAATAGCAGCCAGTCAGTGTCCTTCAAGCGGCTCTGTCAGGCCTTCCTTCAGCGTGTGCCCTGCACAACACTCCCAGCGTGCTTTGACAATTGCCAATCATATCTGGTGTCTCTTTAGCGTGCTTTTACAAAGAAAAAAGGTTTCCAGTGTAAGCTAATAGCAGCCAGTCAGTGTCCTTCAAGCGGCTCTGTCAGGCCTTCCTTCAGCGTGTGCCCTGCACAACACTGCCAGCGTGCTTTGACAGTTGCCAATCATATCTGGTGTCTCTTTAGCGTGCTTTTACAAAGAAAAAAGGTTTCCAGTGTAAGCTAATAGAAGCCAGTCAGTGTCCTTCAAGCGGCTCTGTCATGCCTTCCTTCAGCGTGTGCCCTGCACAACCCTGCCAGCGTACTTTGACAGTTGCCAATCATATCTGGTGTCTCTATAGCGTGATTTTAAAACCAAAATTAGTTTTTCACTGTTATAGATTGAATAGCAGTTACTTGTCTTCAAGCGGGTGTGTCAGGCCTACAGTGTGTGCTCTGCAGAACTGTTCAAGTGCACATTGCCAATCATATCTGGTGTCTCTATAGCGTGCTTTTAAAACCAAAATTTTGTTTCCACTGTAATAGAAGAGCAGTTGCCTGCCTGCCAGCTTCTGTGTGAGGTTCACAGTGGATACTGTGCCCTCTTGCCCAGTGCCACCACTCATATCTGTTTTTACAATAGCTTAAGCTTTAGATTAAAAAAAAATATTTTTTTTTCACTGTAATAGAAGAGCAGTTAATTGTCTGCAAGCGTCTGGTTGTCATGCCTACTTCAGCGTGTGCTCTGCAGACCTGTGCAGACAGTTGCCAATCATATCTGGTGTCTCTTTAGCGTGCTTTTACAAAGAAAAAAGGTTTCCAGTGTAAGCTAATAGCAGCCAGTCAGTGTCCTTCAAGCTGCTCTGTCAGGCCTTCCTTCAGCGTGTGCCCTGCACAACACTGCCAGCGTGCTTTGAAAGTTGCCAATCATATCTGGTGTCTCTTTAGCGTGCTTTTACAAAGAAAAAAGGTTTCCAGTGTAAGCTAATAGCAGCCAGTCAGTGTCCTTCAAGCGGCTCTGTCAGGCCTTCCTTCAGCGTGTGCCCTGCACAACCCTGCCAGCGTACTTTGACAGTTGCCAATCATATCTGGTGTCTCTATAGCGTGCTTTTAAAACCAAAATTTGTTTTTCACTGTTATAGATTGAATAGCAGTTACTTGTCTTCAAGCGGGTGTGTCAGGCCTACAGTGTGTGCTCTGCAGAACTGTTCAAGTGCACATTGCCCATCATATCTGGTGTCTCTATAGCGTGCTTTTACAAAGAAAAAAGGTTTTCAGTGTAAGCTAATAGCAGCCAGTCAGTGTCCTTCAAGCGGCTCTGTCAGTCCTTCCTTCAGCGTGTGCTCTCCAGAACTGTTCCAGTGCACATTGCCAATCATATCTGGTGTCTCTATAGCGTGCTTTTAAAACCAAAATTTGTTTTTCACTGTTATAGATTGAATAGCAGTTACTTGTCTTCAAGCGGGTGTGTCAGGCCTACAGTGTGTGCGCTGCAGAACTGTTCAAGTGCACATTGCCAATCATATCTGGTGTCTCTATAGCGTGATTTTACAAAGAAAAAAGGTTTCCAGTGTAAGCTAATAGCAGCCAGTCAGTGTCCTTCAAGCGGCTCTGTCAGTCCTTCCTTCAGCGTGTGCTCTGCAGAACTGTTCCAGTGCACATTGCCAATCATATCTGGTGTCTCTATAGCGTGCTTTTACAAAGAAAAAAGGTTTCCAGTGTAAGCTAATAGCAGCCAGTCAGTGTCCTTCAAGCGGCTCTGTCAGTCCTTCCTTCAGCGTGTGCTCTCCAGAACTGTTCCAGTGCACATTGCCAATCATATCTGGTGTCTCTATAGCGTGCTTTTAAAACCAAAATTTGGTTTTCACTGTTATAGATTGAATAGCAGTTACTTGTCTTCAAGCGGGTGTGTCAGGCCTACAGTGTGTGCTCTGTAGAACTGTTCAAGTGCACATTGCCAATCATATCTGGTGTCTCTATAGCGTGCTTTTACAAAGAAAAAAGGTTTCCAGTGTAAGCTAATAGCAGCCAGTCAGTGTCCTTCAAGCGGCTCTGTCAGTCCTTCCTTCAGCGTGTGCTCTCCAGAACTGTTCCAGTGCACATTGCCAATCATATCTGGTGTCTCTATAGCGTGCTTTTAAAACCAAAATTTGTTTTTTACTGTTATAGATTGAATAGCAGTTACTTGTCTTCAAGCGGGTGTGTCAGGCCTACAGTGTGTGCTCTGCAGAACTGTTCAAGTGCACATTGCCAATCATATCTGGTGTCTCTATAGCGTGCTTTTAAAACCAAAATTTTGTTTCCACTGTAATAGAAGAGCAGTTGCCTGCCTGCCAGCTTCTGTGTGAGGTTCACAGTGGATACTGTGCCCTCTTGCCCAGTGCCACCACTCATATCTGTTTTTACAATAGCTTAAGCTTTAGATTAAAAAAAAATATTTTTTTTTCACTGTAATAGAAGAGCAGTTAGTTGTCTGCAAGCTTCTGGTTGTCAGGCCTACTTCAGCGTGTGCTCTGCAGACCTGTGCAGACAGTTGCCAATCATATCTGGTGTCTCTTTAAAAAGGTTTCCAGTGTAAGCTAATAGCAGCCAGTCAGTGTCCTTCAAGCTGCTCTGTCAGGCCTTCCTTCAGCGTGTGCCCTGCACAACACTGCCAGCGTGCTTTGAAAGTTGCCAATCATATCTGGTGTCTCTTTAGCGTGCTTTTACAAAGAAAAATGGTTTCCAGTGTAAGCTAATAGCAGCCAGTCAGTGTCCTTCAAGCGGCTCTGTCAGGCCTTCCTTCAGCGTGTGCCCTGCACAACCCTGCCAGCGTACTTTGACAGTTGCCAATCATATCTGGTGTCTCTATAGCGTGCTTTTAAAACCAAAATTTGTTTTTCACTGTTATAGATTGAATAGCAGTTACTTGTCTTCAAGCGGGTGTGTCAGGCCTACAGTGTGTGCTCTGCAGAACTGTTCAAGTGCACATTGCCCATCATATCTGGTGTCTCTATAGCGTGCTTTTACAAAGAAAAAAGGTTTCCAGTGTAAGCTAATAGCAGCCAGTCAGTGTCCTTCAAGCGGCTCTGTCAGTCCTTCCTTCAGCGTGTGCTCTCCAGAACTGTTCCAGTGCACATTGCCAATCATATCTGGTGTCTCTATAGTTGCTTTTACAAAGAAAAAAGGTTTCCAGTGTAAGCTAATAGCAGCCAGTCAGTGTCCTTCAAGCGGCTCTGTCAGTCCTTCCTTCAGCGTGTGCTCTCCAGAACTGTTCCAGTGCACATTGCCAATCATATCTGGTGTCTCTATAGCGTGCTTTTAAAACCAAAATTTGTTTTTCACTGTTATAGATTGAATAGCAGTTACTTGTCTTCAAGCGGGTGTGTCAGGCCTACAGTGTGTGCTCTGCAGAACTGTTCAAGTGCACATTGCCCATCATATCTGGTGTCTCTATAGCGTGCTTTTACAAAGAAAAAAGGTTTCCAGTGTAAGCTAATAGCAGCCAGTCAGTGTCCTTCAAGCGGCTCTGTCAGTCCTTCCTTCAGCGTGTGCTCTCCAGAACTGTTCCAGTGCACATTGCCAATCATATCTGGTGTCTCTATAGTTGCTTTTACAAAGAAAAAAGGTTTCCAGTGTAAGCTAATAGCAGCCAGTCAGTGTCCTTCAAGCGGCTCTGTCAGTCCTTCCTTCAGCGTGTGCTCTCCAGAACTGTTCCAGTGCACATTGCCAATCATATCGGGTGTCTCTATAGCGTGCTTTTAAAACCAAAATTTGTTTTTCACTGTTATAGATTGAATAGCAGTTACTTGTCTTCAAGCGGGTGTGTCAGGCCTACAGTGTGTGCGCTGCAGAACTGTTCAAGTGCACATTGCCAATCATATCTGGTGTCTCTATAGCGTGATTTTACAAAGAAAAAAGGTTTCCAGTGTAAGCTAATAGCAGCCAGTCAGTGTCCTTCAAGCGGCTCTGTCAGTCCTTCCTTCAGCGTGTGCTCTGCAGAACTGTTCCAGTGCACATTGCCAATCATATCTGGTGTCTCTATAGCGTGCTTTTACAAAGAAAAAAGGTTTCCAGTGTAAGCTAATAGCAGCCAGTCAGTGTCCTTCAAGCGGCTCTGTCAGTCCTTCCTTCAGCGTGTGCTCTCCAGAACTGTTCCAGTGCACATTGCCAATCATATCTGGTGTCTCTATAGCGTGCTTTTAAAACCAAAATTTGGTTTTCACTGTTATAGATTGAATAGCAGTTACTTGTCTTCAAGCGGGTGTGTCAGGCCTACAGTGTGTGCTCTGTAGAACTGTTCAAGTGCACATTGCCAATCATATCTGGTGTCTCTATAGCGTGCTTTTACAAAGAAAAAAGGTTTCCAGTGTAAGCTAATAGCAGCCAGTCAGTGTCCTTCAAGCGGCTCTGTCAGTCCTTCCTTCAGCGTGTGCTCTCCAGAACTGTTCCAGTGCACATTGCCAATCATATCTGGTGTCTCTATAGCGTGCTTTTAAAACCAAAATTAGTTTTTCACTGTTATAGATTGAATAGCAGTTACTTGTCTTCAACCGGGTGTGTCAGGCCTACAGTGTGTGCTCTGCAGAACTGTTCAAGTGCACATTGCCAATCATATCTGGTGTCTCTATAGCGTGCTTTTACAAAGAAAAAAGGTTTCCAGTGTAAGCTAATAGCAGCCAGTCAGTGTCCTTCAAGCGGCTCTGTCAGTCCTTCCTTCAGCGTGTGCTCTCCAGAACTGTTCCAGTGCACATTGCCAATCATATCTGGTGTCTCTATAGCGTGCTTTTAAAACCAAAATTTGTTTTTCACTGTTATAGATTGAATAGCAGTTACTTGTCTTCAAGCGGGTGTGTCAGGCCTACAGTGTGTGCTCTGCAGAACTGTTACAGTTCACATTGCCAATCATATCTGGTCTCACAGTAGCTTGCACGCATAGTACCACTAATCCCCCAAAAAATGACAGGCAGAGGCAGGCCACCCCGCAGGGGCCGTCGTGGTCGTGGTGCTGTGATTCCCTTTTGCCCTAGAATAATGCCCAGTTTTCAGAAGCCACGTACCCTGAACTTGAAAAGTTCTGAGGACATAGTTGACTGGCTAAAACAGGACACCCAATCTTGTACAGCCTCCGCTCGGAACCTTGACGCACCATCCTCCTCCAGCTTAGCTTCAGGCACCTCTCAAGATACCACTCACCCGCCGGCCGCCACCACCAAAACTAGCACCACAGCCGCTTTACTTGGTATGTCAGAGGAGTTATTCACACACCCGTTTGAAGAAATGAGTGATGCGCAACCATTATTGCTAGAGGATGTAGATAACAGGGATATGTCTCAAGCAGGCAGCATTAAACACATGGAGGTACGGTGTGGTGATGATGATGATGTTGTACCCGCTGCTGCTTCCTTTTCTGAGTTGTCAGATACAAGCGAAGCGGTTGATGATTACGATGCGTCCATGGATGTCACGTGGGTGCCCGCTCGGCAAGAAGAACAGGGCGAAAGTTCAGATGGGGAGACAGAGAGGAGGAGGAGACGAGTTGGAAGCAGGGGGGGGGGGGTCGTCGCAAGGAGCTAGTGGCACAGTCAGACAGCATGCATTGGCACCCGGGGTCAGCCCGACAGCACGCCAATCAACGCATGCTGTGTCCACCACCAGAATGCCGTCATTGCAGAGCTCAGCAGTGTGGCATTTTTTTTGTGTGTCTGCCTCTGACAACAGCGATGCCATTTGCAACCTGTGCCAAAGGAAACTGAGTCGTGGGAGGTCCAACACCCACCTAGGTACAACTGCTTTGCGTAGGCACATGATCTCACATCACAAACGCCTATGGGATCAACACATGAGTACAAGCAGCACGCCTACTCTAAGCCGCCATCCTCCTCCTGGTCTAGCATCTTCAGCCACGTCAACCACTGCTGTCCTTCTTGCCCCCTCTCAACCATCCGCCACTCCGTCTCCCGCCTTGAGCAGTTCCCGCTCATCTGCCCACAGTCATGTGTCTGTCAAGGACATGTTTGAGCATAAGAAGCCAATGTCACCAAGTCACCCCCTTGCCCAGCGTCTGACAGCTGGCTTGTCCGAACTATTAGCCCGCCAGCTTTTACCATACAATCTGGTTGAGTCTGAGGCGTTCAAAAAATTTGTAGCTATTGGGACACCGCAGTGGAAGGTACCTGGCCGGAATTTCTTTTCACAAAAGGCAATCCCCAACTTGTACTCGATTGTGCAAAAGGAAGTCATGGCATGTCTGGCACACAGTGTTGGGGCAAGGGTCCATCTGACCACTGATACCTGGTCTGCAAAGCATGGTCAGGGCAGGTATATCACCTACACTGCGCATTGGGTAAACCTGCTGACGGCTGACAAGCAAGGAATGCGTGGCATTGCAGAGGAGTTGGTGACACCGCCACGACTTGCAGGCAGTCCTGCTGCCACCTCCTCTACTCCTCCTACTCCATCCTCTTCCATAACCTCCTCGGCTGAGTCCTCTTCTGCTGCTGCGTCTTGCTCCACATCAACGGCACCCCCCCAGCTCCCCAGGTACTATTCCACATCCTGGATACGGCAGTGTCACGCCGTCTTGGGTTTGACTTGCTTGAAAGCAGAGAGTCAAACCGGACAAGCACTCCTGTCCGCCCTGAACGCACAGGTGGAAAAGTGGCTGACTCCGCAGCAACTGGATATCGGCAAAGTGGTGTGTGACAACGGAAAAAATTTGATAGCGGCATTGAAGTTGGGCAAGTTGACACATGTGCCGTGCATGGCACATGTTTGTAATCTGATCGTACAACGCTTTGTGCATAAGTACACAGGCTTACAGGACGTCCTGAAGCAGGCCAGGAAGGTGTGTGGCCATTTCAGGCGTTCCTACACGGCCATGGCTCACTTTGCCGATATCCAGCGGCAAAACAACATGCCAGTGAGGCGCTTGATTTGCGACAGCGCTACACGTTGGAATTCAACACTCCTAATGTTCAACCGCCTGCTCCAACAAGAAAAAGCTGTTAATGAATATTTGTATGACCGGATTGCTAGGACAGCCTCTGGGGAGCTGGGAATTTTTTTGCCACGTTACTGGACGCTCATGCGCAATGCCTGTAGGCTCATGCGTCCTTTTGAGGAGGTGACAAACCTAGTCAGTCGCAACGAAGGCACCATCAGCGACATCATACCATTTGTTTTCTTCCTGGAGCGTGCCCTGCGAAGAGTGCTGCATCAGGCTGTAGATGAGCGTGAAGAGGAAGAGGAAGAGTTGTGGTCACCATCACCACCAGAAACAGCCTTATCAGCATCGCTTGCTGGACCTGCGGCAACGCTGGAAGAGGATTGTGAGGAAGAGGAGTCAGAGGAGGATTGTAGCTTTGAGGAGGAGGAGGAGGAGCAAGACCAAACACAACAGGCATCCCAGGGTGCCCGTTGTCACCTATCTGGTACCCGTGGTGTTGTACGTGGCTGGGGGGAAGAACATACCTTCAATGACATCAGTGAGGAGGAGGAACGGGAAATGAGTAGCTCGGCATCCAACCTTGTGCACATGGGATCTTTCATGCTGTCCTGCCTGTTGAGGGACCCTCGTATAAAAAGGCTGAAGGAGAACGACCTGTACTGGGTGTCCACACTACTAGACCCCCGGTATAAGCACAAAGTGTCGGAAATGTTACCGAATTACAACAAGTCGGAAAGGATGCAGCATTTGCAAAATAAATTAAAAAGTATGCTTTACACAGCGTATAAGGGTGATGTCACAGCACAACGGGAATCTAACAGGGGGAGAGGTGGAAGTCATCCTCCTCCTCCTCCCACGACCACGACGGCAAGGACAGGACGCTTTAAAGACGTGTTGTTGATGGAGGACATGCGGACCTTTTTAAGTCCTATGCATCGCCACAGCCCTTCCGGATCCACCCTCAGAGAGCGACTCGACCGACAGGTAGCAGACTACCTCGCCTTAACTGCAGATATCGACACTCTGAGGAACGATGAACCCCTTAACTACTGGGTGTGCAGGCTTGACCTGTGGCCTGAGCTATCCCAATTTGCGATAGAACTTCTGGCCTGCCCCGCTTCAAGTGTCCTGTCAGAAAGGACCTTCAGTGCAGCAGGAGGTATTGTCACTGAGAAGAGAAGTCGCCTAGGTCAAAAAAGTCTAGATTACCTCACCTTTATTAAGATGAATGAGGGATGGATCCCGAAGGGACTGACACTGGGCGATACATTCGATTAAAAAAGGCATGATGAGATGAGCTGCCTTGGGCTAAAAATGGTCCCCATGCTGCTGTATTTTAGCTCTGAATGACGTTTGACTTGCGTGACTTATCCGCCACCAACTAGGGTTCAAGCCGCGATGTTTTAGGGCACTTTCTGCCTGTGAAACAAACATCATTTTTTCTGGCCGCTGCTATAGCAGCGGCTGCAACAATACCAAATTTTTCAGGCATGTGTACATGCCTAATTTTTAGGCCCACTGGTGCAGCACTGTGGCTTCAAAAACCAAACCAAAAAGAAATCCTCCAAGATGGCACCAATATACCAGTGGTCTAAGCATCTTCCCACCTTGGCCTAAAAAGGGGAGGTGATTCAACAATTAAAAATCTCTGCCATTTACACGTCCACTGATAGGAGACGCGGAAGGTATTAAACTGATATGAACAATACTAAACTCACTACTCCTATCTGGTGGCACATTAGCTTGCCCGCGCAGTGCCCCAAATTTCAAGTAAGAGGACTGACCAAGCATCTTCTTCCATCTCCCTGTTACATAAATCAATGCCATATCCATAGAAATTGTAGAGAATATCCAGGATAGTTTTACAGGGCCAAATCATGTCGCCTGTTGAAAGAGGTGACCTTGCTCGGGTCCCAGGTTTGCGGTTCCTAAAATGGCTGCCATATACATGTGCACTGATAGGAGACGCGGAAGGTATTAAACTGATATGAACAATACTAAACTCACCACTCCTATCTGGTGGCACATTAGCTTGCCCGCGCAGTGCCCCAAATTTCAAGTAAGAGGACCGACCAAGCATCTTCTTCCATCTTCCTGTTACATAAATCAATGCCATATCCATAGAAATTGTAGAGAATATCCAGAATAGTTTGACAGGGCCAAATCATGTCGCCTGTTGAAAGAGGTGACCTTGCTCGGGTCCCAGGTGTGCGGTTCCTAAAATGGCTGCCATATACATGTCCACTGATAGGAGACGCGGAAGGTATTAAACTGATATGAACATTTACTAAACTCACCACTCCGAGTGCTGTCATTTATTTAATTTTTTTGTGGTGAGGCTTTACAGGACAGAGTGCTTCTCCACGGGACATGTTAACTCACGGGCAGCTGGCTCATCAAGGAACCAGAGCAGCTTGAACGAGGTGACCTTGCTCGGGTCCCAGGTGTGCGGTTCCTAAAATGGCTGCTATATACACGTCCACTGATAGGAGACGCGGAAGGTATTAAACTGATATGAACAATACTCCACTCCTATCAGTAGGTCCGTCCCATTGTGATTTATGCCCCCCACCCACCGCGCAGGGATGGGGTCCGGGGGGGAGGAAAGTAGGCCCCCCTCATTGTGATTTATGGCCCCCACCCACCGCGCAGGGGTGGGGGCCGAGGGGGGGGAGGACAGTAGGTCCCCTCATTGTGATTTATGGCCCCCACCCACCCCGCAGGGGTTGGGGAGGACAGTAGCTCCCCCCAGTGTGTATCATGGGCTTTGAGGACAGGTGTCAATCCATACCTGCCAAGTGACCCTATGTAGGGGGAACAGTCCCTATTCTGCTCTGTGTCAGTGTGTATCATGATCTCTGTGGACGGGGAACAGTCCCTATTCTGCTCTGTGTCAGTGTGTATCATGGTCTCTGTGGACAGGGAACAGTCTCTATTCTGCTCTGTGTCAGTGTGTATCAGGGGTTTTGAGGACAGGTGTCAATCCATATCTGCCAAGTGACCCTATGTAGGGGAACAGTCCCTATTCTGCTCTGTGTCAGTGTGTATCAGGGGTTTTGAGGACAGGTGTCAATCCAAGTGACCCTATGTAGGAGGAACAGTCCCTATTCTGCTCTGTGTCAGTGTGTATCAGGGGTTTTGAGGACAGGTGTCAATCCATATCTGCCAAGTGACCCTATGTAGGGGGAACAGTCTCTATTCTGCTCTGTGTCAGTGTGTATCAGGGATCATTAGGATAGGTGTCAATCCATACCTGCCAAGTGACCCTATGTAGGGGGAACAGTCCCTATTCTGCTCTGTGTCAGTGTGTATCAGGGATTTGACTATCTTTATTCAGATTGAAAAATTACAATTCCAGGAAAAATTGAACAAACATTTACAAGAACATGTTATGCACATCATAGAAACAACGTGAACCTCTTTAAAGCCACAAACTTAAGACAAAAAATACGTACACACAATATGTAAGGGTTTGAAAAATATTCTGAATCCTTACATGTTTACTTTATTGTTTGTTTGATTTTTGTGAACCATATATAAACTACAAGCAGCGTGAAAACTATAAAAACTCAAGTGGCCATGCTGATCAAATTAAATAGTATGCTTTACACAGCGTATAAGGGTGATGTCACAGCACAACGGGAATCTAACAGGGGAAGAGGTGAAAGTCATCCTCCCCCTCCCACGACCCCGCCATATCTGCCAAGTGACCCTATGTAGGGGTAACAGTCTCTATTCTGCTCTGTGTCAGTGTGTAATCATGGTCTCTGAGGACGGGGAACAGTCTCTATTCTGCTCTGTGTCAGTGTGTATCAGGGGCTTTGAGGACAGGTGTCAATGTTAGGTGATTTCTGCCCTTTACGGATTAAAAGCAGACTCTGTTTCAACTGTGTAATTTTCCATGGGAGTTTTGCCATGGATCCCCCTCCGGCATGCCACAGTCCAGGTGTTAGTCCCCTTGAAACAACTTTTCCATCACTTTTGTGGCCAGAAAGAGTCCCTGTTGGTTTTAAAATTCACCTGCCCATTGAAGTCAATGGAGGTTCGCGCGGTTCGCCGGTTCGCGAACATTTGCGGAAGATCGCGTTCGCCATTCGCGAACCGAAAATTTCGGGTTCGCGACAACACTACTGACAAGCAAGGAATGCGTGGCATTGCAGAGGAGTTGGTGACACCGCCACGAATTGCAGGCAGTCCTGCTGCCACCTCCTCTACTCCTCCTACTCCATCCTCTTCCATAACCTCCTCGGCTGAGTCCTCTTGTGCTGCTGCGTCTTGCTCCACATCAACGACACCCCCCCAGCTCCCCAGGTACTATTCCACATCCCGGATACGGCAGTGTCACGCCGTCTTGGGTTTGACTTGCTTGAAAGCAGAGAGTCACACCGGACAAGCACTCCTGTCCGCCCTGAACGCACAGGTGGAAAAGTGGCTGACTCCGCAGCAACTGGATATCGGCAAAGTGGTGTGTGACAATGGAAAAAATTTAAAAGCGGCATTGAAGTTGGGCAAGTTGACACATGTGCTGTGCATGGCACATGTGTGTAATCTAATCGTACAACGCTTTGTGCATAAGTACACAGGCTTACAGGACGTCCTGAAGCAGGCCAGGAAGGTGTGTGGCCATTTCAGGCGTTCCTACACGGCCATGGCTCACTTTGCAGATATCCAGCGGCGAAACAACATGCCAGTGAGGCGCTTGATTTGCGACAGCCCTACATGTTGGAATTCAACACTCCTAATGTTCGACCGCCTGCTCCAACAAGAAAAAGCTGTTAATGAATATTTGTATGACCGGGGTGCTAGGACAGCCTCTGGGGAGCTGGGAATTTTTTTGCCACGTTACTGGACGCTCATGCGCAATGCCTGTAGGCTCATGCGTCCTTTTGAGGAGGTGACAAACCTAGTCAGTCGCAACGAAGGCACCATCAGCGACATCATACCATTTGTTTTCTTCCTGGAGCGTGCCCTGCGAAGAGTGCTGGATCAGGCTGTAGATGAGCGTGAAGAGGAAGAGGAAGAGTTGTGGTCACCATCACCACCAGAAACAGCCTTATCAGCATCGCTTGCTGGACCTGCGGCAACGCTGGAAGAGGATTGTGAGGAAGAGGAGTCAGAGGAGGATTGTAGCTTTGAGGAGGAGGAGGAGGAGCAAGACCAAACACAACAGGCATCCCAGGGTGCTCGTTGTCACCTATCTGGTACCCGTGGTGTTGTACGTGGCTGGGGGGAAGAACATACCTTCAATGACATCAGTGAGGAGGAGGAACGGGAAATGAGTAGCTCGGCATCCAACCTTGTGCAAATGGGGTCTTTCATGCTGTCCTGCCTGTTGAGGGACCCTCGTATAAAAAGGCTGAAGGAGAACGACCTGTACTGGGTGTCCACACTACTAGACCCCCGGTATAAGCACAAAGTGTCAGAAATGTTACCGAATTACAACAAGTCGGAAAGGATGCAGCATTTGCAAAATAAATTAAAAAGTATGCTTTACACAGCGTATAAGGGTGATGTCACAGCACAACGGGAATCTAACAGGGGGAGTGGTGGAAGTCATCCTCCTCCTCCTCTCACGACCACGCCGGCAAGGACAGGACACTTTAAAGACGTGTTGTTGATGGAGGACATGCGGACCTTTTTAAGTCCTATGCATCGCCACAGCCCTTCGGGATCCACCCTCAGAGAGCGACTCGACCGACAGGTAGCAGACTACCTCGCCTTAACTGCAGATATCGACACTCTGAGGAGCGATGAACCCCTTGACTACTGGGTGTGCAGGCTTGACCTGTGGCCTGAGCTATCCCAATTTGCGATAGAACTTCTGGCCTGCTCCGCTTCAAGTGTCCTGTCAGAAAGGACCTTCAGTGCAGCAGGAGGTATTGTCACTGAGAAGAGAAGTCGCCTAGGTCAAAAAAGTCTAGATTACCTCACCTTTATTAATATGAATGAGGGATGGATCCCGAAGGGACTGACACTGGGCGATACATTCGATCAAAAAAGGCCTGATGAGATGAGCTGCCTTGGGCTAAAAATGGTCCACACGCTGCTGTATTTTAGCTCTGAATGACGTTTGACTTGCGTGACTTATCCGCCACCAACTAGGGTTCAAGCCGCCATGTTTTAGGGCACTTTCTGCCTGTGAAAGAAACATCCATTTTTCTGGCCGCTGCTACAGCAGCGGCTGCAACAATACCAAATTTTTCAGGCATGTGTACATGCCTAATTTTTAGGCCCACTGGTGCAGCACTGTGGCTTCAAAAACCAAACAAAAAAAAATCCTCCAAGATGGCACCAATATACCAGTGGTCTAAGCATCTTCCTACCTTGGCCTAAAAAGGGGAGGTGATTCAACAATTAAAAATCTCTGCCATTTACACGTCCACTGATAGGAGACGCGGAAGGTATTAAACTGATATGAACAATACTAAACTCACCACTCCTATCTGGTGGCACATTAGCTTGCCCGCGCAGTGCCCCAAATTTCAAGTAAGAGGACCGACCAAGCATCTTCTTCCATCTCCCTGTTACAGAAATCACTGCCATATCCATAGAAATTGTACATAATATCCAGTATAGTTTTACAGGGCCAAATCATGTCGCCTGTTGAAAGAGGTGACCTTGCTCGGGTCCCAGGTGTGCGGTTCCTAAAATGGCTGCCATATACATGTCCACTGATAGGAGACGCGGAAGGTATTAAACTGATATGAACATTTACTAAACTCACCACTCCGAGTGCTGTTATTTATTTAATTTTTTTGTGGTGAGGCTTTACAGGACAGAGTGCTTCTCCACGGGACATGTTAACTCACGGGCAGCTGGCTCATCAAGGAACCAGAGCAGCTTGAACGAGGTGACCTTGCTCGGGTCCCAGGTGTGCGGTTCCTAAAATGGCTGCTATATACACGTCCACTGATAGGAGACGCGGAAGGTATTAAACTGATATGAACAATACTCCACTCCTATCAGTAGGTCCGTCCCATTGTGATTTATGCCCCCCACCCACCGCGCAGGGATGGGGGCCGGGGGGGAGAAAAGTAGGCCCCCCTCATTGTGATTTATGGCCCCCACTGACCGCGCAGGGGTGGGGGCCGAGGGGGGGAGGACAGTAGGTCCCCCCATTGTGATTTATGGCCCCCACCCACCGCACATGGGTTGGGGAGGACAGTAGCTCCCCCCAGTGTGTATCATGGGCTTTGAGGACAGGTGTCAATCCATACCTGCCAAGTGACCCTATGTAGGGGGAACAGTCCCTATTCTGCTCTGTGTCAGTGTGTATCATGGTCTCTGTGGACGGGGAACAGTCTCTATTCTGCTCTGTGTCAGTGTGTATCATGGACTCTGTGGACAGGGAACAGTCTCTATTCTGCTCTGTGTCAGTGTGTATCAGGGGCTTTGAGGACAGGTGTCAATCCATACCTGCCAAGTGACCCTATGTAGGGGGAACAGTCCCTATTCTGCTCTGTGTCAGTGTGTATCAGGGGTTTTGAGGACAGGTGTCAATCCATATCTGCCAAGTGACCCTATGTAGGAGGAACAGTCCCTATTCTGCTCTGTGTCAGTGTGTATCAGGGGTTTTGAGGACAGGTGTCAATCCATATCTGCCAAGTGACCCTATGTAGGGAGAACAGTCCCTTTTATGCTCTGTGTCAGTGTCTATCAGGTGCTTTGAGGACAGGTGTCAATCCATATCTGCCAAGTGACCCTATGTATGGGGAACAGTCCCTATTCTGCTCTGTGTGAGGAGGAGGAACGGGAAATGAGTAGCTCGGCATCCAACCTTGTGCAAATGGGGTCTTTCATGCTGTCGTGCCTGTTGAGGGACCCTCGTATAAAAAGGCTGTAGGAGAACAACCTGTGCTGGGTGTCCACACTACTAGACCCCCGGTCTCTATTCTGCTCTGTGTCAGTGTGTATCAGGGGTTTTGAGGACAGGTGTCAATCCATATCTGCCAAGTGACCCTATGTAGGAGAAACATTCCCTATTCCGCTCTGTGTCAGTGTGTATCAGGGGTTTGGAGGACAGGTGTCAATCCATATCTGCCAAATGACCCTATGTAGGGGAAACAGTCTCTATTCTGCTCTGTGTCAGTGTGTATCAGGGATCATTAGGATAGGTGTCAATCCATATCTGCCAAGTGACCCTATGTAGGGGGAACAGTCCCTATTCTGCTCTGTGTCAGTGTGTATCAGGGATTTGACTATCTTTATTCAGATTCAAAAATTACAATTCCAGGAAAAATTTAACAAACATTTACAAGAACATGTTATGCACATCATAGAAACAACGTAAATCTCTTTAAAGCCACAAACTTAAGACAAAAAATACGTACACACAATGTGTAAGGGTTTGAAAGAATATTCTGAATCCTTACATGTTTACTTTATCGTTTGTTTGATTTTTGTGAACCATATATAAACTACAAGCAGCGTGAAAACTATAAAAACTCAAGTGGCCATGCTGATCAAATTAAATACCGTATATACTCGAGCATAAGCCGAGTTTTTCAGCACATTTTTTTTGCTGAAAAACCCCAACTCGGCTTATACTCGAGTCAGAGTCTGTATTATGGCAATTTGCATTGCCATAATACAGACTGGGGGGAGAGGGGTGCTGGCAGAGCTGTACTTACCTTTCCTGCAGCTCCTGTCAGCTCTCTCCTCCTCCGCGCCGTCCGTTCAGCACCTCGGTCAGCTCCCAGTGTAAGTCTCGCGAGAGCCGCGGCTCTCGCGAGACTTACACTGGGAGCTGACAGAGGGAGCTGCACAGACCGCGCGGAGGAGGAGAGAGCTGACAGGAGCTGCAGGAAAGGTAAGTACAGCTCTGCCAGCACCCCTCTCCCCCCACTGAACTACCAATGACACTGGACAACCAGGAAAGGAGCCCCCCTCCCTGGCCAGCTAGCAAGCAGGGAGGGGGGACAAAAAAAAAGATAATAAAAAAAAAAAAAAAGAAGAATAATTAAATAATAAATAATAATAAAAAAAAATAATAATATAAAAAAAAATAAAAAAAAAATAATTAATAATATATCAAATGCCCACCCCCACCAACACATACACAAACACACACTGCATCACACACTGCATCACACACTCACACTTCATTCATATACACACACTGCACTCACACACACTGCACTCACACACACTGCATTCACAAACACACTGCACTCATACACTGGAAATAAATATTCAATTAATATATATGCACACACACTGCACTCATACACACACACACTGCACTCATACACACACACACACTGCACTCATACACACACACTGCACTCACGCACTGCACTCATACACACTGCACTCATACGCACACTGCACTCATACGCGCACTGCACTCATACACGCACTGCACTCATACACGCACTGCACTCATACACGCACTGCACTCATCCGCACACTGCACTCATACGCACACTGCATTTATACGCACACACTGCATTCATACGCACACACTGCATTCATTAGATACACACACTGTAAATAAATATTCAATTAATATAATTTTTTTAGGATCTAATTTTATTTAGAAATTTACCAGTAGCTGCTGCATTTCCCACACTAGTCTTATACTCGAGTCAATACGTTTTCCCAGTTTTTTTGGGTAAAATTAGGGGCCTCGGCTTATATTCGGGTCGGCTTATACTCGAGTATATACGGTAGTATGCTTTACACAGCGTATAAGGGTGATGTCACAGCACAACGGGAATCTAACAGGGGAAGAGGTGAAAGTCATCCTCCCCCTCCCACGACCCCGCCATATCTGCCAAGTGACCCTATGTAGGGGTAACAGTCTCTATTCTGCTCTGTGTCAGTGTGTATCATGGTCTCTGAGGACGGGGAACAGTCTCTATTCTGCTCTGTGTCAGTGTGTATCAGGGGCTTTGAGGACAGGTGTCAATGTTAGGTGATTTCTGCCCTTTATGGATTAAAAGCAGACTCTGCATCAACTGTGTAATTTTCCATGGGAGTTTTGCCATGGATCCCCCTCCGGCATGCCACAGTCCAGGTGTTAGTCCCCTTGAAAAACTTTTCCATCACTTTTGTGGCCAGAAATCCCTGTTGGTCCCTGTTGGTTTTAAAATCCGCCTGCCCATTGAAGTCAATGGCGGTTCGCGCGGTTCGCGCGGTTCGCCGGTTCGCGAACATTTGCGGAAGTTCGCGTTCGCCGTTCGCAAACCGAAAATTTCTTGTGCGCGACAACACTAGTGATGAATTGATATTGATTTAATCAAATTCAATCAACTTCAATCACACTGGTTTGAGCACATACAATGTCTTTATCAGTTCTTTATTAGCACCTCTACAAATGCCATTTGAGATTTTTTTAAAAAGAATGGTTGACATGGTATTTTTTTCATTATATGCGTTATATTTGTTATTTTTCTTTATAACTGTCTTTTTAGCGAATAAGTATCCATGAAATTATAATTATTATTCATAATTTGACAGTATGTGTTATAGATTAATTTTTATATGTATATCTCTCTGCTGAACTTTTTTTACCGGCTGCTGCAAACATCTTTTGTTATATATGCATTTTTAAAAAAACGAAATTATCAAAAGATAGCTACTATCTTATTTTTTTATATATACTTATGCAACAATGTTTTTATATTTATTTTTATTTTTAAATCTTACTAGAATTATGTCCTTTTATTACTATATTTGTTATTTCTTCTTATCATGAATTTATTCTCAAATGAATTATAAGCTGTATTTTAAATTGTATGTGTTAAAAAAGACCTCATATTGCAGTATTCTATATTTAGCACACAATGGGTTAATTTCAAACGATTGAACGATCTATTAGCTTTTTATCAGTATCCCTACAAATGCCATTTGAGGTTTTTAGTTCAAATAGAATGGTTAAAATGGTAACTTTTCGTTTTATTTGTTACTTTTCTCTATAACTCTCATTGTAGCAAATTACATGTAACATTGTGTATTACAGATTAATTATTTATATGTATATCTTTCTGCTGAACTTTTCTACCAGCTGCTGCAAATATATTTCGTTATATATGTATTTTTAAAAACAAAATTATCAATTAATAGCTACTATGATATTTTTATATATGCTTATACAACAACGTTTTTATTTTTAATTTTTTTTTAATATTAGAATTATGCCTTTTTATTATCCCAATTGTTATTTCTTCTTATTATGGATTTATTCTTAATGCATTTTAAATATATGTGTTAAAGACTTTATACTGCAGTTTTTTACAAGCTTACAAAGGGTTAATTCAAAACGATTAAAAGGGTATAAAACAGATTGAAGATTTCAAGATGCCATCCTCTGATGAAGTGATCTGAGATCACGAAACGCGTAAGGCGGCATCTCTACACATCGTCTCTACACATTTCCTGAGAGAAAGCATTAATGAAACGCATCACTAGCCGCAGTGAGACGCACACGGCTTAAATCCAGTGTTACTTAGCACGAGAAAGTCCGTATCCACTTCAGTCCGGCCGGCAAGGAAGTGGTTTTTACATCTTCGGACCAAAGTTTGCTCTACCTGGTATTAATGCTATCTCTATTTTTGCACTCTCATGTTTGGACTACTGCATTTTATTAGTTTTTACTAGTTTTAAGACTACATTAATTGTAGGCTTTATATTTGTATTTTCTTTTATTTTTTTGACAATTTTATGTACTAATAATTTTTTTAACAGTACTCTGTCAGTTGCACTATATTTTCCCACATATATTTATGTTTTAACCCTTTGAGAGATTTCTTTGTGTATCGTTTTTTTCAGCTCAGTGGCTTATTCACTTAAACTAGATTATTATTTCAGCCACTTGTAGACTGCATTTACCAGACACTCCAAGAGGGTATAACCCAATTAGCTGATAAATTTATACTCAAAATATCAGCAATCCTCTACCATTATCTCAATTTTTTCTTTGATTTCACTTTATATTTTATATTTTTTATTAGATTTTATTTTTTATGTTTCCTGTTTATTTTTCATATTTTTCTCTTTTTTTGTGTGTGTGCCTTTCCACTGAGTCCTGTATCTATTATTGATTTATTTCAATAAGCATTTCCCAATTTTAGGAAATGGTATGCCTTTGTGAAGTAAATGGAAAACACAACCTATTAAAAAAATTCCAAAGTGGGGCATGGACCCAGCGTAAAAATTCTACCTTGAATGGCTGTGTCTCAAATGTGCCCCTTCAACGTTGTCATATACCTGGTAAAGGTACATACGGGGTTATTGCTGTACTCAGTTGACATAGCGGAGCAACATATGATGTATTATACTGCTGTAACACATATAAGGTTTGTCAAAAAGGCATATAAAAAGCGTATTACCACTACACTTGGTATAAGCTAGCGGAAAAATTAGTTCACGCTAAGGGTTAAAATACATCTTTTGAAATACCCTAGGGTGTCTTCTTTAAGAAATGGTATGCCTTTATGGGGTAGCTGGAATAATTAACCTACAAACAAACCTCCAAAGTGGGGTATGGACACAGCGTAAAAAATGTAAAGTTTGAAAAAACTTAAATGGCTGTGTCTCAAATGTGCCCCTTCAATGTCCGCATATACCTGGCAAAGGTACATATGGGGGTATTGCTGTGCTCAGACGACATAGCTGAGCAAGATAGGAAGTATTATATAGCCGTAGCACACAGAAGGTTTGCAAAATATACAGTACAAACTCATTGTGTGTGTAAAAAAGGCAGTAAAAAATGCTTATTACCACTACACTTGGTACAAGCTAGCGGAAAAATGATCCCCCACTAAGGTTCAAAATATGCCTTAGGAAATACCCTGGGATGTCTTCTTTAAGAAATAGTATGCTTTTATGGGATAGTTGGAATATATAGCCTGCTAAAAAACTTCAAAGTGGGGTAACAACACAGCGTAAAAATTCAAAGTTTGACAAAACCTGCAATGGCTGTGTCTGAAATGTGCCCCTTCAACGTCCCCATATAACTGGCAAAGGTACATACGGGGGTATTGCTGTACTCAGACAACATAGCTGAGCAACATATAAAGTATTATAAAGCCGTAGCACACATAATGTTTGCAAAATATACAGTACAAACTCACTGTGTGTCAAAAAGGCAGAAAAAAAATGCTTTTTACCACTGCACTTGATACAAGCTAACGAAAAAATTATCCCACGCTAAGGTTCAAAAAGCAGCCTGCTAACATATTTAAAAATAGAATACGGACCCATTAAAACTCCATGTAAATTCACACTTAAAAACCTGAACTTATCACATCTCTTTCACAGCACTGTAACTTCACAAAATAATGTCTGGGTCATACATTGGGCATATTGTTTTTCTAAGAAGAGGTAACTGAGCATACTTAGGGGGAATTTATGACAGTGGCACTTATCAAATGTAAGAAATACCCAGCGAAAATGTAACGTATGTAAAAAAATGTAATTTTTTTTTCTCACCACAAAATTTCAAATAAATTGGTGAAAAAATGGTGGCAAGTTAAGGTATAATATATGCCTAATAACATACCCTGGAGTGTCTGCTTTCTCAAATGGAAGGCCTTTATGGGGTTATTTGAACAGTCAAATGGCTATAATGCCACAAATTCAGACATATGACCATCTATGAAAATTCCAACTATAGAAACTGAAATAGCATGGTCTCCTATATTGCACTGTAGCTTCACAGAATAGGGGCAAATGTATACAATGGGGGTATCGTTGTACTCAGCAGATGTAGCTGAACACAATATGGGGTTCTGTACAGGGATAGCACACACTAGGTTTAGGAAATACACATTACAAAAACCTTGTTATATGTGAATATGCCAAAATAGAGAAAAAACACAATTTTACTCCAATATTTAGCAGAGATTTGCAGTGAAATTGCTACGCAAAAAGTGTCAAACTAACCGTAGGTAAATAGCCTGTGATGTCTACTTTATATAAATATATACTTTTGTGTGGCAATTTTGTTTCCTGTAATGGGTATTAAACTTCCAAGACAAACATACTAACTTCTAAAATTGTTTCACATTGAAATTTTATTTAAGACCTTGTAATTTGTGACCTGTAACTTTCAAAATAAACTGAAATCCTACACATATTATGTACTTTGTAAATCAAGACACATAAATGAATTGATTTTGAATTACTTTTCCTAAGCTGGACATATTATGCACACATTATTATTACCAAAACGTGGGGGAAAAAAGCGTTTGTTTTGTTTTTTCCACATTATTTTGAAATTTTTTGTAATAAATGAGAATTTATACATATATAGGTCACATCAAATTAAAGCCCTTTTTGTTGTCTAAAAAACGGTATATAATATGTGTTGGTACAATAAATGAGAGAGATGCAAATTGCAGTTGAACACAAACAGCAAAAAATGCAAAAATTGCTTGTGTCCTTAAGGGTATGTCCAGCTTCTGAAGCTGTGTCCTTAAGGGGTTAACATGCTTCTTGTTTTTTGTTCTTGCTTGCTGTAATGGCTTTATATAATGCATGGTCCTTGGGTGGGAGATATTGAGGATTGTCACAGAGTAGTTATGTGAAATCCTATGATTAAGTTTGCCTCTCTAAATGTTAAATTCTCCTCAGAAGAGAACTATATTCTTAAACGTTTTTTGTTAAAAAAGAGTCAATACACATTTGTGGAGTCCCACAGACTCACTGGCGGCAAATGATTTAAAAAAAAAAAATGGTTAAATTCTAAATAATGTTTTATATTTTTAATTCTTGTATGCTCCATAAAAAGAAAATAGGAGTGCCTACTATTATTTCAGCCATATTAGCCTTTAAACTTCCTCATAAGGAAATAGATAAGGGAGGAATGTTTAATATATTAATCTGTGAAATTAATAATCAAACATACACTATCAACATTTATGCCTCAAATCTTCCCCCATTAAATTTATATGGAAATTACTTTTTAAAGTGGAATGAATTAGACAAGGTAATATCATTTATCATGATGGTTTTAATTGCCTTTTAGATCCTTTAGTGGATAGGAATAGCTTGAATGTAAACGACAATAAATTTCAGTGAGATCTTGAGAAACAGGTGTCTTTTTTAAATTGTGGCACATTTGACATCCCTAAGAAAGGGCTTATACCTGCTTTTCCTGTGCACACCAAGTGTATTCAAGAATAGACTATATTATGGCTGCAGCAGATGAGACAAGGAGTGTGAAAAACATCTTCATTACTAATATGCCCTGGTTGGACCATAATGCGGTCATTTTAATAATTAAAGATGACTGAATTAAAGTCAGATCTGATTCAGATTAAACCTTATTGTAACTCTAACATACATACAAGGTCAATGAAACACAGTTAACCTTTGAACAGAAATGCAGCTGTAATTTTTAAAATAATACTATTTAAAAAATTTACTTCCAGTCAGTGGCGAAACTACGGAGGTCGCAGGGGTGGCAGCTACGACCGGGCCTGTCACTCTAGGGGGCTTGACCACCCTGCAGACCTCTGCAACTGGGGGCCCGCTGCCATGTGTTGTGGCCCCTGCCTGTGTGGTAGAACCACCAGGGCTGCATTGAAGTGGTTCATCGGGTGCCCCATGCTGTTAGGGCCACCCGATGGCAAAGTATTACCAGGGGGCTCGGTCAGCGCTGCAGCACTTTAACAGAGCGACCTGGCCTCCTGGGATGAGGTTAGACGCTGGGAGGAAGTGACTGCCCGGGTCACTTCCTCCCAGCAACCACCGGTAGCTGCGCAGGAGGAGGAGAGGAGGGAGTCAGAGTGGGAACTGACTCACATCAGCCTGAGCCACCACTGGACCCCAGAGAAAGTCATCCTACTGCACCTAAAAGGAAAGAAACAGGAGGGTGACAAACATTTTTCATGTGTGTTAGTATATGTGTGTCTGTATGTATGTCTCTGTTTGTGTGTGTCTGTATGTGTGTGACTGTATGTATGTGTCTCTCTGTGTGTGTTTGTATGTATGTACAGTTGCAAGAAAATGTATGTGAACCCCTTGGAATGATATGGATTTCTGCACAAATTGGTCATAAAATGTGATCTGATCATCATCTAAGTCACAACAATAGACAATCACAGTCTGCTTAAACTAATAACACACAAAGAATACAATGTTGCCATGTTTTTATTGAACACACCATGTAAACATTCACAGTGCAGGTGGAAAAAGTATGTGAACCCCTAGACTAATGACATCTCCAAGAGCTAATTGGAGTGAGATGTCAGCCAACTGGAGTCCAATCAATGAGATGAGATTGGAGGTGTTGGTTACAGCTGCCCTTCCATATAAAAAGCACATACCAGTTCTGGGTTTGCTTTTCACAAGAAGCATTGCCTGATGTGAATGATACCTCGCACAAAAGAGCTCTCAGAAGACCTACGATTAAGAATTGTTGACTTGCATAAAGCTGGAAAGGGTTATAAAAGTATCTCCAAAAGCCTTAAATGGAGAAAGTTCAGCACTGCTGCTACTCTCCCTAGGAGTGGCTGTCCTGTAAAGATGACTGTAAGAGCACAGCGCAGACTGCTCAATGAGGTGAAGAAGAATCCTAGAGTGTCAGCTAAAGACTTACAAACGTCAGTGGCAAATGCTAACATCCCTGTTAGCGAATCTACAATACATAAAACACGAAACAAGAATGGATTTAATGGGAGGATACCACAGAGGAAGCCACTGCTGTCCAAACAAAACATTGCTGCACGTTTACAGTTTGCACAAGAGCACGTGGATGTTCCACAGCAGTACTGGCAAAATATTCTGTGGACAGATGAAACCAAAGTTGAGTTGTTTGGAAGAAACACACAATACTATGTGTGGCAAAAAAGAGGCACAGCACACCAACATCAAAACCTCATCCCAACTGTGAAGTATGGTGCTGGGGGCATCATGGTTTGGGGCTGCTTTGCTGCGTCAGAGCCTGGACGGATTGCAATTATCGAAGGAAAAATGAATTCCCAAGTTTATCAAGACATTTTGCAGGAGAACTTAAGGCCATCTGTCTACCAGCTGAAGCTCAACAGAAGATGGGTGTTGCAACAGGACAATGACCCAACACATAGAAGTAAATCAAAAACAGAATGGTTTAAACAGAAGAAAATACGCTTTCTGAAGTTGCCCAGTCAGAGTCCTGACCTCAACCCGATTGAGATGCTGTGGCATGACCTCAAGAAAGCGATTCACACCAGACATCCCAAGAATATTGCTGAACTGAAACAGTTCTGTAAAGAGGAATGGTCAAGAATTACTCCTGACCGTTGTGCATGTCTGATTTGCAACTACAGGAAACGTTTGGTTGAAGTTATTGCTGCCAAAGGAGTTTAAACCAGTTATTAAATCCAAGGGTTCACATACTTTTTCCACCTGCACTGTGAATGTTTACATGGTGTGTTCAATAAAAACATGGCAATATTTCATTCTTTGTGTGTTATTAGTTTAAGCAGACTGTGATTGTCTATTGTTGTGACTTAGATGATGATCAGATCACATTTTATGACCAATTTGTGCAGAAATCCATATCATTCCAAAGGGTTCACATACTTTTTCTTGCAACTGTATGTATGTGTGTCTGTGTATTTGTTTGTGTGTGTGTGTATGTATGTATGGGTCTCTGTGTGTATGTTTGTGTGTGTCTGTCTGTGTGTGTCTGCATGTATATCTTATGGTCTGCATGTGTGGGGGATGCGGGGACATATGGGGTGGGGGGTAGACATATGTGGGGGCCCCAGGGCAATTTTTGCACCAGGACCCCGTGGTTTCTAGTTACGCCTCTGCTTCCAGTGTAAGCTTTCCAGTCTATACTTAATACCACAATTCCCTAATACCTAAAAATACAATCCTTCCACATTACTACCAATATCCAGCCTAAAAATACATTGACATTATACAATAGTGTCACCATATAAAAAAATATCAAGCACACAACCCATAACCCCAATCTAAATAAAAATGTATATCACATAAAAAACACTATATCTGTGCAATATGAATATCAGCTACCATTCCCTTAATACTCTACTGCAAATACCAGCTGCTATTCCCATAATTCTGCAGTGCAAATACCAAATCCTTAAAAGTGTATTTTAATCATGTGACATTAAAGTGCTTAATGTGAGCCCAAGGCCACATGCATAATGTGCAAAAAGGGCACATATAAGTGCAAAATATAAGCACATAAATCGTGTGCAAAAGTACAATGTGAGCATATAATTGTGTGAAAACAGGTGCTTAATGCAATCACAGAGCAAATGAGAGCACATAATCATGTGCAAAATTTAATTACCATGGCCATGTGCAAATGTGAGCACAATAATAATATGTGCAAATGTGTGGAATACCACATACATAAAGAGTAATTATTACATAGTTACGTAGCTGAAAATAGACTTGCGTCCATCAAGTTCAGCCTTCCTCACATATGTTGTTGCTGTTGATCCAAAAGAAGGCAAAAAACCCAGTCTGAAGAGCTTCCAATTTTGCAACAAACTAGGAAAAAAATCCTTTTTGACCCCAAAATGACAGTCCAATATCTGCTTGTATCAAGCAGCTATTACCCCACTAATAAGTAAAGAAAGTTATGCAAAATACTTGCCTCCTGTCATTATTAAAATTAAGATTATAGGTACACTACGTTAGCATAATCTAACATTTTACAACATGACAAGAGATTTCATATTTTGCATTATAACGCTGTGTCAGAAAAACAAGGGATGCGTGTAAAGTTTGATGGAAGTAAAATACCCTGAAAGTCTCCTCCTGTGTCCAATCCGAAGGATATCGGTGAGAGAATCACCCGCTGTGAACACCAGAGACGCAGCCGTGCCCCGAATAAGTGCCGAAACAGGTCTTCATGCCAGCTAGGGACACTAGCCTATGTACCCACCTAGATAATGTGGTGGTCGGATCTGGTATGTAAAGTTTGGTCTATAAAATGAGAATACTGAAGACAGAAGAGGTGTAGAAACCTCTGCATAACATAATAAAGTGTTGACCACACAGAGATGGTGAACCATCATACAAAAAACGTATATGATATGGATTTAGAGTCCATCTAGGTCCATCGTGACACTGTGAAGGAAATGCCTTCCAGAGATATGGAGAAAACGTTCACATCGAAAGCGTGAACTTCCGAAACTCGATGGATGGAAAATGAGACATAAAAGTAGTGGGAGCTTCACCAAGAGTTTTCGGGGAAAAAAAAATCTGAATCGTCTGGCCAATCCCACAGGAAGCAGAGAACTACATCTACGCATAAGCGAGTGTATTTCGGTACTGGAGTCTGAATAGTTTGATACCTCGCAGTAAACGTCATATCAAAGGTCCTGACCAACCGGTATGCCCTGCTGAGGGATGTGAACCACCGAGATCGCTGATGGTACCAATTCGATGTAACGGTATGAACTACGTG
Source organism: Pelobates fuscus (assembly GCF_036172605.1). Lineage (NCBI taxonomy): Eukaryota > Metazoa > Chordata > Amphibia > Anura > Pelobatidae > Pelobates > Pelobates fuscus. The sequence continues at coordinate 130,074,777 of NC_086326.1, forward strand.
ATGAAAGAAGCTGTGATAAAAATTCAAAACCATAGTGATAGGTGCTGTAGAGGGATCATTGTTCCTCTCCAAACACCATTAACTCCAAGTGTTCCATGAGGAGACATAGCTACATCTAGTTCCCGGTGTCCATGAGCCCCATAAGAAGTCTGTAGTCAATTGCGATTGGTCCCTTAATTAATCAGGAGAAACTCCAGGTCATAAGTTCCAAGCGGTCGTGTAGGAGCTAGCAGATGAGGTCCTCCTTGTGGGTTCGTTAGAAGAAGGGAAACGATGGAAGGAGTGGTGGATGGTCCTAGATAGAGTCAATAGGTCCGGGTACCATGCTTGACTGCCAAAGTGGCTTGATGAGCGTCATTGAGATCTCTGTGATGCGAAGACGATGATGGACTTTTGCCAACATCAAGAAAGGTGGCAAAGCCTATGCCCCTTGCATTGACCAAGGTTGGAGAAATGCTTCACACTGGGGGTCGGAAGCTGGAAAGTTTGCATCATGGTAGACACAGCGGTGTCCAGTCACCAATCACTGGCAAGAAAACCAGTCCGCAGTGAGGTTAGTGATCTCCTGAAGGTACTCTGCTCATAGACTGATGTGTGGAAGGCAGAAACGATAAATGTCCCTTATTGTTACTGTTAGAGTCCAAAATTAGGCTCCGCTCACGTGGTTTGTGTATTGAGTCGTGGATAAATTGTCCATGTGGAGGAGAATAGTCATTGGACATGTCCTTGGCTAGATACAGATCGCAAATGATCCCGCCATCAGTCTCTTCCCCAGACCATGGGCTTCCAGTGGAAGCATGTGTGCAGTGAGCTCTCCAGTCCCAGAGGCTGATGGTCGATTCCACTATGAAATCTTGTGAGGATCTGAAGATGGCTCTACTGCTTCATGCCGGTATATGTAGGAGCCATCAATGAAGTTCTGTTCACACCTCTGGGGAGACCATCACCCAGTGATCATAGGTGTGTTATGTAATGGGCTTTCATCTGTTGCATAGACCGGTAATGCAGAGTCCCTGGGAAGATGCCCTGTATCGAAGAGGAAAGGAGTCCCATCACTTTGGCAAGGAAGTGAAGGGGAATGGAGTCCTTGTGCAGTATCAGCCTGTTATTGGGGTAATATTCTAAGTGGGAAGTTATAGGACACAATTTATTAATCTGTTTCAAATCCAAGGAATTAGACTACTCGGGATGGAGGCAGAGCCGATTTCTCTCTGTTCCCCAATGATTCCAGAAATGGAACTATACGTCTCATTTGATAGCAGAGTTTGAATGCAGACTCGCAGAATATCAGAATATCAGCATTTCGTCTAGATAGATGAGGCAACAGACTCCCTTGGAGAGAAGGTGCACCATGACTGGCTTTAGGAGTTTCTTGAAGTACCATGGGCTGAGCCCGAATGGTAGACACGTGAATTGGCACGGTCGGTCCTGTCAACTGAAACCAAGGAATGGAGTGCTCCCTGGTGTGACTGGCATGGAAAGGTATGTGTCCTTCAAATCCAGACAAGTGAACCAATCTTAGGCGAGGAGCAAATCCCACAGAAGATGGATACCTTCCATCTTGCAGTGATAATACACCACACATTTGTTGAGTAGGCATAGGTTGATTACGGGTTAATAGTCTCCCGTCTACTTTTTGACCATAAAGATATTGCTGAAGTAACCAGTGTCGTCTGGAGCGAATTGCACAGTGCTTTTGGTGAATAAGGTGCAAATCTCCTCATCTATGAGGTTTTTGTGGTCCTCCAATACTCGCAGCTGAGGCGGCTTTGGGGAATTAAACCTGTGACCCCCAAGGATTAAACAGATTCTTCTGATGAAGTATAAGCACACTGGATCAGTTTTTACGGGTGTATAGAGAAATTCTATGACATATCCTCTGACCGTCTGGAGGATCCATGCGTCTGTAGAGATTGCTTTCCAATCTGTGAAAAGAAAACAGTCTGCCAGCGGTTACATTGTGAATGAGAGTGTTGAAAAAGAGGTATCTACAAATGTTTCTTCATTTCCGCTATAAATGACTCCCCGAACAAGAAACTATTAGCCAATGGACCTAATCCTTTTCCCTAACTCCTCGAGTTTTGTGTACATCTTGAGAATGGCTGCCTTGTGGTATTCAGCCCATATAGCCACATTTGTATTGCCCAGTAAGTATATAGCTCATTACACCCATTCTTGTTTGTTATTGGCATCCAGAGTTCGCATAATAAAGTATCTTAGTCAGTGGGCCGAGCAAGTCGAGTAGTTATCTGATGCTTTAAGCCCCTTTTTCATTTCCCTGCCGGGAGTTCCGACCAGAGCGGGACCTAACGTCACCCCTGTGGTGTAGAATTCTGTAGTGTGTGCTTTGTTATCAGGGAGAAGGTGGTGAGGGCATTCGGCTCTGAGTTGAGCATGCCCCTCTTTTTCCATAGGCTTTCCTAACCAGAAAAGTATGAAATGTGTCAGATGGTTTGGCAGCCCCCATTCCGAAGATCTCGGGTGTCTGATCGTGCAGAGGTTAAACATAGGCACAACGTGGGTGTCGGGGAAGTACCGTCCTCCCCTTTGTCAGCTGATTTGCAGGAGTCTCCATTATATAAGGGGGGGCATCATAAAAAAATATTTTGGACATATCAGGGATCCATTTCAGGGAGTCTTGCCTTTAGTTTTCAGAGGGCCCATGTTGGTACCCTTCCAGTGTTGTTTGGACACGAGTACTCAGTCTTTAGGGGTCTCGTAGCCCATAAGTTAATTGGCAGGTGGGACACCATGGTCCGCCATCTCTGGAAGACTCTGTCACAGCATCTTGGAGATTACTTTTTCTACTGAGGCTGCAACAGCAGCATTTATCATAGACTGAAAGTCTTGAGTGTGAAGCTAAGGCGAGTCGCTCATGAGGTGTGTTAGTTGAGTCTGAGGAATATAGAGTAAGTTCAGATACAGGAGTAAACATGTAAGAACAAACAGCGAGCCTCCACGTACAACTGTGGTTCACCCAGGGTATCAGGCAATCCGAGCCCACTGTTAGTGGGCCCACAGAGGTGATTTAGTACGGTACTGTTCCGACATGCTGTCTATATATGGTACCAAGAAGGGGGGTCACCCCATTACAGTGTCTCCTTGGTTTAGAATGCTTGGGGGGTCACCCAAGCTTAAAAGGGGGTCACCCTTATTTGAAATCCGCTCGACACTACTGGGCGGATATATATATACAGTTGGAAGAAAAAGTATGTGAACCCTTTGGAATGATATGGATATCTGCACAAATTGGTCATAAAATGTGATCTGATCATCATCTAAGTCACAACAATAGACAATCACAGTCTGCTTAAACTAATAACACACAAAGAATGAAATGTTGCCATGTTTTTATTGAACACACCATGTAAACATTCACAGTGCAGGTGGAAAAAGTATGTGAACCCTTGGATTTAATAACTGGTTGAAACTCCTTTGGCAGCAATAACTTCAACCAAATGTTTCCTTGTAGTTGCAGATCAGTAGTGCACAACAGTCAAGAGTAATTCTTCACCATTCCTCTTTACAGAACTGTTTCAGTTCAGCAATATTCTTGGGATGTCTGGTGTGAATCGCTTTCTTGAGGTCATGCCACAGCATCTCAATCGGGTTGAGGTCAGGACTCTGACTGGTTCCACTTCAGAAGGTGTATTTTCTTCTGTTTAAGCCATTCTGTTGTTGATTTACTTCTATGTTTGGGTCATTGCCCTGTTGCAACACCCACCTTCTGTTGAGCTGCAGCCGGTAGACAGATGGCCTTAAGTTCTCCTGCAAAATGTCTTAATAAACTTGGGAATTAATTTTTCCTTCGATGAAAGCAATCCGTCCAGGCCCTGACGCAGCAAAGCAGCCCCAAACCATGATGCCCCCACCACCATACTTCACAGTTGGGATGAGGTTTTGATGTTGGTGTGCTCTGCCTCTTTTTCGCCACACATAGTGTTGTGTGTTTCTTCCAAACAACTCAACTTTGGTTTCATCTGTCCACAGAATATTTTGCCAGTACTGCTGTGGAACATCCAGGTGCTCTTGTGCAAACTGTAAACATGCAGCAATGTTTTGTTTGGACCACCTCTGTGGTATCCTCCCATGAAATCCATTCTTGTTTAGTGTTTTACGAATAGTAGATTCGCTAACAGGGATGTTAGCATTTGCCAGTGACTTTTGTAAGTCTTTAGCTGACACGCTAGGATTCTTCTTCACCTCATTGAGCAGTCTGCGCTGTGCTCTTACAGTCATCTTTACAGGACGGCCACTCCTAGGGAGAGTAGCAGCAGTGCTGAACTTTCTCCATTTATAGACAATTTGTCTTACCGTGGACTGATGAACAGCAAGGCTTTTGGAGATACTTTTATAACCCTTTCCAGCTTTATGCAAGTCAACAATTCTTAATCGTAGGTCTTCTGAGAGCTCTTATGTGCGAGGCATCATTCACATCAGGCAATGCTTCTTGTGAAAGGCAAACCCAGAACTGGTGTGTGTGTTTTATAGGGCAGGGCAGCTGTAACCAACACCTCCAATCTCATCTCATTGATTGGACTCCAGTTGGCTGACATCTCACTCCAATTAGCTCTTGGAGATGTCATTAGTCTAGGGGTTCACATACTTTTTCCACATGCACTGTGAATGTTTACATGGTGTGTTCAATAAAAACATGGCAACATTTCATTCTTTGTGTGTTATTAGTTTAAGCAGACTGTGATTGTCTATTGTTGTGACTTAGATGATGACCAGATCACATTTTATGACCAATTTGTGCAGAAATCCATATCATTCCAAAGGGTTCACATACTTTTTCTTGCAACTGTATATATATCCTTGGGGTTACTTATTAATGTTGTGTATGAGTGGGGTGTTACCTCAGTAGTACGGCGGGTCAGCCCTTTATTGATAAGCCTCAGGATGCGGAAAGTCCGTCTGGAGATTCACCCTAGTGTGCACTGTTTGATATGGAACTGTGAGACACTATTTACATGTGGGGTTCACCCCTTAATAAGATGGAAGGTCCACCCCTCGAGAACACTGTTTAGTGTAGGGAAAGCACCCTTGGTGATTATACATATTCTACATATTTCAGAACCAACTATAAATATATTACAACTCCTAACAGGCATTGAGTAATCCGCAGGAATTGTCTCTGAACAGTGTTGTAACTGTAAATCATGATCTAGGTAAATTAAGATGGCTGAAGTGAATCTTGCGGTCTCGCAAGATTTAAGATGGCCGATGTTCGTGCACAATTTAACCTAATATCGTATCCCCCAGTGATTGTAATTAGTGCACCTCATGCTCCCCCCGCCAGCTAGCCCCAGAACCGCTCGAAGGAGCAAAAAAGCAGTACAATTGTGGCGAAAAGCTGCGCGAGTGAATGGGGATAAGTGAGAGGCCAGCAGAGCTAAGGCTTAGGTCCTCAGAAGGTAGAGTTGGCTCTGGGCAGCACAAAAATGGCTAAACAAGCAGTACATAGGTATAGGGATAAAGGGGATAAGACAGGAGAGGGAGCAGGAGGGCAAACAGGTATAAATATTGACTCAGCAAACAAACTTAAGTGGTATGTCCTGGTGGCTGCCATTCTTGTGCTCGAACACATGTGCTCTAGGAACTGGTGGCCATTTTGTCTCCTGAATGCAGGCATCGGTACTTGGTGGTCGAGTGCATGGAACTCTATTATTGACGTTTTGTCTCGCGAACACCGGGAAAATCATACCATTGCCTGCTCCATTCCCAGACAAGCAAGGAGAGTGCTTTTTAGAGAAAAGACACTCCTGAACGAGGAGAACATTTTCTTCCTACAAGCTAGGGGGAGCCTTCATTTATATTTGTATGGGAACTCCCAACGGTCAAAACTTTACCCTGGTGGTGATTTGGCTATACTACACAGATCTGAGCACTATTTGGACAACTTGGGCTCTCAGATCTCGGTTATCCAGAGATATAATACTTGTGGGTGTTCCTATCGATCGTGTGTATTTTGGGGGTGTTTTATGTTTTGTATGGTACCTTGAGTGCCTGGGAGTTAATTAGTTTAAAGGGACTCTCCAGTGCCAAGAAAACATATTAGTTTTCCTGGCACTTCAGGACCCTGCAGTGCCACTCTCCCTCCCACCCACCATCCCATGTTGCTGAACGGGTTAAAACCCCTTTAGTGACTTACCGGAGTCCAGCGCTGATGTCCCTCGGTGCTGGGTCAGGCTCTGCCTACTCTCTTCCCCAGCCGACATCAGCCGGCGGGGGTGGGGGGAGTGGGTGGGGAGACCTAATGCGCATGCGCGGCATGGTTGCGCATGCGTATTAGACCTCCCCCTAATGCTTTCCTATTGGGATTTCTGCTACGCTGGATGTCCTCACATATCATGAGGACATCCAGTGTCATTTAAAACACTGTTCGTGTTCTAAGAACACGGAAGTCCCTCTAGTGGCTTTCGGATAGACAGACACTAGAGGATGGCTTAACCCTGCAAGGTAATTATTGCAGTTTATAAAAACTGCAATAATTACTCTTGCAGGGTTAAGGGTCGTGGGAGTTGGCACCCAGACCACTCCAATGGGCAGAAGTCTGGAGTGTCCCTTTAAGTAAAAGCAAACTCACTTATCTCCTGGTGCCTGGGTGAGCTTACTGTTGAAATTAATGTAGACCTCATGCTGGGGGTCTTATAAATAAACAGGCAACTTGGTCCTAATAAACTAGTCTGATTTCCCCTTCAAAAAGTCTTGGCTGATGTTTGAGAACACAAGAGCTATTTCACATTTTCTCTCTGCGGGACTAGGGAGACTCTTCAATGGATATAAACAGCCAGAGTATACGGGATCTGTTACAATGATAAAATACAATTTGTCAAAATGCTTTTCATTTTACAACAGCAAAGTTTCATCATTATCTGTAGTGATAAACAGGCTTTCTTATATGTACTCCCAGGAATGTAAAATTTGTAACACATTCAATATAATTTCCATTTCTATGAATGAGAGGAATGGCCACAGCCTAACGGCTCTCTGTGCAAACCTGCAGCTGATCTGGATCCATCAGCCAACAAAGGCCACGATGTAACACCCCAAATTGTCCCTCTCCTCCCAGTGCCACTCCAGCAAGCACCCAGCCATAAAATTGGGTGCTTTAACCAATTTTTTCCACAATAATGCAGACTCTTACAAGGCGCGGTAGGCTTCAACATTGCACCTGAATCCTCACAGGAAGGACCAACACTGTTGAGCCCAAACTGCTCGAAAGGTTCACTCTCATAGAGATCAAGGAAGCCCTCCGAAACCTACAATCCAAGAGTGACCTGGCCAATATGCTAGGCAAACTGGAGATGTCATTCCAAACAAAGCTGGAAACTATAGGCACAGATATCCGTCATATTGGAGACAGAGTGAGTACACTCGAAGATGATAGAGATGCAAATGCAAGACACAATTACTACTCAGAATACTTACCTTTCCGTGGTAGGTGCAATGATCTACTCATTAAAGGCCTTCCCGAACAAGACCAAGAAAACCTCACCGACACCCTAACTGGACTATTCAACTTGATAAAGAAAGAGATTTCCCTTCGTCTTTGATCCACAATCGTTAAATCAATGGCTAGGGAATTAGGTCAGAATAGGTGGTACCAGATCCACCAATTATGGGCTTGAACCCTTTATTGTAAGTATAGAAGAAAAAGAACAATGCTAGGGTAGTACCCCTTTAAGGGGGTGGCTCCCAAGCAAACTGGTAAAGTTATAGAATGGAACACTGATCTTAAGTGAGAATTACCTAGAGCTTGTTAGAGTCAAGGAATAAAAAATAATAATAATGAATGATAGATAAAGGGGAGTATATAGGGAGAAAAGAAATGCTAACTGGTAGGAACACGATACCAAATCCCTACATCAACAGTGCTACATAGAAACTTTATTAACTGTTATGCAGAAGGGATACAATTGGTGCCAGTGTTTCAATAATGTTGCTTCTAAAACCTATAATAGGCTTGTCTTCAGTACATAGGTAAGTAATTAATACTGCCTGCTAATGTAAGACAAGCTTAAAGGGGTACTACCCTAGCATTGTTCTTTTTCTTCTATACTTACAATAAAGGGTTCAAGCCCATAATTGGTGCAGCTGGTGCCACCTATTCTGACCTATTTCCCTAGCCATTGATTTAACGATTGTGGATCAAAGACGAAGGGAAATCTCTTTCTTTATCTAATTTCTATTAAAGGGTTCAAGACCCATTGGTCAGAAGAGAGACTTATTTTTCAAAAATTAATCTATGGCGGCCGGGTTTCCTAGCAAATAAACCCAATGCTACAAATTGGTGTCAGGATGCTGAATTGATCTTTTCAGAATCTGACTTACAGCCCGATGATCTAAATTACTCCATGACATCAGGCTTTAACTCTCTTACACAATTATACAAACAACAAATAAGGACAAGCTGGGAGATAGCATCCTTGGAAAATTATCTAAAAAAGAACTTTATACCAAGGGGACTGAGAATACCAAAAACTCCCAGCTCACATACTGATGAAGATGAATTCATTAAAGAATGGGAGGAAGCTGCATTTCAATGTTCAATACGCTTTATGCAGATCATATGTAATTTCCTGAATAAAAAATTAGCAGAACTTGAGAAAAAATTTGACAGCGAAGTAGAAAAAATTCAATAACATAAAACAGATCCAGCCTTTGGCCCCAATGAAAATAAACTCCAAACAAACCTAGAAAAATATCAAAGTATAATAAAACAGAGGAAACATCTAAAATTTTTAAGGGACGATAAGGATTTCAAAACTGGTAATATCTATAAAAGGTTCAATAATAAAAAAAGAAGGGTCGATAGCGACCAGGTGTCAACATCAGAATATGAATCCAGCAGCTCGGATACTGACGCAATAGCAACCCCCTCTACCTCTAGTGAAAACAATAGAGGGATTTTAAAGAGAGGAGTGACGATTTTAGACCATTCACAGGGGGAAAACCGCCCCTTTCAGAGACCGAGACCCAAAAAACAATACAACAGAAAGAATCGTTTCTAAAGGACAGACAAATTGTTAATTTATCTGAGTATATCCCCACACAATCAGAATTAGATCTTCTGGCCAAAGGTCTGTCCTTTATTCCCATACCACGTTTTGACAAATTCACTTGGGTTAAAGATATCCATCTTTTCGCTAGAAAACTCATCCTACATAAAAATTTTCTTCTAACCGAAGAGAAAAAAGCTAAAAACCTGGGCTTGGAACTCAAAGATTACTGCATGGCCATGATCCTAGTAGATTTGTTGGAAGAGAACGATAATATGAAGGGATTAAAATACCCTCTGACCAACATCAAAAACAAAAGTCACTACTGTCCAAAACTAGGAGATTCAAAATATGTAGAAACCTTTGTAGAGTTGGTATGTGAGGAGATAGAAAAAAATCTCACCAATCGAAACAAGCTATAAACCAAACTCGAATCTAACAGCATTGGAATATAAAGCTTTGAAGGCATTAAAAGAGAATCAGACAATAACCATAAAACCCTCAGATAAAGGTGGGAATATTGTTATTATGGACACCCCAAAATATGTAGAGATGAACAAACAAATTCTCATGGATCATATGACCTATAAAACTTTGAAACAAGACCCCACAAAAGCATTTGCTGACAAGCTAAAAAGCATTCTACAACAAGGCTTAGATGATAAAAATAATTTCAAAGGAAGAATATAACTATATGGCCATTGATAATCCTCGTATCTCTACTTTTTACAGTCTGCCCAATATCCACAAACTACAGAGGGTCTTGACAGGCAGACCGATTGTCTCAGGTAATAACAACATGACCCAAAATGTCAGCGTATACCTTGATTACATCTTGAAACCACTGGTGACAAAGCTTCCCTCATACTTAAGAGATACCAAGCAAACATTATCAGTCTTGACCCAAACCAAATTGCCAGACAATTCTATTATCTGCAGTTTAGACGTAGAATCTTTATATAGCTCGATACCACATCTTTTGAGAATCAAACACACTGAGCACTTCTTGAGGAAGAGAGGGACACTTCTAGACAAACACAGTGACTTGGTATTAGAGCTTTAAAGATTCGTCCTAACACATAATTTTTTTCTATTTGACAGGGTGTACTACCACCAGGTGCAGGGGACTGCTATGGGGACATCTTCTGCACCCTCATATGCAAACCTGCACCTGGGATGGTGGGAGGAACAAGTGGTATTCACAACCCCCCCAAAATCCCCTGACCAAGTACATTTAGCTTTGGAAAAGATATATCAACAATATTATAATCATCTGGACTGGGTCAGGGGACCAGTTCAGGCAATTCACACACAGCCTGAACACTAATGACTTGAATCTTAAATTTACAGCAGAAATCGGTACCCCCTCACTAAGTTTCCTTGACCTTACTGTATCTCCAAAACCACAAGGCATCATTAAAACCAAGCTCTTCAGGAAAAGTACAGCCACAAATAATCTTCTTGGAGAAGCCATCATCCAATCTAGCAGAAAAGGGGAATACCTACAGGCCAATATTTACGTCTAAGACGGAATTGTTCGGATATAGAAGACTTCAAAATGCAAGCAAAACAACTACGCCAAAGGTTTAGGTCCAAAGGGAACCCCAATAAGTGCCTGAAGAGGGCATACCACAGGGCTCTCATAACTGAACAGGCAAGTCTACTAAGTGAAAATATAGTCCCCTCTATAATATCAAAAGAAGATGGTCAGAAACAACTTAGATGTATTGCCACCTTTGACGCCGGCTGGGACCAGGTTAGAGCCATTATGAGCCGCTTCTGGCCCCTACTAAAACAAGATACATACCTTAGAGACGTTCTTCCCTCATATGTATCCCTAACAGCTAGGAGGGGCAGCAACCTAAAAGATATGTTGGTACATAGTCATTTTCAACCTAACAAACCACCTACACATTGGTTGTCAGATAAAATCAAAGCTTGCAGATACATAAGCACTAATTCAAAAAATTCAGTAACAGCATCAATACAGAAAACTTCAAACCTCTTTCGTTTTTTAACTGTAACTCCAAAATAGTGATCTACCTAATTATTTGCCAATGTCAAGTCATGTATGTGGGCAAAACCTTCAGACCTCTTAAAAAAAGAATTCTTGAGCATATAAACTCAGTCAAAACAGCAAGGAAAGGAACATAGAAACATCTGTTTCCAGACATGTCAAAACAGTTCATAATGGGGACGCCACTGTCCTCAAATTTATAGGCATTGCACTAATTAAACCAGACCAAAGAAAAGGCAATTGGGATCAACGTCTAAGGAGATCTGAATGCTATTGGATTTACCGCCTAAAAACCCTGTCCCCTAGGGGACTTAATGAGGGATTTTCATATTCCCCATTTATTTAGAAGTCTCTATATAATATATTATTTTGAACACATATAATTAGTCCATTTATTATATCCTAGTTAGCTTAACGACTAGTTAATCTATTTCTTTGTCCTCAATGGACTTTTTAAGACATAGTGGTTCACCTCAACACCACATCTAGAGGACACTATCAGTCCCCTTATTCTTTTTGCATATATATATCTATGCCCCTCTATTCCTATCCCCTCCCCCCATCTACTACTCGAGTGTTGTACAACTACCCCTTATAACATGTTGGACGCTATAACCACATTTATTTAGAACAGTGGTGTGACGAAAGCAATCTCGCCACATTGCATTGGAGGAGCCTGGTTGCCCGCCTGCTGCCTTTGGACTATGGACCAGACTTTTAAATGACTTTATTTACCCTGCAGAAAAGCTGATTCGTGCCTTTCTGCCAGGGTGTTCGGTAGATTTTATCTACCGAACAAACTGCCGAATGCGCGACCACCTGGGAGTTGGAGTGTGCTGCCAATTTACCTCCCTGAAGCTGCGGTTAACCACAGCTTAATTGACTGTTACTGGGTGGCCGCAGTTACACTTAGTGGCCGCTAGGTGGCGGTGTTATGGAGCTCCCCGGACGGCCAGCGGTGCTCAGCCCAGAATCAGTGCACTAAAAGTGGACACTTTTACGTGCAGGCACTGCTGAGCCTCCAGCCCCCTGGTTCTTATTCGTGCAGATTTAACCGAATACATGTTAATTCGGTAGTTTGTATATGTGAATGTTAACCCAGATAGCACAGCCATGGAGCCAATTCGTGTAATTAAAGACTTTGGCTCCATGGCAATTGAACTGTGTGAATAGGATCTGAGCGCTATTCGGTAGTTTTGTGCGCTCAGATCCCAGCTATCTGGGGATATGTGACATGCCTATGTTTTATCTATAAAATGTGACTTTGTGTATTTTATGGTGTTTTACTGTCTTTGTGTCCCCACGTGTATAATGGCGATTTGCCTTTGTCCTTGGAGATAATTGAATTACTTCTCAATTATCTCCAGGGCAGAGGAGAGGAAGCCAGGATGCATTGTGGGAAAGTATTGTGACTGTATGTCCTAAAATGATACTTGTCTGTCCTTTGTCACAGTCTTCCATCTGGTCCCCTAGGGGAGTGTCCACCAGGTGGGAGACCTGCATAAATACTGGGTAGCCCTGAGTAAATGAGACCACTGCTTGACCCTCAACACGGAGCCTTGTCTCGTTATTGGGAGGATTCACTGTATGCTGTTAGAGACTGATTGCCAGGAGTGTAAGCCGCTTGGGAACTTTTCCTGTTCGTCTGCTAGCAGCTATTCGTGAGGTTCCAGTTCGGGAGTTTGGAGTGCTACCTTATTCCCTTGTATGCAGTTCGGGAGTTTGGTGCATTCACTTGTATTCAATTCGTGAGTTTTGGTGATTCTACAGTAGCTATGCCTGTCTCTGAAAAGGGGATTAGCGTCTAAATGATTTTAACCCCTTGTCTGCTGAAACGGTCCGTTACAAGTGGCTTTAGGGATTTTTACAACCCAAGCAGCTGCTTAATATCGCTATATAATCTCATTGATGAATATTGATACATCATAAGCGCACATGTATATCTAGTTCAACAAAGAGGGAGTCTCCTCACCGAAGAGAATGCTGTCAGTCATCTGACGTAAACGGACATGTAACTCCGCCCACATTAAGCTGACACATTGAGAAAACGCTACGTCATCAATGACGACGTCATGACCTTACTTCTGATTGGCCAACCTACATTTAAATACCGGGGGAGGTTTGGGCATCAAAATTCAGCCCCTGACGAAGGAGTCTCGTACTCCGAAACGCGCGTCGGGTTCTAGGGCGATTCCCATCCACTTCACTCTGGCACTTCACAGTGCACATCACCACGCACAAATGGGAATCTTTTTCTTTCACTTTTTGGTTACTATAACTTGTCATTAGTCCTTATGTTTCTTTAGTTTAGAGTCAGATTATTAGATACAGTGGGACAGCAGTTAGGCAGCCTTCTTAGCGCAGGACACCCACAAAGGTGTTTATTAGCAGAATATAGGGAATTATTTAGAGAACAGTGGCACATATAGCAGTATTTTATTAGATTACAGTGATCATACTTCATATGCTAAGTTGTCCACTGTTTCTCCTGTATCAGTAAGATACTCCCCTCTTGCTATTGCCTCTATAGTAGCTTTGGCTACACTCTCCCTAACTATTTATGCTGTCTCCTCTATCATTCTGTTTATTGGATAGATAGACTTTCATACATATTATTTCTTTGGGGATTATTGCCTACAAGCTTGTCTTACATTAGCAGGCAGTATTAATTACTTACCTATGTACTGAAGACAAGCCTATTATAGGTTTTAGAAGCAACATTATTGCAACACTGGCACCAATTGTATCCCTTCTGCATAACAGTTAATAGCACTGTTGATGTATTGTTCCATTCTATAACTTTACCAGTTTGCTTGGGAGCCACCCCCTTAAAGGGGTACTACCCTAGCATTGTTCTTTTTCTTCTATACTATTCAACTTGATCCTGGGCAGACAGGGCTCTTAGGCCGAGAGGACCATTTCCGTACTCTCCCAGGGATGTCGTATGCCACCTGCACTACTTTTTCCTTAACGAGGAGATCCTCTGTGCACTGAACCAAACATCACAACCACTTTTGTTCCATAACTATCCCATTTAGATATATCCAGATATCTCCTGGGCTACCCTCCAGACAAGACGGGCATTGAAACTCAGAACGGACCAGCTATGATCAAGAAACATCAGGTACAGATGGGGGTTTCCCTTCGCCTTAATAACAAACCACAATGGCACCTCATACTCCCTCTCTTTGGTACAAGATGTACCAGCTGTTACCCAATCCCTGGGCCTACCGGACACCCATGTACCGAACTGATACGATCCAGCTTTCTCAGCCCCACAATCTCAGCTGCCGCAATGTCACCGCTGGCAAACGCCTTCCAAATGGCACCACAATGAACAGAGCAGTGCCACAGCAACCTTGGGTTCACCCAGAGGTGCCTCCATACTGCCTAAAACCTAACAGCCCTTAGCAACAAGCTTTCTTCACTGACTGATCCTACTACTTATACCAATCAATGGACTGAGCCAACGTTTATTCTTTGTTGTTTTGATATCTCCTTCACTACATGTTTTTGTCTTTTGGGGACTTTACAATTCCCTCCTATTGACTTACAGTTCACAAGACTTTGGGACATTTTTCTGCATGCACTGCTAAATGAGATGACATTGACGAACCTCTTGAGCCAATACGACCCTGGACTATCCTTGGATTCAACCCTTCCATGGCTCTCCACAGGCTACTGAAAATTTTACGTCACTTCTTTTGGACTACTCTTCCAAGGACTCACTCTATATACTAAAGGGACTGTGCCTGACAAATATGGCCACTACGTTGCTACCAGGCCCATCCACCCAGAACCCATCCATCCACCCGACAGCACACTCAGCGGGATCCGTTAAAGATAATATGCAAATGATAATGTTCTTATGCCTAATTTCTAATACATTGATGTATTGTATACCTTCTACCTACTTACTTTGCCCCACTGCCCTCCACTCTTTCTCACCCCCTTCCCTTACTACAGGTCATAGCGAGACTTATGTGACCAAGTCACCCTTTAGCCAAACGACCCCTTCCGCATACATGTTTACAACTAACAGTTTTAAATAGGAAATCTTGGAGGGGAGGTATGATACGAATGTGAAGGAGAAAAAATAATCTTAAAGCCCCAGCTCAATGGTCTGGGTGCAATGTCCCTCAGGCTTTAATCCCTCGCATGTAAACATAACCATTTCAGAAAAAACTGCTATGTTTGCATAGCAGGGTTAATCCAACCTCTAGTGGCTGTCTTCCTGACAGCCGCTAGAGGCGCTTCTGCAATGCTGGATGCGAAATTTGCATCCAGCATGCAGAACGTCCATAGGAAAGCATTGAGAAATGCTTTTCTAAGGACTGTTAGAATGCGCATGTGGCTCTTGCCGCACATGCGCATTCCGCTCCACTCGGTGGGGGAGGAGAGGTCACCAGCACCGAGGGAGCCCGGCGCTGGATTAAGGTAAGTGGCTGAAGGGGGTTTAACCCCTTCTGCCCAGTGGGAGGGGGCCCTGAGGGTGAGGGTCCCCCAATAAAGTGTCAGGAAAATGAGTTTGTTTTCCTGACACTATAGTAATCCTTTAATTCTAGGGATCCAGACATACCGGTTTCCTTCTGCAATTGTGTACATTTTCTTTTTTTTTTTTTAATATTTCTTTATTCAAAAAAGTTTTCACATTTTATATTACAATACAATTCGAAACATACATTATACACATACATATTGCATATTGCCCCAAATGCTGTAAATAGATCCTACTATATAAAAAGAATGCATTCATTAAGGAGCAACAAGCCATCCCCCACATAGACACAAAAAAAAAAAAAAAAAAAAAAAAAAAAAAAAAAAAAAAATTAACTGAGGAAGTCGTTATTATGTTATATACCCAAAGTCTGTGGAAATATGATAGGGAATATATCCCTAGAAGATGACCACAGACTAAAAAAGCTATTATCCATACAAGTATATCTACTGAGTGATTTAGGCAACTCCTTCAGACCCCCGTCCCCTCCCCCAGCAGATGAAAAATTTATAAGTTGCCATATAGTAGGGAACAGGTGTTTAACCAAGATGAATACCAGTCTCTTTTTTTTGAGGCCAGTGACCAGTTATTAAGAATATCATTTTCCATTGTTAATTGAAGTTTAACTTGTTTAATTAGAGAGGCCTTCTGGAAAGGCTCGGAAGATTTCCATTGTCTTGCAATGGTAACTTTGGCTGCAATAAAGCAGTGAGTAGCTAAACATCTGTATTTACTTGATTTGAAAGGCCAATTCAAATGCAGGAGGGCCGAGGCTGGATTTTTGTTTATATCATTAAACGAAGCCTCATTCATTGATATTTCCGAAAAGATATTGAAGGTCCAGGCCCATAATGGCTTAAGTGCTGGGCAATACCACCAAATATGAATATATGTGCCTGAATAGGTGCCAC
Organism: Pelobates fuscus; assembly: GCF_036172605.1. Lineage (NCBI taxonomy): Eukaryota > Metazoa > Chordata > Amphibia > Anura > Pelobatidae > Pelobates > Pelobates fuscus. The sequence continues at coordinate 130,091,208 of NC_086326.1, forward strand.
ATCTCCAGCAAGTTGAGTCTTGAGAAGTGTACATTTTAGCCAACCTTGTTGGAGTATAATACCACCTATATAAAAGCTTAAAATGGCACTCAGTCAGGTTCAATCCATGGACAAATTTGTTTACCCAAATTGAGGAGGAAAACCAGTCGTTTGGGGAGATCGCTAGATTAAGTTCCTTTTCCCATATTTTAACCAGTCTATGCGGGAAGGGATCTAAGCCTTTAAGTAGCGAGTTGGCAACCGAGATAATCTTGGGTACAGTTTGAAAAGAGAATAGAGTTTGCAGCTCTTTAACACATGGGAATGTAGATTGAACAACATGTTTCTGGATATAGTGTTTGATACGAAAGTAAGTAAATATTTCTTTAGGTGGAATATGCAGATTATCTACCAACTGTTGAAAGGGTAAAATATTATCACCCTGCATAATATCCGCTATGGTTAAAGTGTCCTTATTAGGCCAGTGTCTCAATGATAAATCTTCTATATTAGCTTCTAATATATTTAGTTTGCAGGTTCTAAGGATTCGGTTGGTTAAACCCAAGATTTTCTTGATTTCTGTCCATATTTCCAAAGTGTGGGCCAGCGATATTGGGGAGTACGGTAGCACTCTCGAGAGCTTACCAGTATCTGACCAGATATAGGAATAAAGACTAGAAGCGTGTATAGCTTCGGATTCCATTTTATACCAGGGTTCAGTAAAAAATTGTGGTTCTTGTAAAATGTAAATGTGTCGTATAATGTTCGCATGATAAAGATTTATGATATTTGGGAAGTTTAGCCCTCCCTGGGACAGTTTTCTTGAAATATTTTTTTGACTTATTCTAGGCTTTTTATTGTTCCAGATGAATTTATTAATAGCCGATTGGATCATTAAAAGCCAACTTTTAGGGATTTTGAGAGGGACCATTGAAAACAGATACAGCCATTTCGGTAAAATATAGGAGTTAATAATATTGATTCTACCTGTCCATAAGGTCTCGAGGTTTTTCCATTTTTTTAAATTTTGATTCATATCTTTCATTAAGTACATTACATTCCTCTCCATTATGTGCGAGGCATTTGCTGGAAAACTAAGACCCAGATAATTAATTTCTGTGTCAGTCCAAATAAACTGGTATTTTTGGGATAGTGTTTCAACCTGTGTCGAAGATAAATTGATGGTTAAAGCTGTGGATTTAGATACATTTAACTTGAAATTAGAAATATTAGAAAATGTATCTATTTCTTTCATGAGTGCGGCTAATGATTCCTCCGGAGATATAAGAATAACCAGGGCGTCGTCCGCGTATAGTGCAATCTTTATCTCCTGAGTTTTAGTGGGGACCCCCTTAATTAAATGGTTGTTTCTAATGTTAACCGCAAAAGGTTCGAGAGAAAGAATATATAAAATCGGTGACAGGGGACACCCCTGTCTTGTACCGTTTTTAAGATCGAACCAGGACGAAGTAATATTGGGACCTACAGTTCTGGCCGAGGGGGAAGAGTACAGTACCATAATTGCAGTATATATCCAGCCTTTAAAGCCGTATGCCTTAAGGAGTTCTCTAAGGTAGTCCCACCCGACCCTGTCAAACGCTTTTTCTGCATCCAGAGACAGGGCCAGGAGGGGCTCCTTATGGTCTTTTGCTGAACCGATAACATCTATAAGCTTTCGAGTATTATTTGATGCCCATCTTCCGGGGATAAACCCTATTTGATCTGGGTGGATCAGTTTTGTAATGACCGATTTCAATCTCTCAGCAATAATGGCGGAATATATTTTCATATCTACATTGATTAATGCGATCGGTCTGTAGTTTCTTGGGTCCCTACTATCTTTACCAGATTTTAAAATTGGGACGATATTTGATTGTAATAATTCCTTAGGTATGGCCTCATTTTCTGCAAGTTGATTAAACATTTCCATAAGAGGTTTTAAAAGATAGGATTTCATATATTTGTAATATAAGTTTGAAAAACCATCAGGGCCTGGGGTTTTATTTGTAGCTAATCTCTCAATTTGAAATTGTACTTCTTCGGTTGAAATCTTTCTATTTAAATTGGTCAAATCCTGGGAAGAAATTCTCGGCAATTGGGAATTTAATAAATATTCCTTGATGTCTTTGGTTTCTGGGGATAGCCTTAGATTGTAAAGGTCTTGGTAAAACTGGTTAAACTTTTGTCCAATCTCAGATGGAGTGGAGTATACAATGTGGTCAACCACCAGCTTTTCTACCCTGTTTTTTGCTTGTTGGTTGCGTAATCTCCTAGTTAGACCTTTACTCGCTCTGTTACCCGAGACGTAATGATTTAATTTTAGTTTATATATATTTTGCTTAATTTTTTCCTCTTCTTTTAAGTTAATTTGAGTTTGTAAAATTTTTAATTGGGTTCTCAACTCCGGAGAAGATTTTAATTTATTCTTTTTAGAGCATGAGTAGAATTCAATATATAAGTCAGGCAGTATTGTGCCGTTCTTTTTCTTAAGGAAGTGGTCTATTTTAATTAGATAGCCCCTCATTACCGATTTATGCGTGCACCAATTTATTAACGGAGAGGTATCTCCCGGGTTGTTTTCTGCCCAAAAATATTTCAATAATTTGGTGAGGTCCTCCCTATTACTAGGGTCTTTTAAAATGTTATCATTTAGTCTCCAAGTATTACGATGTAGAGGGGGAGAATCCCCGAGATCAAATAGGACGAAACTATGGTCTGACCAAGTGTTTTCCCTTAGATTAATATGGTTAAAGAGCGGGATGGTGTTGGCATTTGTTAAGCAAAAATCTATCCGGGAGTAAGTACCATACACCCCGGATAGATGGGAAAAATCTTTTTCAGAGGGGTGTAATAGTCTCCACATATCGTATAGATTATATTGTTTACAAATATTATTCAATTTTTTTGCTTGTTTGATAGCTCCTTTGTTGTTTGATAAGGGAGATAAAAAAGTTCTATCCATAGCTGGATCACTAACACAGTTAAAGTCCCCGGCAATGATCAAATGTCCCCTGCAGATTTTATCAACTTTGTCCATTATCAGGGAAAATTTGGTCATTGGGTCGACATTAGGTAAATAGACATTAACCAGAGTAAAAACTCTATCATCAATCTTACATAATAGAATAATGAACCTCGCTTCTAAATCCAATTCAATATGGAGAATATCCAAGTTAATATCTTTTCTGAATATAATTGCCACACCTCTTTTTTTTTTTTCTGTTAGTGAGGCCTGAATCACCGTTGCAAAATTTTCTCCACCCCAAGTTTGTTTAGTGTCTTTAAGCCAGTGCGTTTCTTGTAGAAACGCTACCTGTATGTTTAGTTTCATCAGCGAATCATACAGTCTGTGCCTTTTCTTATTTGTATTAAGCCCCTGGACATTCAGGGATAAAAAGTTCAACATAGAAATACATATAGACAATATTTTTTAACTTCCTGAAAAAAACAAAACCAAAAATAACTTGTCACACTATCATTAAAATAAAAAAAGGAAATACGACACCCAACATGTATACCATCAGATGGAGGGCACTGAATAAGCCCCCCATCTACATTCAACCGTTTAGGTAAAAACCTAATGCTATTGTAGTCATTGAAAGCCATATAGGTACAATGAAAATCGAGTAGCATAGCTACACAAGAGGGGAACCCTGAACCATGCCTGAGATAGAAACCAGCCCCTGAATTGCCCTCCCTTTGTTGTGTTGCTTCTCTCCCATTATATAGCTGGGGGAGGGAGACAATGAGAGGGAAAGAGAGAGAGAAAAAAAAAAAAAAAAAAAAAAAAAAAAAATATCCCCAAATTTTTATTTAATTTGTAAATATCTTAATTAGTCTATCATTATTTATACATAGTGCACACAATAAGAATATTTTGTGTGTAAACGTTAATTGCTAGTGACTTAAGCTTGTGGAGAAATTAGTGAATTTGTGGTGAATTATCTCACTTGGGACAACTCCCTAGTGTTAGCTTTTAAAGTGTTAATTGTTTAGCAGCAATTTTACATAAGACCTATAGAGTGATAGTGAGTTTAGTTAGACATGGGTATCCTTCTACTAATACAACACCTATAGGATACCTATGGTGACTAATTTATATTTTTAATACATTAATACATTATGCAATATGTGAGCACAAAAAGTGATATCCTATGTTATTTCCCCCTTTTCTTTCCCTTTTTCTTCCCCTTCTCTCTTCCTTCCCCCTTCCGGGTGGTTTTGCCCACGAATATAGAATAAGGGCAAACAAAAAAAAAAAAAAAAAAAAAAAAAAAAAAAAAAAAAAAAAAAAAAAAGGCAGGGCATTCTTTTATCTATCAATACCTTAATCTCAATGCCTATAATATATGTCTAAGTTGTTCTTGCAATTGCTATATAATGTGTTACATTTGTATATACATTCACAAATATGTACCATATACCACCGCCTAGGGCATTGAGAACAGCATTACCTGTCCCTTTCTCTTTTTTTTTCCTTCTTCTTTTTCCTTGCCCTTTGTTACCCCCTTTTTTGACATATTAATTAAATCAAATAAGATTTACTTTAGTACATGTAAAATAATATTGGAGTTATTTACACATGGATATCCATCTAGTGGGGGACGCCCAGGCAGTGTCTACATTTTCAAAGAGTAAGATAATTAGTATATTTATAGAGGCCCAATGAAAACAAGTGAATGTTGCTTTTTCATATGTTAACTTGTAAAAAAAAAAAAAAAAAAAAAAAAAAAAAAAAATTACCATAATTAATATAATTAATATAATTTTCAAATACCCTCCCTTCCCTCTCTCTCTCTCATCCCATTTCTCTTAATCCACTTTCTAACCACCCAAGGGCGTTTATCCCCCTATATTATACGATTATAAATCTACAGCAATAATTTATTGTTTTTGAGCCAATCTATTAGAGATGCATTGGTCTCAAATATTTCTCTCTTGCCTTCAAAGGAAAGGCTGAGTTTTAAAGGGAAAAGCCTCTTGTATTTTATATTGTGGCTTCTCAGAGATCGAGTGGCAAAGCTGAATGTTTTTCGTTTTGTTCTAGTTTCGAAGGATAAGTCCTGAAATACTTTGACTTTCTGAAAAGGACCTTCAGAGACTGGGTTGGTTCTTGCAAGTTTCAGGATGGTTTCTTTGAAGTCAAATGAAAAAAAACATGCTATAATGTCTCGAGGAGAATCATTTTGAATAACTTGTGGTTTGAATGTCCTATGGCATCTTTCTATTATCAAATCTGAAGATTTAAAGGGGACACCCAATATAATTAAGTACTCCGTCACGGATTGCTTAACATCCTCTTGACTGCCTTTTTCTGGGATATCTCTAAAGCGTAGATTTTTCCGTCTAGAGCGATCTTCTAATTCAGATAATTTGTTTTGAAGATTTAGAGTGACCCGCTGAGTTTTATCATGATCTTCTGTTAAATTTTTTACTTGGGAGTCTAGTTGTTTAAGATGGTCTTCAAAAGTTTCCATTTTTGCTACGAGAACTTTTATTTCAGTTTTAATATCCAGTTTGATTTCTGCGGCAGTTGAAGCCAATTCCGTTTTGAACTCATCCAGGTTGGTCTTTAAACTAGTTTGGAGCAAGGAAATGGTTATTAACTCTTTATCAGGATTACTTATTGGTCCTGGATCCAAAGTTTCCAAGGTCACATCCATCTCATTTAATCTATGTTTGGAGTTCTTATGTTGCTGGGGGGAAAAATATGTTGTGAGTGATTTATCCTGAGATTTATCTTGGGAGAGGTCTTTTTTGTCTTTCCTAGAAGAGAGTTTGGTTTCATGTGTTTTTTTCGTAGCCATGTTATAGCAATTCACAGCTTATGGAGCGAACAAGCCCACCAATCAATCTTTATTCAGTCTTTGGTCGGACTTGCTTAGATCTTCCTTAAGTCTTTTCCGTTTTCTTTTAGTTTTTCTTTTGCTTGTCTTTTACTTTCTCTTACTTTCTCTTCCTCCCTGCTACGTGCAGCCTTCTGTGAAGTCTTTTTTTTTTCTTTTTTTTCCCTTCCCTTCCCCTTCTTCTCTCTCTTTTTTTTCCTTTTTCCCCCCCCTTCCAGCACTGCTCTCCTCCTCTCGTCCTTTCTTTAAGAGTGTTTTAAAATAAATTGTCAAATTTGCCTGATATCTATACTGTGGTCAGGGTTGTTTCAGCCTTTGCCTCTTATTGCACGGTAATTGGTGCCTCAGCCACAGCCAGAAAGAGAAAAAAAAAAAAAAAAATAAAAAAAAAAATACAAAACCTGTGTGCTTATAGCGATATCGTGTCTCTCTTGTTTTTTATTTATATATTTTTTTTTTTTTTTTTATTATATATATTTTTTCCTTTTTCTTTTCTATTTTTTTTCTGTTCTTTCCCGTATTTTTCCTTTTGCCTTTTTTACTTATTGAGCTGGATTAAGCTCAGAATGTAGAGAGCTCAAGGTATAACTGTCAGCATTTTTGGGTTTACACTCAATATCAGGCAATTAAAGTATGCGTTTGTACTCGCTACGACCGAGTGCAGAAACAATTTAAAGGTTTCAAGTATATAAAGTTCTACTTCACCGTATTATTCCAGCGTATGTACAATAGGGATACATAGTTTACTTCCAGCAAGATTTCAGAACGCCAACCAAGTGGACACAAAACGAAGTATGTTTTAGAGAGACAGCACTCCGGGTCTAGAGCTGAGGCTGATGACACACAGTTTTCGGCGGTTACCGTTGGCGCTATTGTTCGGTTCTGCTTCCGTTCCGACACCAAAGGCCAGCGTAGGGACACTCCTTGAGGGGAAAATATACAGGTTGTTTGATCGATCTCTTGCACAGCGCGGGAGAGTTTTCAGGCGCGGCTACCTCGGCGAGGCATAGCGGGCTCCCCTCCTACTCCGTCATCACGGCGAACGCACGCACTCACGCCCACACGTCATGACGTCGGCCATGTTTTCGCAATTGTGTACATTTTCATATAACGGATGTGTATAAAGGGATCTAATGTGTGTATATGACCCAGAGTTGGGTAAGGGATCTAGTGTGTGTCTGGAACGTAATGTGTTTATGAGTGCAGTATGTGTGTGAGGGGTTCTGTAATGTGTGTGTCCCAGCACTCAGTGCTCCCGGTCTTTTCCGTGCTCCGGTGCAAACAATCTCCAACCAGTATAAAGTATCCAAGAAGAGAGCACTCTGGAGTCTTGTAATATGAGAAAGTAAATGCTGCTTTATTTTGCAGAGTACAAAAAAGTGTCGACGTTTCAGTCAATGTTGACTTTTTTCAAGACCATATACCGTATTTATCGGCGTATAACACGCACTTTTTCCCCCTGAAAATAGGGGGAAAATCGTGGGTGCGTGTTATACGCCGATATCCCATAATTACTTACCCGTCCTGAAGCGTGGGCCGGCTTCACAGCTTGCACCGCGGTACAGGAACTTTAATTTCATGTTCCGGTTTCCGGCGGGACTGAAAGGAAGTGTGCACAATAGTGTGCACACTTCCTTTCAGTCCCGCCGGAAACCGGAACATGAAATGAAAGTTCCTGTACCGCGGTGCAAGCTGTGAAGCCGGCCCACGCTTCAGGACAGGTAAGTAATTATGGGAGGGGAAGTACACTATGGGAGGGGAAGTACACTATGGGAGGGGAGGGGAAGTACACTATGGGAGGGGGGGGGGGAAGTACACTATGTGTGGGGAGGGGAGGGGGGGAAGTACACTATGGGAGGGGAGGGGAGAATGGGAGGGGAGGGGGAGAATACTATGGGAGGGGAGGGGGAGAATACTATGGGAGGGGAGGGGGAAAATACTATGGGAGGGGGGAGAATACTATGGGAGGGGAGGGGGAGAATACTATGTGAGGGGAGGGGGAAAATACTATGGGAGGGGGGGAGAATACTATGGGAGGGGAGGGGGGAGAATACTATGGGAGGAGAGGGGGAGAATACTATGGGAGAGGAGGGGGGGAGAATACTATGGGAGGGGAGGGGGGAGAATACCATGGCAGGGGAGGGGGGAGAATACTATGGGAGGGGAGGGGGGGGAGAATACTATGGGAGGGGAGGGGGGGAGAATACTATGGGAGGGGGGGAATACTATGGAAAGGGGGGAACACTATGGGAGGGGGGGAATACTATGGAAAGGGGGGAACACTATGGGATGAGGGGGGAATACTATGGGATGAGGGGGGGGAATACTATGGGAGGGGGGAAATTTCCTGGAATTTCTTTCTAAAAATGAGGTGCGTGTTATACGCCGGTGCGTGTTATACGCCGATAAATACGGTATATATTATAAATATGTTCGGAAGTATTGTGTGTGTGAGAGGAACCGCGCCCCAGATAGTGGCGGTAAACCGTTTACCATTTACGGTTTATACCCAAATGGTTTACTTTACCAGATACTTTATACCCAAATGGTTTAAATATAGAATTTGATTTGTTTAATTTCTTATTAAAATCAAAAAAGTATAATCAATCACAATTCTTTACAACTTAATTTTTATCCTATTTTATATTAAACTATTATTCTCATTCCATCTCTTATTTTATCCAATCAAGTCCTATTATGTATTTTTATGTACAATATCATTTTCAATATAAACATATTTGTATTTATTTTTAAGTATTTTCATTGCACATATTTTTTAAAATATGTTATGATATGTAATTCCATGCTCTATTATAAATTTATATACCTTTTATTGTTTTTTACATCAATTTCATCTATTAAGGTTTTATATGTACAAACATTATACCATCATGTACAGATTAATGTTGATTTGTCCCATTTTTATGTTTATTTATGTTTTTTCCATAATTGTGCCATTTACTAATATGGACGAAACAATACTACTACTTGAGCCCCATCTTTGTTTGAAGACTTAATGGTGCTATTCCATATGGAGCTAAGAGAAGAAAAGAGAAGCAAAGATTGTATTTTGTATTTTTTATTTGACTTTAAAAAATGATGGACATTAACTATATAGATTACCAAAGACCAAAGACTTATTCTTCAATCTATATTATCATATTCATTGCAGCACCGCCGAGTGTTTTTTCCCGAAATGGAACGCATGCGTTCCAAGACTCTCATCCGCAATACCCATTGTGCCCATAGACGTTGCGTCATTTCCAGTATGACGCAGACGGTTCCAAAATGGTCATGGATGCGTTCCACGCTGGAACACATGACACTATTCCACGTGATAACGTCGCGTAATTTCCGGTATGACGTGTGCGTTCCACGAGCGAACACACCAGGAAGTTATTGTTTAAAATTACATTAACTATATAAAGGACACCCATGGAGACTCTCTCTTACACTTCTGAAGAAGCCTGACGGGCGAAACGCGTAAAGTGGGACTCTTTTGTTTTATATATAGCCATTTTATTTTATATAATTGTTATTAAATATTATATTTTAAAGCTATATACATCTATTTTATATTTTACTTCCTGGTCACCATATCCTTTGGTGGGGATCGTACCACCCAAGCTGATTATACTAGAGCAAGTTTCTGCTCTAGGAAATGTGAGTACCATACTCTCCATTTGTATTTTTATATATTTTATCAGTATATACTATACCATTGGAGCTCTCTTTTTATCTCTTCCACAAACATTACTACTATTGAAAATTTGGAGGTACCTGCTAAAATACAGATCCTTAGACGGGGATTATTCCGTCCAAGCTATATTACGGTAGAGCTCCTGGAAAGCTCTACTAAATATGAGTGCAAACTACTTTAATTCACTCCATTTTTTTTCTCTTATTTTAATATACTACACTATGATGTCTTTTCTTTGTTTTTATTTCTGAGGATATACAAGAATTGTCCATAATTTCTATGTACGTTTTTTTTATATATTAATCACTACCTGGGGCGCGGTTCCTCTCCTTCTTTTTTGTATCCTTTTGTTACAAGGTTGGGAACCCTTGCATTAGGTACCGCAGCCTATTTTTACTGTGTATTGGAGTGAGCACCTATTATATCCTTTTTTTATGTCTGTGAGGGATGTAGTGTGTATGTGAAGGGTGCAGGATGTGTGTGTGTTTGAGGGGTGCTGTTTGTGATGTGTGGGGGCTGTGTGTGATGTGTGTGTGTGGGTGCTGTTTATCATGTTTGAGGGTGCTGTGTGTGATGGGTGTGAGGTGTGTGCTTTGTGTGAGAGTGCTTTGTGTGAGAGTGCTTTGTGTGAGAGTGCTATGTGTGAGAGTGCTGTGCGTGAGAATGCTGTGTGTGAGAATGCTGTGTGTGATGTGTGTGAGAGCGCTGTATGTGATAGTGCTGTGTGTGATAGTGCTGTGTGTGAGAGTGCTATGTGTGATAGTGCTGTGTTTGAATATTAGAAGGGATTGTGTGTTTGAGGGGTTAAAAATAAAATTAAGCAGGCATTAAATCCCCCCTCCCTTCTTACCTTTAGCCTGGGAGGGGGGGACGGTGCACTGGAACCTGGCAGAGAGGGGGGGGGGGGACCGGCACTCGCACTCTGACACCATCCTTGGTGGTACAGTGCTGAGTGAACTCTAGCCTGCGGGCTAGAGTTCACACTCGCGAGATCCAGTCATTCCCGTGGCAACGACCGGATCTCACTAGAGGAAGCTGGCGGAGATGCAAGATAGAGCTCCGCCTGGTCCTCTACCTCCCTCCCCAGCTGCATGGCTGTCCAAGTAGGCCGGTGAGGGAGATCTTTGATCTCCCCACCGACCCATAAAGGCACACAGCAGGGCCGGCGCTCGGATAGTGCCGGCCCTGCATAGACCAGCAGGGGATGACCTCCCCTGCCAGCCTCGGCCCATGGCCACTGCAGCCCACCGGGCATTTGCCCTGTGTGCCCAATGGCCAGTCTGGGCCTGATTACAGGTGATGAAGAGCTCACAACGGTAACCTCTCCAGATGTATGGAGGCCTGATGTGTTATTGCCTCACCCGGGGATGTCCAACACCCCCTCCCAAAAGGTATGCAAGTGCCCAACCATCTTGGGTCATCCTGTGGTATGAGCAGGGCTGAAGCAAGGGCCAAAAAAAGCTCAGCTCCCCAGTGACAGGAGATCAAATGTGGCTCTCATCAGGCCCCATTGGGTAAGTCAAAGAGAACAAGCATTATACTTATAGGCCCAATCAGCCACCCTCCCAACCCAGTTAAAAATACCCTATCGCAACAGCATATCACCATAAACTTCCAAAAGTAAAGAGTACCTCTATTCAGTAAGGCAAGTCATTATCATCAAGGCAGCAGGACCACTAACCATTCCTGCCCAGCTCTGGAGTTGGCAAAATCACTCTTCAGTGCCATCTGATTCACCCCATCTTCTCATAGGTGAGTCTTCATCAGTATACACTGGTTGGGACAGAGGAGATACAGATGATCTTCTCTTTGGGATCACCTGTTCCTCGATCAACCAATTCTGAACTTGGATTTCCATAAATTAAATGCTTGTAGAAACCTGGGTATGTCATCACTGCACCAAATCACTAGCCAGGAATTGCCCTGCAAGCTGAAAGGGAAGTCCGAGTGGCAATTCCCTTATTTCTTAGTGCCTTAGTCTCTGGTCATAGAGCCCTCCTTGTGTCCTGTGTTACATCCAAGAGGTCTTGAAATAGGGACACTGTGGCTGACCGCCTGGCACCCTGACTGGGTGCCTCGGCCAATCGATGCTTACTAGCATCCCCGAGTACTTCCAAGCACTCCACTGGACATCATAACCACCGTAATCCTGCAGCCAGCATTACAGCTTGGTTGGGGTCTCATGTCCTCCACCCACCCTAGACCCAAGACCAGGATCCATTTTCCAGTGGTAGACCTCTCCTAATACAGAGAGTAAAAGCAGGTAGCACCAGTTGTAATCCAAGGGAGTACAATGATTAAAGCAATCCACAGAGTGAATATAGCTGTTCTCTCCACACATGAAATTAGGCTCTTTGTTGAGGGTGAAATGGAACTGGTTTAATGGGAGCCACACATGGCCTTTTATGTGAATCCTCATGCAAGGGGTTTACCGTAACATATTCCAGTGGCATTCTCCACTAGAGCTAAAAGGAGACTACAGTAAAACATCCACATAATTACATTAACTCCAGGACATACAGATCAAATACACCCCAAAAACATTCATTTAACAATTGAGTACCCCCTCAAGTCCTATATCCCCAGATAGCCTGGATCTGAGTGCCCAACATTTCCCGAAAGCACTCGGATCCTGCGAACGTGGCGAAATGCCATGGGGATATAGTTTAGACCGACCGCACACCAGGCTCCTGCCCAAAATAGTTCCATGGAATTAGGCTGTGTTTGGTCGGTCCCATTCGTGAGTACGAAGTACAGTAAAAGTATGAATGCAACCAGTTCATATGCACACTTAGTCTTTGTCCCTTGTTCAGGAGTGTGTTCCCACCGAATGCCGCTCTTCTCAGACGAATATAACCGAACATACATGGAGATGGAAGTTCCAGCGGTGTTCGCGCCATCGAGTGTCCGATAATAGTTCCATGCATTCAACAACCAAACACCGCTGGAACTTCTATCTTCACGTATGTTCGGTTATATTAGTCTGAGAAAGATGGCCGCCGCAACGTGTTCGTCTACACGAACAACGACCACACATCTGATCTCTTTGAACGTTGCGGTTTTGAAGTGTTAATGAGATCAAAAGGGTCAATTGGCAGCACACGACTCCCACGGGTGGTCCAACTATTCAGGAGTTCATTCAGGATAAGAACAGGATGGGTTCAATCCATTCGATACATCCATATGCAGTCCAAAATACACGAACAGTGCCTTTTTACAGTGCTTTAACCAAGGTCTATCCCAGGGGCCATAGTCCTGGGGCAAGAGGCTGGCCTGCAGGCCACTTCAAGAACCGTGAAGAGGTTCAATTTGTTACAGACACTTCTGCACCTTGGAACATGATAGAAGCTGAATTTCTTGTGGCTGCCATACTTTTCTCCTTCAGGCTATAGGAGTGTAGGCAATAGATAACATCTCAGGGCCTACCGTTTTGCTTCAGCTGACCCAACAACCAATGGTTCTGATCAAAGAGCATTTCATCTGGGCTTCCTTGCTTAAAATATTGTGGAACAAAGCTTCAGGTAGAGGGATAGTGTCTAGTTCAGGTAGGCCATGTACCTTTTATTCTGCTTCCAACTCCTAATCTTCAAATCCTCCATTTGCATGAGCAGGGTAAGTAAAAAATGTCCCTGTTGGGTGGCTGTGATCCCTGCAGCTCTATGTCGAATGTTGATATACAATTCCCCAGGGTACCCATGCAGTGGCGAGGAGACCCTGTCTGTGTTGTACCAGAGCCTGTGGGCTTCTTTGTGCAGAGCATTTTTGAGAAAAAGGGGTGACATTATAGCTTTTAAGCTGCTAGGGGTGCAAAGCTCCATCAGCACACATCCTGCACCATGCTCAGTCAGGTCATGCCCCCCAATATTAATCGTATACACTGTAACTGTTTAATCATTATACTGAAAATGTGCATACAGTACAATTTACAATACATTTGGTGATGTTAAAGATTGTACTACTGACCTTTCTTCCGAACCTCTAACGTGTCCTGAGCAGATCGAAGTTGTTGTTCCATTGAGGTTACTTTAAGTTTCAGTGCTTCAAGATCTAAAATGATAACCAATATCATGTGATGAATTCACATTGTGCCAAACACATTGACACTATCAGCCACTGGATTGTAGCCCTAAAAATAAGTCCCTGTTTCATTTTAGTGGGTTCCCAGTGGTTGGAACAGGCAGATCATTCTTTATGTTTACAATAGTGGTATCACTTTTCAGAGTGCAACGGAGAACACTGTAATACTCAGAAGAGTCAAATAAAGGTGTTTTGTAAATTTTATTTCAGTATCAATTATACTGAACTTGACGAATGGTTCATTGACCTAATTAGATCTGAAGAATTGGTTGCTTAGTGCAGCATTTGATATTACAAAGGAGAATTACTTTTCCATGACACCAACTATGCAGTAAACTCATTTTTTGAGATTAAATAATACTGTTAATCAAGAGATTAAAGAAAGTGAGTGGAGTAGAAAGGTACAGGGAATATAGCTGATTGCAAATACAAACTAGATACATCCTTCATTGTGTCTAATGAACAGACTGACTATGTGTCTGAGAAGCAGGCTTCAAACAATACAAAATAGCAGACTGTTCTGATATAATAAGCTCATAAAAAATCCATAGCCATATAAGCACTAAGCTTTAGAAGCTGAAAAGGCATTTGATCGCCTGAATTGGTAATTAATGTAAGCCACCCTGAAAATGTCTTTCCAGACATTTCCTATTTACTCTAAGTGTTATATACACAACATAAGTTATTATAGAACTGTTAAAATAAATTTGTCTCAGGAGTTGGGACTGGTTTATGAAGAGAAGCATAAGGCTTGATCTTCAAATCTCCTGAGACTTAATGACATATAAAGACATGTATCTTGGGGTATGGAGTCAAATCCCTATAAAATGTTTCCCTAGGCGTACATACAGGGCCGGCGCTACCCGTAAGGCGACCTAGGCAGCCGCCTAGGGCGCAACTTAGCAGGGGGCGCCGGATCCCTGTGCCCGGTGTCACCGGTGCGGCTCCTCATGCTGCGCCGTCTGAGCGCTTTTACAAGCCTCAGGCGGCGCAGCACTGCTGCATGGAGGGCAGGCGGGTTTGAGTGACCGGCAGGAGGGAAGCACAGAGCGCTCCCTCTTAATGGTCTCTCAATGTAGCATGGCCGGGCGGCGCGGAACGCGGGACAGGAACCTCTGTTTCCTGTACCCGGCCGCCGGCGGAATGACAGGAAGTGAGCACTCTCTGAGTGCTTCCCTTCAGTCCGCCGGCGGCCGGGTATAGGAAACAGAGGTTCCTGTCCCGCATTCCGCGCCGCCCGGCCACGCTACATGGGCAGGAGGGGAGGGTAAGGACCACGGGGGTAAGGACCACTGGGGGGATAAGGACCACGAGGGGGGTGGGTAAGGACCACTAGGGGAGGGGAAGGGGGAGTAAGGACCACTAGGGGAGGAAGGACCTCTAGGGGAGGGAAGGGTAAGGACCACTAGGGGAGGGGAGAGTAAGGACAACTAGGGGAGGGGAGGGGGGAGTAAGGACCACTAGGGGAGGGGTGGGTAAGGACCACTAGGGGAGGGGAGGGTAAGGACCACTAGGGGAGGGAGGGGGGATCAGAACCACGAGGGGGGGATAAGGACCACGGGGGTAAGGACCACTGGGGGGTAAGGACCATGAGGGGGGGATAAGGACCACTAGGGGAGGGATGGGGGGGATAAGGACCATGAGGGGGGGATAAGGACCATGGGGGTAAGGACCACTGGGGGGGTAAGGACCATGAGTGGGGGTAAGTACCACTAGGGGAGGGGAGGGAGTAAGGACCACTAGGGGAGGGAAGGGTAAGGACCACTAGGGGAGGGGCGGTAAGGACCACTAGGGGAGGGGGGAGTAAGGACCACTAGGGGAGGGGAGGGTAAGGACCACCTGGGGGGGGTAGTAAGGCCCACTAGGGGAATGGAGGGTAAGGACCACTAGGGGAGGGGAGGGGGGTGTAAGGACCACTAGGGGAGTGGAGGGTGGAGTAAGGACCACTGGGGAGGGGGGTGAAGGAACACAGGGGGAACGGGGTGGGGAGGTAAGGACCACTGAGGGAGGAGGAGGGGAGGTGCACTAGGGGTTTGGGAGAGGGAGGACGACTAAGGGGGGAAGGACCACCAAAGGGGGGTAAGGAGGGAAGACCACTAAGGAGAGGGGAGGAGGGTAAGGACCACCAAGGGGGGGAGGATAATGACCACTGAGGGGGGGGGGCGGAGATTACCACTAAGGGGGTGGGGGAAGTAGGGAAAGGTCTACTAAGGGGTTTGGGAGAAGGAGGACCACTAAGGGGTTTGGGAGAGGGAGGACCACTAAGGGGGGGAGGGGGGAGTGAGAAGACCACCAAGGGGGGACTGCAGAGGGACAGGGGGCCAAGGGAGAGCACTAAGGGACAGAAGGGGAGAACACGGAGGGACAGAAGGGAAGGGGAAATCAATAATTGACCGGAGGGGAGAGCACTATGAATTTAAAAAAAAAAAGAGCTGCTCCCCTCTCAGTCCCTATCCTACCCCACAAACCCTCTCTTTTACACTACACACATACACAATGCATCCCCCCCCACACACACAGATACATACAATGCATTCCTACTCACACACATACACACCTGAAACATACAATGCATCCCTTACGTTCACACAAACACTCATTCTCTTACACACAGAAACAAAATGCATCTCTTACATAATTAATGCATGCCTTACAGACACACACTGCATTCAATTGCATACACAGAAACAAACCTTGCACCCCTTATACACACACACCCAGAAACATACAATGCATTCCTTACACGCAAACACACACTGCATCCCCTATAAACACACTTCATCCCTTACACAAATTGCACACATAAAACATCCCCAACTCATGGATGGACCATGTAGGTGGATTTATGGGTGGGCATTGTAGGCATACTCATGGTCAAGCCCTGGGGGCCCAGACCTTGAGCTGTGTAAGGGGCCCTAAAAATGGAGCTGCTTCCTGTTCGTTAATTGTTGTGAGCACTGTTAAAAACAGTCTCCAGAGAGCCTCTTCTACACCAGACCTGTGGAGCCAGACTGAGCCCATCATCAGCCTCTTGTCCTCATCTGGTGGTAAGTAGGCAATCCAATATATTATTAGTGGCACTAATCTCTAATTTATCTCACATTAAATGGATACTATAGTCACCAGAAGCACTACAGCATAATGTAGTGGTTCTGGTGTCTATAGCCTGTGCCTGTAGGCTTTTTAATGTAAACACGGTCTTTTCAGATAAAATACACTTTGTGAAGACTGGCGTTGGCCCATATGGCAGAGCATATGGGCGGGGAATTGTGATGTCACATGGTGGGCAGGACATATGGGGGGGCAAATTTTTTTTTGCCTAGGGCGGCAAAAATCCTTGCACCGGCCCTGCGTACATATACCACTATGCACATGGAAATGTACAGCAGCACATGTATTTTATTCTAATGTTAGATTTCTATTGTATATTAACCACAGTTATTAAGACAAATTCAGAGCAAGAATTATTTGTAACAAGCCATAGGAGGAGTAAAAGGGACTTATTATTATTATTTTTTTTTTTAAATATTGCTTCCATGCTAGATAACAGTATGTATTATGTATTATGGGTACATATGTTTGAATAAATTGGAAAGATAAACACATTTTGTACATCTTGGTCCATTTGGTGCAATGATCATAAGAAAATTATTAAATTATTGTTTAGAAAAAATAAAGTTTTACACATACCTGAAGCACCACTATCACCTGTATCCCCCTTTGGACCTGGTGATCCCTGTTCTCCTTTTAGTCCTGGTTGTCCTGGAGGTCCTAGAGGGCCTTGCAGTCCAATTGGTCCTAAATAGAATTAAATTAAAACAAAATAATACCAAGGTGATGAGTTGATGTCTTATCATTTTTGAAATCCCTGTATTCCAATAATAAAAAGTATTTTAGATAATAGTATTGATAGCAAAATATGAATATGTATCTATTCATCTGTGAAAGGATCTGTATGATTCACTGAGACAAACAGAGCAATGTTGCACAACAATATTTGTTGTAATTAGTTGTACTTTGCGATCATTCCTCCTGATGACATTTGTGGCTGAAATCAAATCAGTGTTCCATAGATAGTGATTATAACCTGAGCTGCGTACCTTTCTCGCCTTTTTCACCCTGTGGTCCTGTGTTTCCATCTTTTCCACATGAAATGACAGTATAGGTATTGTTTTCTATATCTTGGCATATCTGGCTAGTGGCTGCTACAAATGGCACAGTAAGTGCAATGAAACCGAGAATCCAAAAATGGTTCATATTTCAAGTCTTTTATACCTATAGATTAAAATATACAAACAAATAAAATGTTAAAAGACACACACACATAAAGTAAAAGGTCTGTATAACTAAAAATTGTTAGATGCATCAGATACATTTTTAAAGAGTGTTAATAAAGAATTGCATACCTTTTTTCCACACCAATGTGCTTGCTGGAGAAAGTGTTGAGAAGAAATGGGACAGGCACATTAATATATAGTCGTCTAAGCTTCCTCCAAAGAAAAGATTATTAGATGATAATTCTACAGCGTATTGCAAAATGTAAACAAACTCTGGAGAAACAAAGGAAAATAACAGATTTTTAGATTACTGTGGGACAATTAAAACAATAAATGATATGCATGAATCTGATATGCAAACAAAACGCATTATTATTATATGTAGTCAATATTGACTGCAGATGTTTAAAGAAAATGTCACTTTGCTCCGGCGAAGTTTAGATTAATAACCCATTCTGCTCATAGAGTTCTGAGAGCAGTCTCTCAATCTCAAGGTATAATATGTTTAATTACACAATGTCTCTCGAGCCGAGGACATGCATGTCTGCTTTAGTCTATGACTGGCTTCCCCCGAAAGAACATTTTTTTTGAAAGTGTAAATGACTACAGCTAATACAGTACCTATGTTAAATTCGGTTTCAATATAAAAAGCTTCATGACAAAAAATACAGAATCTTTCACAATATCACACAGTTAAAGTGCTTCAATCAAATAAAGTGCATTAAGTGTAATTGCACGGAAGTGAGCCAAAGTGCATATTAAAACGCTTAACTTCCCTTCTAGCAATGGAGTTACCTGAAGATCTCCTCAAATCTTCAGTCAATGTAAATATAATATATAGGGTGAGTCCAGCTAGGGGAGAGAAAAATGGTAGAACATAGTGCAACACTGTGGAACCCAAATGGGCAAATATTTAGGTGCCAATGGGTCATTCACACTTTAAAGCCAAATAAAGAGCCTTCAGAAATCTTTAGATGTATGCTTTCTCAATTCATGGAGTTGGGTTTTGTGGGTCTCTTTTATTCATAATACATAAAGTGTAGCCAAATAAGATGACTATATAGTTCAAGTGTGCAGTACAAAATTTATTTACTTACAGAGAAGTAAAGAACAACAGGCATCAAAAAATAAAGGTAAAAGCCAGTCCTACGCATTTCATCCCTCTCAGGGACTTCCTCTGGGACTGTTTCTCATTTGAAGATAGTGCCCAATGCATAAAAACTTCCCTCCTTTCGCTCCCACACATATGCACCCTACAATCAGTCCAAATCTTCTTCCTATAGGTTTGTTCTGTCTTTCTCCGCCTGATCACAATCTTCCCATGATTACTTCCTGCCCGTGTCCGCCTGGCGTCATTGCGTCCCGTGCGTGAAGACGTCGTTCCACGCATGCATTTCAACCTCGTCATAATGTCCGCCGGAGTCTCATGGTGGCGCATGCGTTCCACCATGTGTTCCACTTAAAGGAAGTCCGATGTATTCCGGATAAAATGCTTATAAGAAATGGGTGGGCTGGCGAAACATGTAGGAAAGGGGGAGGGAAAAGGGTTAATTGACTACTGATCACAGTCTATATAGAAAAACTTGGTTTAACACCACATGTTCAAATACATCAGTTTTAAATACATCTATTTACAAAATATATCAATTTGGAACAATCCTGATGGGAGTAGGCAGAAATTGTGTACTCAGTGCTGTTATTCACTATATGGACAGAGTGAAAATGTTGATATATCGAAAGAATAATAAAAAAAAAATAATAATAATGCTAAAAAAGGAAAATACCAGTTTTTTGGATTTATGTGGGACAATTAAAACAATACATTATAAGCATGAATCTGATATGCAAACACAACGCATTATTATTATATCTATAGTCAATATTGACTGGAGATGTTTAAAATAAATGTCACTTTGCTCCGGTGAAGTTTAGATTAATAACCTATTCTGCTCATAGAGGTCTGAGAGCAGTCTCTCAATCTCAAGGTATAATATGTTTAATTACACAATGTCTCTCAGGAGCCGAGGACATGCATGTCTGCTTTAGTCTGTGACTGGCTTCCCCCGAAAGAACATTTTTTTTGAAAGTGTAAATGACTACAGCTAATACAGTACCTATGTTAAATTTGGTTTCAATATAAAAAGCTTCAATAAAGATAATATCAACAACTAATCAAGTTATTTTGCTTTTCTTTAAAATACATTTTCCTTATCAAGAATACCCCTTGGACCAATGAGGGAGGGGTTCATGACAAAAAATACAGAATCTTTCACAATATCACACAGTTAAAGTGCTTCAATCAAATAAAGTGCATATAAGTGTAATTGCACTTAAGTGCTTAAGTGAGCCAAAGTGCATATTAAAACGCTTAACTTCCCTTCTAGAAATGGTTACCCAATACAACTCCACATATAACTCCCAAAGGTATTGCTCTACCAACAAAGAGAGAACAGGACCAGAAAGAAATTGAGAATTCAAAGGGAATGCTATCTAAACTGCCACTTAAACTGATAAAGAACTGTTAAAATACTGGGAACATCACCTAAACTGCTAAAAAAAGGAAAAAAAAAATTTTTGCTAAAAAACAAAAAACAAAAAAAAACTGTAAGTTAGAAAAACAGCCTGGTTTCAAACAAACAAATATCAAACAAATAAATAAAGGGGGAAAAAAAAAATATAAATATAAGCGTGGAAAACAAACCCCGAATTTAAAGGATAAACCCCTCTATTTCTCATTTAAAAAAAAAAAAAAAATGGCTTCCAAACGGTCGCAGGATCTCAAAGCAACATCAAAAATGGAAAAGAAATCTTCAAAACAAGAAAAGAGACTTTCTACATTTTTTTCTCCTCAAAAAACTCAAGGTATTAACGAAGACCTCTCTTCAGATTCCTTTATTGATACAACTTTGCCACTTACAGAAACATCGACAATTACTATAGAAATTATAAAATCATTATTGGATGATGCTTTAAAACAGATAAAAAAAGAGATCCAGGAAAATTCCAGTGACCTTAAAAATGATATCTCTAAAGTATTAACTAGAATACAAACAATAGAAGATAAGCAAGATCACACAGAGCTTCAGATTCAATCCTTTGGAGAGTCCCACAAAGAAATGGAGCTCAAATTGGAGCAACTGGAAACTAAAATAGCAGACTTAGAAGACCGGGCCCGCAGAACAAATTTAAAATTCAGAAATATCCCAGAAGATATAACAAACGATAAATTGAAAGATTTTCTGAAGGAGCTGTTTATATCCCTCAAATTATCACTAGGTCCTCATGAATTAATAATGGACCAATGCCATAGAATCTTTAAGCCTACAAGTATCAAGAATGACTCTCCAAGAGATGTAATAGTGGCGTTTCATTCATATGACACGAAAAACCAAATTTTGTTTGCCTTAAAAAACAACAGATCAACAGAAGAAAAATTTAAAGGGATATTCGCCGTTCCTGATATCTCTTACCACACAAGAGCTAAAAGAAGAAACTTTTCACCAATATTTCAAACGTTAATAAAGCACAATCTGAGGTTTAGATGGCGACATCCTGCTTCCTTGCAAATATATTACCATAATGAATGGATTTCATTCACAACATTCGAGAAAGCCAATGAATGGCTGTCACAACATATAGAGAAGTAAAGCGAAACTAAAGTGAAAGACAAGACCAGGAATAAAAGAGCAAGAGGGAAAGGAGAAAGAAAAGAGAAAGAGAAAAGAGAAAAAAAAAAAAAAGACACATGGTGAAATGAAAAGAAAATGGGCAAGAAGAGAGAGGGGGAAAAAGGAAAATTTAAGAAAAAAAAAAAAAAAAAAAAAGGGGAAATAAAATAAGAGACTGTAAAATCAGAACATCAGCCATAGACTACAAGCGGTTTACTACTTCACTAGGACTATCAATCCCATAATAGATTAATAAGATGGTCTTGGAAAGACACTATAAAAAAAAAAAAAAAAAGTATGTACCAAAGTCTTTATAGGCCTATTGGACTTTGCGTAATTGATCATTAAGTATTAATTACTTCAAGAACTGTTTTGTTGAAAATATTTAGGGGGTATTCTCACAGTAATCACATATTACAGTGGAACGTAATAGTATAAGATATAATACAAGAATTTTGCACGATGAATTGAGCACTGTAAATTGATCATTGCGAAGTTGTGGAACATAGCGCGAGATATTAAGGATTATACGAGTATGTAATAGGAGTATATAATATTGTATGATATACATAGTAGATATAAGGTATTTGAGAAATTGAACACGGAACATAGTGTAATCCATCACATGAAATTATGCACAGGCAATGTATGTAAGAAACCACTAGAAAATATGTATGTAAAGAGGAATTATCCATTTCTTAGATATCACGTACTGTAAGCACAAGAAAAGGGCATTTGAAATTAAGATATGTTAAAGCACTATAGCACAGAAATTATCCATGGTATGATAAAAATTAAAAAAAAAAAAAAAAATGCTTTGAAGTAATTAGGCACTAGAAGCTATTGAGCTATGCCATAGGAAACGCTGTATAATAAGATTACAAAATACAGTCTATGAAAATATTTTAAGATAAGGTTACTCCTCTTCTCCCTAGTTTTATATATTGTCCCTTATTATCTCCAATAAGGACTCCCTCCCTGTGGGTATCTATATGATACTTTGATGTTGGAATCTTGTTGTATTACAATATATAGGTGCTGCTTAACCGGCAGGAGCTATACAGGTCTGATGCTTTTTAGCATCTTGAGTTATTTGTTGTTTGTTTTTAAATGTAGTTGTGCATATACTTGGCTGAAAATGGAAGGGTTTGTGGGAATCGCTTGTTTACAGGGGATCGGTTAGAAATTAATCAATAAAAATGCTAAAATTGATATCAATAAATGCCCAAGGACTCAATTCCCCAAATAAAAGAGCATATCTATATAATACCCTAATAAAGGAAAAAGCTCAAATTTCCTTTATTCAAGAAACCCATTGGAAAAAACAAGATAATCACTATTGGAACTATAAAAAGTTTAAAATTATTGCGGAAGCCTCGGATCAAATAAAAAAAAAAAAAGGGGGTTGCAATATTGTTTTCTAGTCTGATCAATTATTCATGTGATTATTCTGAAAGTGATACAGAAGGGAGATTTATTATATGGATAGGTAAGATTAACGAGATCCAATATACTTTACTGAACATCTATTTGCCAAATAAAGCTCCAATAAGATACCTATCGAAAATAATGAGAAGAGTAGAAACAATTCGTAAAGGAATACTATTGATAGCGGGTGATTTTAACTGTGACCCTAAACTAGATAAACAAGAAAAATTTGGGCAATGTATAGATGGAAGTCTAGCTAACCAAGCAGCTTGCTTAAACAATTTGGCAAAAAAAAAATGATATATTTGATCTATGGAGAATTTTTCATCCTAATGAACGTAACTATACTCATACTTCATCGGCACATAAAACCTCAGCAAGGATAGACATGTGTTGGGGAGATTTGGATCTTTTAAAACGATTAGAAACAATCAAAATTGAAATTAATACATGGTCAGATCATGATCTTCTCATTTTAGAATTTAAAGAAAATGGGAAGAAAGTCTTTTCGCCATGGAAACTGAATGATTTCCTATTAGCAAAAAAACAAAATATTGAATACATAAAGAATCTTTCAGATTTGTTTTTTAAGGAAAATCTCCCTGAAACAACATCTAATCAAAATGTATGGTGTACATATAAAGCTGTCACCAGAGGTTATTTCATAAAGCTCGCTAGCTATGAAAAAAAAATGAGGGGGGCACCAATATCTGAACTTTATCTACAATTATATAATTACAAGCGCAAAATAATAAAAAATCTTCAGAAGACATAATTAATCAGATAAAAAAATAAAAAAATAGGATAAATCAAAAGATTCTTGAAAGAATAGAACTTAATTTAAAACGACTTAAAACTAAATTCTACTATCGAAGTAATAAAATAAACAAATTACTGACTGATCGACTTAAAAAAAACAAAATGGAAAATAAGATATATAAAATTGTAGATGACGGAAAAGTCTTGATGTCCCCAGAAGATATAGGTAACTCATTTAAGAAATATTATGAAAAATTATACAATCTCCAACATACACCTACAGAGCAGGCAATAGAAAGCTATTTAAATAAAATAAAAATCCCTAAAATTACTTTGACTCAAAAAGAAAAATTAAATCAAAAAATAACACAGTTAGAAGTAGAAGAAGCTATAAATAATCAACAATCATCAAAAGCTCCGGGCCCGGACGGGTTTTCAAACCTGTTTTTCAAATTATTTAAAAAAACTATAGTTCGTAATATGACTGCAACGTTTAATGAGATGGCCTTTTCTGGTAAAATAACCCAGGAATTATTGAGAGCCAATATAAAACCCATTTTGAAACCTAATAAATCACCAACAGAAATAACAAACTATAGGCCTATCTCTTTGATAAACATAGATATCAAATTGTATGCAGCAATATTAGCAAATAGAATTAATTTAATACTCCCTGAATTAATACATATAGATCAAATAGGATTTGTTAGAGGTCGTCATGCAAGTGATAATTCTCGCAGAATTATTGATTTATTTGAATATGCCCATTTAACGGGCACGCCCCTTCTGACCCTGTCGATTGACGCAGAAAAGGCTTTCGACAGGGTCGGATGGGGATATATGAACAGGGTTTTGAGTGCATTTGGCTTTGAGGGATGGATAGCACAGGCGATCAAGGCTTTATATGGAGGTCCATCTGCGAGAATAATAGGCTATGATATATGCTCTGAATGGTTCGATATCAACAATGGAACAAGACAGGGATGCCCATTGTCACCCCTGTTGTACGTTCTCTCAATCGAACCACTAGCTTTATCTATTAGAGAAAATCAGGGAATAAGAGGTGTGATAATTGAAGACGTAGAAGCTAAGATATGCCTATACGCAGATGATGTATTGATCTCAATAACAGACCCGAAGATTTCTCTTTTTAACTTAATGAAGGAAATTGAGAAATATGAGGATGTCTCTAACTATAAGATAAACCTCCAAAAAACAATAGCTTTATCAATCAATATAAATCTCTGTGTTTTAGCCTCTCTCCAAGAAAAATATAATTTTCACTGGACTAAAAAAGAATTTCAATATCTGGGAATTATGATTACGGCGAATCCTAAGAATATATTAGAAACTAATTTTCTAAAACTACTTAAACATACTAATATGATTTTAAGGAGTTGGCGCCCCTTAGAAATTTCTTGGTGGGGAAGAGTTAACACAGTAAAAGCATATGTTATTCCCAAATGGACTTATTTGTTCAACATGATCCCACTGAAAGTTCCGAAACCATGGTTGGACATGCTCCAACATTCTTTTTCCAATTTCATTTGGAAAGGGAAAACACCAAGAATAAAATCCCAAATTTTAACAAAAAAAATCAATCAAGGAGGAATGGCCCTCCCATTAATAAAAGACATATATGCTGCTAGTATAATCTCCCATATATACAAGTTTCAGAGCACTGATTCAAGAAAACAACCATGGTATCGGATAGAATCGACAAGGATATCTGAGAAAGATCTTTCGCTTATGATTTGGGACGATAGAACTAATTATAATATACACTTAATGCAAGTTAATTCTATGATTGTATCCCACTTGATCGGAGAATGGCATCGAATTAAAAAATTACTCAAGATATCAACTAAGATAATTGAAGGAGCAAATATAAGAGTTATTGAAAGGATTATCCCTGATATGAATCTCTCTAAATGGAGATCGGAAAGAGAGATCTATGTCAAAGATCTCCTTCAAAATAAAAAGCTGATGCCATTTAACGATCTTAAATTAAAATTAAACCTCCCTGATACAGAGATATTCTCTTATTTTAGAATCAGAGGATTTATAAATGAATCTTTATTAAAAAGAGAGAGCGATTTAAACAACTTAGTGTATAAGATCTTTGAGAAAGAAACAACAAAATCGATATGTTCCCTGGCCACAGATTTGATCAGACAAGTTTATTTAGATATCCACCCAACGGCGAAAAAACAATGGGAGAAAGATCTCAACATAGTTTTGACTGATAAGGTTTGGTGTATACCCATGAAAGTTCTAAGAAAATATATACACTGTTTAAACTTAATAGAAACTTTCTTTAAAGTTTATCATAGGTGGTACTTAGTACCAACGAGACTAGCCAAAATATCTACATTAAATTCGTCTCTATGTTGGAGATGTCAAAAATATGAAGGGGACATGTTACATATATGGTGGAGTTGCCCAAAAATTTCGAACTTATGGGACTCAATCTACTCTTTTTTAGAGTTCTTTAATATTAAAGTTAAAAAGTACCCATATACGGGGTTACTCCACCTGAGATGGAATAGATTCCCAAAAGACCAACTAATATTAATTATACATTCTTTTATAGCGGCGAAGATATTAATAGCAAGATCTTGGAAACAAACTTATACACCCGATAATAGACAGTTTATAACCCAATTATTATATCAGCTTGAAATGGAAAGAGGGGTTGCTTTCTCTAATAATAACAGCAAACATATACACCATCTAGAAAAGTGGTTATCGAAAATTAAAGACTGTTTCACCTGATCTGATTCCCTCTTCCTCTCTTGTCTTATCTAAATATTGTTTAACGCTATCTACTGGGACATAGGATATAGCTCTCGTATGGTAACCAGAAGTTGAATTGTAAAGTTGAGCTGAGTTTTATATTAATCATAGAAAAAACATTCAGCATTTTTGATAATATGATATCTAAAGTTTAAGATCGGCCTAGACAACTAGCTAATTTCTACTACTTCCTGCTCCCAAGTATTGTAATGTTTGTTATGTTATGTTACATTTGGACGCCATCAGGGTAAGGGATATGATGTAGGCTACCTAGATCATATCATAATCTTCTGTAGAAGTATGTATACATTTATATGAAATATATGATGGTACTGTCTATGTATGTAAAAAAAAATAAGTGTAATTGAAAAGGATTTTTTTTCCAACAATAAAGAAATATTAAACATTAGATTTAAAATAAATATTTTTTTTTCACTGCAATAGAAGAGCAGTTAGTTGTCTGCAAGCGTCTGGGTGTCAGGCCTCCTTCAGCGTGTGCTCTGCAGACTAACTGCTCTTCTATTACAGTGAAAAAAAATTATTTTTTTTTAAATCTAAAGCTTAAGCTATTGTAAAAACAGATATGAGTGGTGGCACTGGGCAAGAGGGCACATTTTTTTTCCAACAATAAAGAAATATTAAACATTAGATTTAAAATAAATATTTTTTTTTCACTGCAATAGAAGAGCAGTTAGTTGTCTGCAAGCGTCTGGGTGTCAGGCCTCCTTCAGCGTGTGCTCTGCAGACCTGTGCCAGCGTACTTTGACAGTTGCCACTCATATCTGGTGTCTCTATAGCGTGCTTTTACAAAGAAAAAAGGTTTCCAGTGTAAGCTAATAGCAGCCAGTCAGTGTCCTTCAAGCGGCTCTGTCAGGCCTACAGTGTGTGCTCTCCAGAACTGTTCAAGTGCACATTGCCAATCATATCTGGTGTCTCTATAGCGTGCTTTTACAAAGAAAAAAGGTTTCCAGTGTAAGCTAATAGCAGCCAGTCAGTGTCCTTCAAGCGGCTCTGTCAGGCCTACAGTGTGTGCTCTGCAGAACTGTTACAGTGCAGATTGCCAATCATATTTGGTGTCTCTATAGTGTGCTTTTAAAATCTATTTTTTTTCCCACTGTAATAGATGAGCAGTTGCCTGCCTGCCAGCTTCTGTTGAGGTTCACAGTGGATACTGTGCCCTCTTGCCCAGTGCCACCACTCATATCTGTTTTTACAATAGCTTAAGCTTTAGATTTAAAAAAAAATAATTTTTTTTCACTGTAATAGAAGAGCAGTTAGTTGTCTGCAAGCGTCTGGGTGTCAGGCCTCCTTCAGCGTGTGCTCTGCAGACCTGTGCCAGCGTACTTTGACAGTTGCCACTCATATCTGGTGTCTCTATAGCGTGCTTTTACAAAGAAAAAAGGTTTCCAGTGTAAGCTAATAGCAGCCAGTCAGTGTCCTTCAAGCGGCTCTGTCAGGCCTACAGTGTGTGCTCTGCAGAACTGTTCCAGTGCAGATAGCCAATCATATCTGGTGTCTCTATAGCGTGCTTTTAAAATCAAATTTTTTTCCCACTGTAATAGAAGAGCAGTTGCCTGCCTGCCAGCTTCTGTTGAGGTTCACAGTGGATACTGTGCCCTCTTGCCCAGTGCCACCACTCACATCTGTTTTTACAATAGCTTAAGCTTTAGATTAAAAAAAAAAAAAAAAAAAATTTCACTGTAATAGAAGAGCAGTTAGTTGTCTGCAAGCGTCTGGGTGTCAGGCCTCCTTCAGCGTGTGCTCTGTAGACCTGTGCCAGCATACTTTGACAGTTGCCAATCATATCTGGTGTCTCTTTAGCGTGCTTTTATAAAGAAAAAAGGTTTCCAGTGTAAGCTAATAGCAGCCAGTCAGTGTCCTTCAAGCGGCTCTGTCAGGCCTACAGTGTGTGCTCTGCAGAACTGTTACAGTGCAGATTGCCAATCATATCTGGTGTCTCTATAGCGTGCTTTTACAAAGAAAAAAGGTTTCCATTGTAAGCTAATAGCAGCCAGTCAGTGTCCTTCAAGCGGCTCTGTCAGTCCTTCCTTCAGCGTGTGCTCTCCAGAACTGTTCCAGTGCACATTGCCAATCATATCTGGTCTCACAGTAGCTTGCACGCATAGAACCACTAATCCCCCAAAAAATGACAGGCAGAGGCAGGCCACCGCGCAGGGGCCATCGTGGTCGTGGTGCTGTGATTCCCTTTTGCCCTAGAATAATGCCCAGTTTTCAGAAGCCACGTACCCTGAACTTGAAAAGTTCTGAGGACATAGTTGACTGGCTAACACAGGACACCCAATCTTGTACAGCCTCCGCTCGGAACCTTGACGCACCATCCTCCTCCAGCTTAACTTCAGGCACCTCTCAAGATACCACTCACCCGCCTGCCGCCACCACCAAAACTAGCACCACAGCCGCTTTACTTGGTATGTCAGAGGAGTTATTCACACACCCGTTTGAAGAAATGAGTGATGCGCAACCATTATTGCTAGAGGATGTAGATAACAGTGATATGTCTCAGGCAGGCAGCATTAAACACATGGAGGTACGTTGTGATGATGATGATGTTGTACCCACTGCTGCTTCCTTTTCTGAGTTGTCAGATACAAGCGAAGCGGTTGATGATGACGATGCGTGCATGGATGTCACGTGGGTGCCCGCTCGGCAAGAAGAAGAACAGGGCGAAAGTTCAGATCGGGAGACAGAGAGGAGGAGGAGACGGGTTGGAAGCAGGGGGGGGTCATCGCAAGGAGCTAGTGGCACAGTCAGACAGCATGCATCGGCACCCGAGGTCAGCCCGACAGCACGCCAATCAACGCATGCTGTGTCCACCACCAGAATGCCGTCATTGCAGAGCTCAGCAGTGTGGTATTTTTTTTGTGTGTCTGCCTCTGACAACAGCGATGCCATTTGCAACCTGTGCCAAAGGAAACTGAGTCGTGGGAGGTCCAACACCCACCTGCTTTGCGTAGGCACATGATCTCACATCACAAACGCCTATGGGATCAACACATGAGTACAAGCAGCACGCCTACTCTAAGCCGCCATCCTCCTCCTGGTCCAGCATCTTCAGCCACGTCAACCACTGCTGTCCTCCTTGCCCCCTCTCAACCATCCGCCACTCCGTCTCCCGCCTTGAGCAGTTCCCGCTCATCTGCCCACAGTCATGTGTCTGTCAAGGACATGTTTGAGCGTAAGAAGCCAATGTCACCAAGTCACCCCCTTGCCCAGCGTCTGACAGCTGGCTTGTCCGAACTATTAGCCCGCCAGCTTTTAACATACAATCTGGTTGAGTCTGAGGCGTTCAAAAAATTTGTAACTATTGGGACACCGCAGTGGAAGGTACCCGGCCGGAATTTCTTTTCACAAAAGGCAATCCCCAACCTGTACTCGATTGTGCAAAAGGAAGTCATGGCATGTCTGGCACACAGTGTTGGAGCAAGGGTCCATCTGACCACTGATACCTGGTCTGCAAAGCATGGTCAGGGCAGGTATATCACCTACACTGCGCATTGGGTAAACCTGCTGACGGCTGACAAGCAAGGAATGCGTGGCATTGCAGAGGAGTTGGTGACACCGCCACGACTTGCAGGCAGTCCTGCTGCCACCTCCTCTACTCCTCCTACTCCATCCTCTTCCATAACCTCCTCGGCTGAGTCCTCTTGTGCTGCTGCGTCTTGCTCCACATCAACGGCACCCCCCCAGCTCCCCAGGTACTATTCCACATCCCGGTTACGGCAGTGTCACGCGGTCTTGGGTTTGACTTGCTTGAAAGCAGAGAGTCACACCGGACAAGCACTCCTGTCCGCCCTGAACGCACAGGTGGAAAAGTGGCTGACTCCGCAGCAACTGGATATCGGCAAAGTGGTGTGTGACAACGGAAAAAATTTGATAGCGGCATTGAAGTTGGGCAAGTTGACACATGTGCCGTGCATGGCACATGTGTGTAATCTGATCGTACAACGCTTTGTGCATAAGTACACAGGCTTACAGGACGTCCTGAAGCAGTCCAGGAAGGTGTGTGGCCATTTCAGGCGTTCCTACACGGCCATGGCTCACTTTGCCGATATCCAGCGGCGAAACAACATGCCAGTGAGGCGCTTGATTTGCGACAGCCCTACACGTTGGAATTCAACACTCCTAATGTTCGACCGCCTGCTCCAACAAGAAAAAGCTGTTAATGAATATTTGTATGCCCGGGGTGCTAGGACAGCCTCTGGGGAGCTGGGAATTTTTTTGCCACGTTACTGGACGCTCATACGCAATGCCTGTAGGCTCATGCGTCCTTTTGAGGAGGTGACAAACCTAGTCAGTCGCAACGAAGGCACCATCAGCGACATCATACCATTTGTTTTCTTCCTGGAGCGTGCCCTGCGAAGAGTGCTGGATCAGGCCGTAGATGAGCATGAAGAGGAAGAGGAAGAGTTGTGGTCACCATCACCACCAGAAACAGCCTTATCAGCATCGCTTGCTGGACCTGCGGCAACGCTGGAAGAGGATTGTGAGGAAGAGGAGTCAGAGGAGGAATGTAGCTTTGAGGAGGAGGAGGAGGAGGAGCAAGACCAAACACAACAGGCATCCCAGGGTGCTCGTTGTCACCTATCTGGTACCCGTGGTGTTGTACGTGGCTGGGGGAAGAACATACCTTCAATGACATCAGTGAGGAGGAGGAACGGGAAATGAGTAGCTTGGCATCCAACCTTGTGCAAATGGGGTCTTTCATGCTGTCCTGCCTGTTGAGGGACCCTCGTATAAAAAGGCTGAAGGAGAACGATCTGTACTGGGTGTCCACGCTACTAGACCGCCGGTATAAGCAGAAAGTGGCGGAAATGTTACCGAATTACAACAAGTCGGAAAGGATGCAGCATTTGCAAAATAAATTAAAAAGTATGCTTTACACAGCGTATAAGGGTGATGTCACAGCACAACGGGAATCTAACAGGGGGAGAGGTGGAAGTCATCCTCCTCCTCCCACGACCACGCCGGCAAGGACAGGATGCTTTAAAGACGTGTTGTTGATGGAGGACATGCGGACCTTTTTAAGTCCTATGCATCGCCACAGCCCTTCGGGATCCACCCTCAGAGAGCGACTCGACCGACAGGTAGCAGACTACCTCGCCTTAACTGCAGATATCGACACTCTGAGGAGTGATGAACCCCTTGACTACTGGGTGTGCAGGCTTGACCTGTGGCCTGAGCTATCCCAATTTGCGATAGAACTTCTGGCCTGCCCCGCTTCAAGTGTCCTGTCAGAAAGGACCTTCAGTGCAGCAGGAGGTATTGTCACTGAGAAGAGAAGTCGCCTAGGTCAAAAAAGTCTAGATTACCTCACCTTTATTAAGATGAATGAGGGATGGATCCCGAAGGGACTGACACTGGGCGATACATTCGATTAAAAAAGGCCTGATGTGATGAGCTGCCTTGGGCTAAAAATGGTCCACACGCTGCTGTATTTTTTTTTTTTTTTAATTCTTTATTTTTGCGGTGCTTTGCATGACCGTAAAACAGTACATTGCAAGTCAGAATTTCCAGTATATAGCATCAACATATTTATCTTGCATCTTGTGAGACTGCACTAATTATATAATTTTATAAAATGCAAGCAATAACTTGGATCCGGGTCATTAACCGCTTAACCTGTGTTATTTGTGTGTTTGAGTCGTATATTCGGTGCTGGTATCCGCGTTCCGTGTGTGAAGTAGTTATGGAGTATGTGGTGCCTCCATGGTTTTGACACTTGGGTGTGCCTGTATGTGTCGGTATGGTGTCCCGTGGGCATATTGATGGGTGTGTACTATTGAGTGACTTCAGCAGCGTGCGGGCTGTCCAGTGCTGCCTCCTGCCGTGAGTGTGGTCTCTGCCTCACGTGTTCGAAACTCCTAACCTAGGGAGTCGCGGGGAGGGGGGGGGGTGGTCGTGGTAAGAGTGTAGCAGTCACTCCATTAAGCGTTTGTGGTATGTCCCCGTCTTAGGTGTACCAGTCGTGCGAGAGTGGGTCCCGTTGAGCCTGTGGTGTCAGTCAAGTACGGTCCATGTCAGGGTTAGGCCTGTCGATTGTTGTACGTGTGTCAGTCTTCTAGTAGGGATCGCAACAACATAAACAATAAACCGTTTAAACGTCCTTTTGTAACTCAGGTATGGTGTGAAGTTAGATAGGTTTCTCCTGACCTATGCTTTTGTATGCAATTCTTGACTCGTTTTAGACGTCACAAACCCTCGAGCTTAAAGCTCTACACCCACTAAGAGTGCAGGCCAAACCCTAATCTTTGCAGAATAATGTACGTTGCCATATGGACACTTTGACGGTAGGTAATGGGTCGTATACAACCTGTATCTTTACTATGCTGCCCTCTTAAAGGCCGGCTACTGTTCAGTATTCTAGATTAGTCATCTATATAAGGTCAGCATTTAATGGGCTTTAGCAATATATACATTTTGTCAGACCATTTAATCTTGTTTTTGTAGCTTGAAAGTAGTGAGGTGTGTTTATTAAATTTTAGTGCCCCTATTCAACCTTAGGAGGGTAATGTCCCCTAGTCATGGGACACTGAGCTTGGCTTTAACCTCTATCAGATGTTTGGAGACCTTACAAACTGACAGCCACCAGCTCAAAAACAGGGTTCAGAAGAAAGAACAAGGTAATAAACAATTGTGATTTTCGCATTGAGTGTACGAACTGTAGGAATTATGGTAACGTTTCCAAAACGGCACTTGGTTACCAAAATTGGGCTCACACAAAAAAAAAATATATATATAAATATATTGTTGCCCCCAAGAACAATGGGGTACTATAAGAAATGTTAAACGTTCAATGAAAATAACTTTGCAGTCTTTAGACCTGAGGTAAAGGTGAGCGCTGGGAAGGTGTCCCTACTGTGCCTCATTGTCAGCCAGTCCCTTGAGGCTGTCTTGAGTCCGAGGACCGAGGGCTTCAGATGGCTGCCGGGATGCCTCTAATTTTTATATTAGTGCGCCGATGGCGTTCCTCCATGGTTGTCTGCTGTGCCATTATGGCTCTTTGTTGCGCCTGAAGGTGGTGCATTGATTCTTGCAGCTCAGCTAGGTGAGTTTGCATGTCTGTAATGTGTTTTTCATTAGTGTATACCCTGTTTATAGTGGCAGTGATGTCCTTTTTGATGGGGGCTAGTTCTGCCGCAAGGATTTTATGGAAGTCCGATAATAGGATTTTTAAATCATGCCTGGATGTTGGGGTCATGTCTGCTGGAGGGTCTAGTTGGTGTTGTGGCCCTATGTGGGCTTCTGAGGTTGTTTCTGCCTCCGGTTGATCCGTGTGTTGGTAGTGGGGCGCCGTATGCGGCGTGTCCACGGGAGTAGTTTTAGCCGGAGCAGGCCTTTGGAGCATGGTCCCTGTAACGGAGCTCCGTGTACTCCGACCGAGTACCCTCCGTTGATGGATGCTCCTAGCGCTCTCAGAGGACTCCAAGCACTGCAGACGACACCACAACCACCGCAGGCTCCACAACCGCCGTAGCTTAACTGGAGCCGCGCCGTCTTCCTTCCACCCTGGATCGGCTTCTGTCCTCCAGGACCGTGTGGGGAAGACCTCTCCTCCAGGAGAGCGTAACAGGAACAAGCTCTTAAAAGAGCTAAGTGATTAAGAGCTCAGGGGAATATGCAGAGCATAGCAATCCCCAGTGTGATATAGCAGTTCCCTCCAATAACGAGACAAGGCTACGTATTGAGGGTCAGAAGAGGTCTGAGGACTGGAACACCCAGCCTGCTTTTTATTAGGATAAGGTACACACAGGACACTCCCAGGGGGAGGGTGAAATTAACCAATAACAGCATAGTACAGCCCACAGGTTCCCTCCCCTCAGACAAACAGTTAAACCAATTATTACATACAATAAAAATACAGTTTTCACATACACACTGTAACTTTAAAACCATACATTCAATTTCAATAAAAATTACATATTCAGACTCAGCATACATCAAACATAAACACTTCCAAATCCCTCCAGTGGATCAAAAGTTAGCTGGAAGTCCCTTTATGACCGACCGCAAGCACAATTTCCTGCCCAAAACAGTTCCATAGATTTGGGCTGTGCGGCCGGTCAATTTCATGCGGAAAAACGACTAAGTCCCATTTCGAACGGGACTTAGTCTCTGGAGCTGCAAGTTCAGTATGGGAGAAGGTAAGGGTCAGCGGTGTTCGGCAAAATGTGTAGCCGATTTTAGTTCCACAGAATCTTTAGCATACACCGCTGACCGCATTCGAATGACTAAAATGGCCGCCGCCACGTGTTCGGCTGCCGAATGGCGGCCACCCAGCGCTCGGCAATTAACCTGCAGTAACCTCACAGCCTGGGAGGTAAATTGCCTGCACACTTTAACTTCTGGGTGGTCCGCCTGTGTGGTACTTGGTTCAGTAAGCCCTATTTACTGAACCAAGTGGGAGAGAGCCAGGGGCAAGTTATTTTACAGGTCTGGGGACATAGTCTTAAAGGGGCATTGTTCAGCAAAGTCACAATATGTCCCCAGACGGTTCTTAAAGGGCCATACACACCCAATAAAAGTTAATAAGTTTTCAGGGGCACAATCTTCCAGGGGCCATAGTCATGAGGAAGGAGGCTGGCAAATAGGCTTCTCCACAATCCAAGGAAGCAGGGCAATTTTCCATTGAAAGGGACAGTTACAAATAGCGATTTGTAACAGTCCCTATGTCTGTGAGCGGCGGCCCATGGCTGGTGTGTGTGCCGGATGGTCTGACCTTTGGAGGGAGGCTTCGTCCCGCGCTTGTCGCGCTCCGTAGCCGCCGAGTAGTTTCTCCAGGTCTGGGATTGTGAGCGTGGGGTAGGCCCCAACCTTCCGTCTCCGCTTCTGCTGGGTGGAAGCCGCTGTATGGTGGAAGAAAAAGCTAGTGGCCCTGGGGGCAACCTGCTTGTAGTGTGTCGGGGGAGTCCTATAAAGGGGGTAACCCTTACATACGTATGGAGGAACAAAGAAAAGAAGGAAAATCCAAAGAGTGAAGGAGTTAAACTCCCCACCCTTCTAGTGGATAGACCTATCAAGGAAACCCCGTCCTAGATGTAATGCTTTAAAACTTAACCTTTAATACTGGTATAAATTAAAAAATGTAAATACACAAAAATTATATACATAAAATATAAATCAAAAAAGAAGAAAAAATGGAAAATAGGTGTGCTACCACCAAAATACAGTGGAAATGGACAGTGAAAATGGTAGCAGAATATGCAAATGCACTGTCCGATAAGACCACAATTTAAGAGAGATCAAGCGTCAGTCTTAGTCTCTAGCTGGGTAGGGGAAAAGGGAAAAATCGCCTGAATGACTGAGAATCCCTAAGGATAAATCCTGTGTTAACAGACTAAAGGTAGCAAAATATCTGATGCACATGATAATCAAATGGGATAAATTACCAAATACAGTTCCATATTAGAGTGGTATATCAAAT
This sequence comes from Pelobates fuscus, assembly GCF_036172605.1. Lineage (NCBI taxonomy): Eukaryota > Metazoa > Chordata > Amphibia > Anura > Pelobatidae > Pelobates > Pelobates fuscus. The sequence goes on from NC_086326.1 coordinate 130,127,180, forward strand.
GATCCCCCAATGACAGAAATAGAGGAGATCGCCCACATGGAGTGGAAACTGTATTAAACAAGTTGCCTTTAAACCCTTGCCCAGACCGATAACAAAGTGATTGGTGTAGAGGTTAACAAAGTTGCATTAATGGCTAGATGCAGTTCACTGCTGAAGTAGTTAGAGCAGGCAGAACCCCCATTAAATTACAGTGAGGAGACCACCCGCCTAGATTAACAACACAAAAGAACCGGCTGCCACCAAGAAAACCTCTACCCAGATAAATTAAGATCACTAAGAATCATATAAGTTGAGTCCCAGAATTAGGCTGATCCCTGTTGAAGAAAAAATCCCCAGAGTACCAGACCGATAAATTGAGATCACTAAGGATCATATGAGTTCAAAAAACAGGCTGATCCCTATTGAAGAAAAATCCCCAGAGTCCCAGACCAATAAGCAAGACTAGACTGACTAAAGATCAATACTTGTGGAGCTGCACCTAACTAGACTCCTAACGCGCGTTTCAGCGCTAGAATGCGCCTTCGTCAGAGGTAAGTTTCGTGTCTATCCCCTAGCCGGCTCTTTTATATGTGACGAGCCGGCTGAAGTGAATGGGAGGAGCGGACCAATTCGCGCCGAAACCGGCGTTGACTCTAGTCCCTCCTCCCTGGATGAGTCACTAGAATGATTGACAGGGTATGTAAAGTAGGTCCCACGTGATACGGCATATAGACGCTCGGATGGTTCCGAGCTAAATGTCAATCAAACAAACGGAGTTCAAAGCTTTAATTAAATTTGTGAGAGAAAGTGAGGATAAACAGATGGACAGAAGTCCATAACCAGCTCTCTCTCAAAAATGGCTCAGTAAATGAAAGCCCTACTTGTAAACCCATAATTAAACTGACAAAATTATAAACATAGTCACTGAAAAAAAGGGGAAGTCATTTATAGAACTTAAGGTGACAGTATAACAATAAACATACATATAGCCATTTACAGACCTTTAATTTACAGCGAATATATATACCCTGATTATTTAAAGAACTTAAAGTGACAGCATCATCAAATAGATTCTCCAAAAAAGGAGAAGAGGGGGTTAGAACTGAAAACATCCATGTAATCAAATGAAATAGTGATAGATAAGGTATTTACAAAAAAGAACAACAAATTAAGAAAGAGTGCATTACTTATGGTGTAAAATGAATATCTCCGTGTAGCTCATTTATCAATGAAGGGAGTAAATGTGAAACCTTCATTTAATCCATTGGGAGCCAGTGTATTAAAATTATAAATCCAAAAGGATTCTCTTCTGAGGAGAGTGCGATCCAAGTCACCTCCTCTGCGACCCAGTTGTACTTTTTCTACTCCTGCAAATTTTATGCCTCTCGTGTCCCCGTGGTGGTAGTTTCTCATGTGTCGAGCCACCGGGGTGTCCCTGAGGTTTTTGACTGAGTGTATGTGTTCCATTATTCGCCTTTTAAAAGGTCGAATAGTTTTCCCCACATACCTCAGCCCACAGGTGCATGTTAGTAGGTAAATGATGCCTTTAGTGTTACAGTTGAAAAAGTGTGTGACCTGACGTACTGAATTGTTGATCAGATTAGGGAGGACTTTCGAATCTTTCATTATATACTGGCAGGCTACACACCTACCACATTGGTAGGTGCCCTGTACTGACAGCCAGTTTTTAGTGACAGTTTTAGAAGACAAGTGGCTTGAAACGAGAACCTCTTTTAGATTTTTACCTCTTCTTGCGGTTAGAGAGACAAAGGGAGTCACTGCTCCCTTTAGTTGAGGATCCTGAGAGATCAGAGGCCAGAACCTGCCTAGTATTCGTTTTGACTGATCCCAACCTGCATCAAACGTTGCTATGCAGCGTATAGGTTCCTGTTTGGTGGGTATCACTTTGTCTTTAAGGAGGTCCTGTCTGTCGCTCAAAAGGGCCCTCTGGTACGCCTTCTTGAGGCAGCGATTGGGATATCCCCTCTCTTTAAACCTTGTTTTAAGAATTTTTGCCTGGTTGATGTACTCTTCCGTAGTGGAGCAATTTCTCCTCAAACGGAGGTATTGTCCCATTGGAATCCCTTTCTTAAGGGGAATAGGGTGATAACTGTCCCATTTCAACATGGTGTTGGTTGAGGTGGGTTTCCTAAAAAGGGTGGTCTCAATCTCCAAGTCTTTGGAGATGTTAAAAGTACAGTCTAGGAAATTGAGTGTGGAGCCCCCAATCTCAAACGTAAATCTTAAATTAAGATCATTGGTATTCAAAATATTCACGAAGGACTTGAAGGAGTCCCCCGTGCCCGTCCAGACAACGAGGACATCATCGATAAATCTTTTCCATAGAAATATATATTTCGTGTACTCAGCATTACAGTCTGAGAAAACCACATTCTCCTCCCACCACCCCAGGTGCAGGTTAGCGTATGATGGGGCACAAGACGTACCCATAGCTGTACCCTGCACCTGGTGGTAGAAATGACCATCAAAGAGGAAAAAATTGTGGGTTAATACAAATCTTAACAACTCGATCACAAAATGTGTGTGACCCTCGTGCCTCACCCCCCGTGTTTCAAGATAGTATTTAGAGTGCATTAAACCTAGAGTATGGGGAATTGATGAGTACAAAGCCTCCACATCCAAGCTGCATAGAAGTGCATTGCTCGGAAGGCTGAGAGATGCTAGGCATTTTAGTGTGTCCTTTGTGTCTCTCAGATAGGAGGGTAACCTTTCAACAAAGGGTCTGATTATTCTGTCTACATATAGACTAGCCCTGCTTGTTAAATTGTTAACCCCCGACACTATGGGTCTAGCTGTGAGTTGAGGGGACTTTTTGTGCACCTTGGGTAGGCAGTAAAACGTAGAAACTACTGGATTTTTAGTGTAGATATACGTATGTTCATCTCTACCCAAGATGCCTTTATCAAAAGCTGAGTCCAAGATGACCTTAAGATCAGACAAGAATTTGGTGGAGGGGTCAGAGCTTAGGGTACGATAAGTCTTATCGTCCCTCAGTATATCAGTTGCCAACTGGATGTAGTGTGCTCTATTGAGAACCACGATGTTCCCCCCCTTGTCTGCCGGTTTAATGATGATGTCCTCGTTGTCGCGCAGGGCACGAAGGGCTCGCCACTCATCCCCAGAGAGATTACTGTGAGGTCGGGGTTCCAATGAGTCAACATTTAGTTTTTGTATCATTGTGCATACAGAATCTATGAACATCTCAACATTTTTGTAGTCCCTAATGTTGGGCGTGAATTTACTTTTAGGGCATAAGTCCGTATACGGTTGTGGAGAGGTGACGTCACTATCCTCAAGGAGGGACACTAGTTCGTTAAGGCACTGATACTCTCTGATACTGAAGCCAAGATTTTTTGCCCTTTTTTCATTGATGGTATAGAAGAATTTATGTAGAGCCAGACGTCTACCGAACAAATGGATATCTTTTATCCAGTCAAATTTATTGTAGGGAGGTACTGGAACAAACGATAAACCCTTCATTAGAATTTGGGATTGTAGTTCAGTAAGTGTAGTGTCTGAGAGGTTAAGGACCTTTATATTGCTGCCTAGTATCTTTTGCGTGCCCTCCCCCTGTACCGTGTCTGTCTGTATTGTTGTGGTAACTCCCCCTCCCGGGGGTTTTGCCCTAAAAAAGTCACCCCCTTTTTTAGGATGCTTTTTGAATGCTCGCTGGTCTGAGACACAGAGGATAAGCTACTCCCCTCATTATCAGTGTCCGATGTCTCGTATTCAGATGTAGTGTTTTGATCTGATTCCATATGTGTACTTTTTCTGAACTTTCTATATACTCGTTCGTTTTTGTAATCATGATGATCCCTTAGGAATTTCCTATGTTTACGTTTTTTAATGGAGTCCCTATATTTATTCAGGTTTTGTTGAAGGTTCCCTTCTTGGGTGGCAAAATTTGGATCCTCTTTGAAATTTTGGGTTGCTTCCACTGCCTCATTTACTTTCTCATTAACTGCCACAAGTCTATTATTTTCAAATCTACATATTATATCCATAAAGGTTCGGGAACAGAGATTAGCTGCCTCTTCCCATTCCTTGAGGAGGGTAGCATCATCCATGTTAATATTTGGCATGATCTGTACCCTGAGACCCCTGGGTATCATAGATTTGTTGAGATAGTTCTGTAATGAAGATAGTTCCCACCCAATTCTGATCTGTTGTTTACATATATTGGACAAGTGTCTAAATTTAGACTCAATATTCATGTCAGTGGATAGAAACTCACATTCTTTGTCTGAAAATACTTTTTCGGCATCTACACACCATTGATTGGGGTCTTTTAATTGGTTCAAAAAACTGGCCATGGTCGTGAGTTACACAGGAGTAAGGAGCTAGACACACTAAAAGGTACTAAAACCTGTAGAAAACGTTGTATGGTGGAAGAAAAAGCTAGTGGCCCTGGGGGCAACCTGCTTGTAGTGTGTCGGGGGAGTCCTATAAAGGGGGTAACCCTTACATACGTATGGAGGAACAAAGAAAAGAAGGAAAATCCAAAGAGTGAAGGAGTTAAACTCCCCACCCTTCTAGTGGATAGACCTATCAAGGAAACCCCGTCCTAGATGTAATGCTTTAAAACTTAACCTTTAATACTGGTATAAATTAAAAAATGTAAATACACAAAAATTATATACATAAAATATAAATCAAAAAAGAAGAAAAAATGGAAAATAGGTGTGCTACCACCAAAATACAGTGGAAATGGACAGTGAAAATGGTAGCAGAATATGCAAATGCACTGTCCGATAAGACCACAATTTAAGAGAGATCAAGCGTCAGTCTTAGTCTCTAGCTGGGTAGGGGAAAAGGGAAAAATCGCCTGAATGACTGAGAATCCCTAAGGATAAATCCTGTGTTAACAGACTAAAGGTAGCAAAATATCTGATGCACATGATAATCAAATGGGATAAATTACCAAATACAGTTCCATATTAGAGTGGTATATCAAATGATCCCCCAATGACAGAAATAGAGGAGATCGCCCACATGGAGTGGAAACTGTATTAAACAAGTTGCCTTTAAACCCTTGCCCAGACCGATAACAAAGTGATTGGTGTAGAGGTTAACAAAGTTGCATTAATGGCTAGATGCAGTTCACTGCTGAAGTAGTTAGAGCAGGCAGAACCCCCATTAAATTACAGTGAGGAGACCACCCGCCTAGATTAACAACACAAAAGAACCGGCTGCCACCAAGAAAACCTCTACCCAGATAAATTAAGATCACTAAGAATCATATAAGTTGAGTCCCAGAATTAGGCTGATCCCTGTTGAAGAAAAAATCCCCAGAGTACCAGACCGATAAATTGAGATCACTAAGGATCATATGAGTTCAAAAAACAGGCTGATCCCTATTGAAGAAAAATCCCCAGAGTCCCAGACCAATAAGCAAGACTAGACTGACTAAAGATCAATACTTGTGGAGCTGCACCTAACTAGACTCCTAACGCGCGTTTCAGCGCTAGAATGCGCCTTCGTCAGAGGTAAGTTTCGTGTCTATCCCCTAGCCGGCTCTTTTATATGTGACGAGCCGGCTGAAGTGAATGGGAGGAGCGGACCAATTCGCGCCGAAACCGGCGTTGACTCTAGTCCCTCCTCCCTGGATGAGTCACTAGAATGATTGACAGGGTATGTAAAGTAGGTCCCACGTGATACGGCATATAGACGCTCGGATGGTTCCGAGCTAAATGTCAATCAAACAAACGGAGTTCAAAGCTTTAATTAAATTTGTGAGAGAAAGTGAGGATAAACAGATGGACAGAAGTCCATAACCAGCTCTCTCTCAAAAATGGGTGGAAGCCGCAAAGAAGGGCATCGATCGGCTCGGGAGTAGGTAGGGAGTCCAGCTGGGGGCTGGAGGAGGTTGGATCGGCTGAGGGTGTTGGGATTTTTAATAGATTGTGCCCGTTTACTGGGGAGCTTGTCGAGATGGCGTCCGTTTAGCTTGCTGGTTAAGCTCCGCCCCCCACGCTGCTGTATTTTAGCTCTGAATGACGTTTCACTTGCGTGACTTATCCGCCACCAACTAGGGTTCAAGCCGCCATGTTTTAGGGCACTTTCTGCCTGTGAAACAAACATCAATTTTTCTGGCCGCTGCTACAGCAGCGGCAGCAACAATACCAAATTTTTCAGGCATGTGTACATGCCTAATTTTTAGGCCCACTGGTACAGCACTGTCGCTTCAAAAACCAAACCAAAAAAAAATCCTCCAAGATGGCCCGCGCAGTGCCCCAAATTTCAAGTAAGAGGACCGACCAAGCATCTTCTTCCATCTCCCTGTTACATAAATCAATGCCATATCCATAGAAATTGTACATAATATCCAGGAGAGTTGTACAGGGCCAAATCATGTCGCCTGTTGAAAGAGGTGACCTTGCTCGGGTCCCAGGTGTGCGGTTCCTAAAATGGCTGCCATATACATGTCCACTGATAGGAGACGCGGAAGGTATTAAACTGATATGAACAATACTAAACTCACCACTCCTATCTGGTGGCACATTAGCTTGCCCGCGCAGTGCCCCAAATTTCAAGTAAGAGGACCGACCAAGCATCTTCTTCCATCTCCCTGTTACAGAAATCACTGCCATATCCATAGAAATTGTACATAATATCCAGGAGAGTTTTACAGGGCCAAATCATGTCGCCTGTTGAAAGAGGTGACCTTGCTCGGGTCCCAGGTGTGCGGTTCCTAAAATGGCTGCCATATACATGTCCACTGATAGGAGACGCGGAAGGCATTAAACTGATATGAACATTTACTAAACTCACCACTCCGAGTGCTGTTATTTATTTAACTTTTTTGTGGTGAGGCTTTACAGGACAGAGTGCTTCTCCACGGGACATGTTAACTCACGGGCAGCTGGCTCATCAAGGAACCAGAGCAGCTTGAACGAGGTGACCTTGCTCGGGTCCCAGGTGTGCGGTTCCTAAAATGGCTGCCATATACATGTCCACTGATAGGAGACGCGGAAGGTATTAAACTGATATGAACATTTACTAAACTCACCACTCCGAGTGCTGTTATTTATTTAATTTTTTTGTGGTGAGGCTTTACAGGACAGAGTGCTTCTCCACGGGACATGTTAACTCATGGGCAGCTGGCTCATCAAGGAACCAGAGCAGCTTGAACGAGGTGACCTTGCTCGGGTCCCAGGTGTGCGGTTCCTAAAATGGCTGCCATATACACGTCCACTGATAGGAGACGCGGAAGGTATTAAACTGATATGAACAATACTCCACTCCTATCAGTAGGTCCGTCCCATTGTGATTTATGCCCCCCATCCACCGCGCAGGGATGGGGGCCGGGGGGGAGGAAAGTAGGCCCCCCTATTGTGATTTATGGCCCCCACCCACCGTGCAGGGGTGTGGGCCAAGGGGGGAGGACAGTAGGTCCCCCCATTGTGATTTATGGCCCCCACCCACCGCGCAGGGGTTGGGGAGGACAGTAGCTCCCCCCAGTTTGTATCATGGGCTTTGAGGACAGGTGTCAATCCATACCTGCCAAGTGACCCTATGTAGGGGTAACAGTCTCTATTCTGCTCTGTGTCAGTGTGTATCAGGGGCTTTGAGGACAGGTGTCAATCCATGCCTGCCAAGTGACCCTATGTAGGGGGAACAGTCTCTATTCTGTTCTGTGTCAGTGTGTATCATGGTCTCTGTGGACGGGGAACAGTCTCTATTCTGCGCTGTGTCAGTGTGTATCATGGTCTCTGTGGACAGGGAACAGTCTCTATTCTGCTCTGTGTGAGTGTGTATCACGGGTTTTGAGGACAGAAGTCAATCCATACCTGCCAAGTGACCCTATGTAGGGGGAACAGTCTCTATTCTGCTCTGTGTCAGTGTGTATCAGGGGCTTTGAGGACAGGTGTCAATCCATACCTGCCAAGTGACCCTATGTAGGGGTAACAGTCTCTATTCTGCTTGTGTCAGTGTGTATCAGGGGCTTTGAGGACAGGTGTCAATGTTAGGTGATTTCTGCCCTTTATGGATTAAAAGCAGACTCTGCATCAACTGTGTAATTTTCCATGGGAGTTTTGCCATGGATCCCCCTCCGGCATGCCACAGTCCAGGTGTTAGTCCCCTTGAAACAACTTTTCCATCACTTTTGTGGCCAGAAAGAGTCCCTGTTGGTTTTAAAATTCGCCTGCCCATTGAAGTCAATGGCGGTTCGCGCGGTTCGCCGGTTCGCGAACATTTGCGGAAGTTCGCGTTCGCCGTTCGCGAACCGAAAATTTCGGGTTCGCGACAACACTATTTATAAGATTAAGTTAAATGCTTGCAAATATCATTAATAGGTTAACATACCCTCCTGAACATGTCATCATGTCAGCCTCTCTGTCATTTTAAGATGGAGCAGCGTCTGTCTCCAAGTCTCTCCTCTCTTTCGTAACATTTAAAAGTACACCTATTTATACCTTAGGTGTCTCCATTTTAGGGTTACCGTAGTTCATAAAGGAAAAAGTAACACTTCTTTTACTTTATTCATTTTAGGACCTCCCTTAACTTGGCAAAAATACAAGTCCATAACAAAAGGGTGAATACGTCATGGAAATCTTCCTGACTTAGTTCAAGATGGCATCTTAAAGTCTGAACATCCTTATCTACTTAGGGTTACCACAGTATATTGTGTACTGAAAGAGTCATAGAATAGCCTTGAAGCTTGTTTATGCATTATTGTTATTGTAATTCGTCTGGGACAAAATGGCGCAAACATACTATGGTTATTGCTTAAAGAAACATCTATGAAAAACAATATGTTCCATTTCTAACACCTTGTCAGTTAAGACAAAGTACACAGTTTAAGAAATACAGCATTTCATTCTAAAACTTGTAATATTTGCATTTACCCATAACACCCTCTCCATTAAACTGTGGGCATTGTAGCGCATTTCTTCCTTAAATTAGTAAACCAAAGTTCTCCAACAGTCTTTAGGTTTTTGTGCTCCTGTGCATTTTTGATCATTGTTGTAACAGAAAAATATCCGCAGTGTGATCTTTACCTGTAAAGGTGGTTGATTAAAATGAGCAAAGCCTTTGTCTGGGAAAGAATTGAAAAGAACACCAAGTTCCAGAGTAAGAAATTCTTGGATGCATCCGGATGCAGATTGTAATCCAAAGTTAAAAGTAGTAATTGTATTTGTAATCCAAAGTCTGTAAAGGCCTGTAGAAGTTTACATTCCTTAGATACATTGCTGGAGGTTGTGTTTGTAGAATACCCGGGTATTAGTAGTAGAGTATTGGTTGTAGAGTCCAGCTTTCCAAATATTTGGCTAGAATTGGTTGCAGATATTAAATCAGCATCATCTGTTATCACCGTGGTGATGGTGTTGGTATTTGTCTTTGTCTCTGCTTTTTTTTGTTTTGTTTTTTCCATGAAACATTTTTACAACGTTTATGATGTGTATAGATTGGATACTCTCCGATATTCTTTTACGGAATAAATTAATTGACAGCATTTCCAAGACATTGTCTTAAGTGACGTGGATCCCATTATAGTAAATGTTATGTTGATACAGCAATCAAAGTGGATTCTCAAGAACGACTCTTTTTGCTGTATTGGAATATTTGTAAAATCTCAGTGATAGACATCTCAATGACATCAGGTGCTGTTGTGCTAAAAATGTTAACAGGTCAAATCTGTGGAAAAATCTTTACATTTGTTATACTTTGTATAATAATGATAGATGAAATAGTAACATAGTTAATCTTTATAGTGTTTTGTTTTAAAGATAAACACCCTTGTGTACGATTTAGATATATAAGGATAATTTGAAGCAGCAAAGTATTTACCACCTGTGTTCACAATGGTATGCAAAATTACATTCTCTTTAAATGTTAAAAATACTCCTTTATTCAAAATCTCTCAATCTATTTAGAATAGTTGCTAATTGGAAATATGACATTTTAAAGACAACTTATTCCATAAGTTACAATTATTAAATATAATAACTACAGTTATTGGTGGCTTAAAATACCAGAAACACTCAAAAATTCTCTTAAAAACATTTTTTACCCAGATCTGCCATTGTGGATAGTTACGTTCGAGAGATTGGATGCTTAAGAATGAGAATCTTAATTGTTTAAGTATATTTACCAGCAGCTGTTGGGTGTAGCTTAAGATGATTTGGATTTTTATTATTTCTAAAAGTGAGTTAAAAAACACTCAGAAACAATATTAAAGGTATTTATATTTTAGCTCCACCTTTGTATAAGTGGTTCTAACACTTCCATAACAATAGATATCAGAATCTGTTGTAACTATAACTATATGGTTAAAGTGGGGGGTATGTTACAATCAGAATATGAATTAATAATCATATGCATGATGTATTGATTAAACAATCAATAGATGTGGCAGGATCATTACGACAAGGTATATGTACCCGTAACCATCACAAACCAAATAACATTTTCTTGGTTTTAAAAAACTGATAAAATATTTGATTACGTGTATTTTAATCTGTATACAGGGAGTGCAGAATTATTAGGCAAATGAGTATTTTGACCACATCATCCTCTTTATGCATGTTGTCTTACTCCAAGCTGTATAGGCTCGAAAGCCTACTACCAATTAAGCATATAAGGTGATGTGCATCTCTGTAATGAGAAGGGGTGTGGTCTAATGACATCAACACCCTATATCAGGTGTGCATAATTATTAGGCAACTTCCTTTCCTATGGCAAAATGGGTCAAAAGAAGGACTTGACAGGCTCATAAAAGTCAAAAATAGTGAGATATCTTGCAGAGGGATGCAGCACTCTTAAAATTGCAAAGGTTCTGAAGCGTGATCATCGAACAATCAAGCGTTTCATTCAAAATAGTCAACAGGGTCGCAAGAAGCGTGTGGAAAAACCAAGGCGCAAAATAACTGCCCATGAACTGAGAAAAGTCAAGCGTGCAGCTGCCAAGATGCCACTTGCCACCAGTTTGGCCATATTTCAGAGCTGCAACATCACTGGAGTGCCCAAAAGCACAAGGTGTGCAATACTCAGAGACATGGCCAAGGTAAGAAAGGCTGAAAGACGACCACCACTGAACAAGACACACAAGCTGAAACGTCAAGACTGGGCCAAAAAATATCTGAAGACTGATTTTTCTAAGGTTTTATGGACTGATGAAATGAGAGTGAGTCTTGATGGGCCAGATGGATGGGCCCGTGGCTGGATTGGTAAAGGGCAGAGAGCTCCAGTCCGACTCAGACGCCAGCAAGGTGGAGGTGGAGTACTGGTTTGGGCTGGTATCATCAAAGATGAGCTTGTGGGGCCTTTTCGGGTTGAGGATGGAGTCAAGCTCAACTCCCAGTTCTACTGCCAGTTTCTGGAAGACACCTTCTTCAAGCAGTGGTACAGGAAGAAGTCTGCATCCTTCAAGAAAAACATGATTTTCATGCAGGACAATGCTCCATCACACGCGTCCAAGTACTCCACAGCGTGGCTGGCAAGAAAGGGTATAAAAGAAGAAAATCTAATGACATGGCCTCCTTGTTCACCTGATCTGTGTCAGGGTACCTGAGGCCTCTACCTCTAAGGGAGGTAGAGATTTGGTGGTTTGCCCGTCCAGGCGAGCTGTTTCCTTCGTTCCTCGCGGTTCATCCAGTCACTTAAACACCGGCCGCGAGGAATCCACGTCCTTTTCTAGCGGGACGCTCAATACGTGACGTCATGACGCTATCACGAGCGACCTGTCACTCAAGTGTCCGATATCCAATCGGTACTTGTCAGAGGCGTGATTACCATCCAGAGCCAGGGTATTTAAGCTTACTTCTCTCTTCAGCTCATTGCCCTGTCGTGGTTCTAGCTTGTCTAGTCACTCAGTGCTCTGGTATTCTAGTTTACTCTATTGGTTTTGACTCGGCTTGTTGTACTACCCTGCTTATCTCTGTTATCCCTTGACCCGGCTTGTCTCTCGCTTATCTGTCTTCCCGTTCCCTCGACCTCGGCTTGTCTCTGACTATTCTCTATTACTCTCGGTACGTTAGTCCGGCCATTCTAAGGCCCGGTATACGTACCTTTCCACTCTTTGTACTCTGCGTGTTGGATCCCTGTCCCGATCCTGACATTACGACAGGGCCAATGGATCCTGCAGGTACAAACAGTCAGCTTGGTTCTTCTGATCCCAGGTTTGACGCCATGGAGCATAGGATGGATCAGATGGCTCTAGCACTACAGGCACTTTTGTCTCGTGCTAGCAACCCACCTGAGGAGACACGTACTCCTTCTATTTCTCCTGCAGTCTCAGGTCTAGAGGTAGCCACTGTAGGTGCTTCTTCCCGTATTACCCCACCAGTACGTTATGGCGGGTCACCGGAGAAGTGCCGTGGTTTTCTGAACCAGATTAGCATCCATTTCGAATTACAACCCCGCTCTTATCCTACAGATAGAGCGAAGGTTGGATTTGTTATTACTTTACTCATTGAGAAAGCTCTGAGATGGGCCAATCCTTTATGGGAGAATGATAATCCACTAGTCTATAATTATAATGCCTTTGTAGCTGCGTTTAGAAGAACTTTTGACCCTCCTGGTAGAAAGGTCAATGCAGCTAGATTACTGTTGCGCCTTAGACAGGACAATCGAACACTTGTGGACTATGCACTAGAGTTCAGGTCCTTGGCGGCAGAAGTTAAGTGGAATGAACAGGCTTATATAGATGTGTTTCTGAATGGGTTATCAGATGTAATTCTTGACGAGGTCGCTACTAGAGAACTCCCTGAGAATTTGGAGGATTTAATTTCTTTTATATCTCGTATTGATGAACGCATAAGAGAGAGGCAGAACACTCGAGATAGGACCCGTAGACCCTCCTTTAAACTAGCGCCTACCTTTCAAAATTCTGAGTTCGAGGACTTACGTATTTCTGAACCTATGCAGATAGGCAGTACTCATCTCACAGAGAGAGAGAGACAGTACAGAAGAAGGGAGGGTTTATGTATGTATTGTGGAGTCAGAGGACATTTACGCCTAAATTGTCCTAATCGTTCGGGAAACGCTCGCACCTAAGTTTCTCTAGAGGACAGGCCTTGGGTGTTTCTACTTTGTCCTCTATTCACAACTACAAAGAGTTCAGGCTTCTGTTACCCGTTTCTTTGAGGTGGGAGAAGGGAGTAGTAAAGACTATGGCACTAATCGATTCTGGAGCTGCTGAGAGCTTTATAGATCAGGGTTTTGTTGCCAAGCATGCTATCCCATCCCAGTTAAAAGAGACACCACTGGCTGTTGAGGCCATCGATGGTAGACCGTTACTTGAGCCTGTTATTTTCCATGAGACCATACCGATTAACTTAACTGTTGGCATCCTACATAAAGAGGATATATCCTTAATGCTCATTTCTTCTCCGTCTATTCCCATAGTCCTGGGGTACTCCTGGTTGAGGAGACACAACCCTATTATTAATTGGGAGTCAGGGGAGATAGTTTCGTGGGGAAAGAATTGTCAAGAAAAATGCTTGCGGAAGGTCTTACCTCTCGGATTAACTAACACATCGACTACCTCTGACAATCCTACAGAGACACAAATTCCGCCTCAGTATCTAGATTTAAAGGCAGTATTTGACAAAAAGAAAGCCGATACCTTACCCCCACACAGGTCCTTTGATTGCAAAATTAACCTACTCCCTGGTACCATGCCTCCCAGAGGTCATGTATACCCATTATCTACGAAAGAGAACTCAGTTCTAGAGGAGTACATTCACGAGAATTTAGACAAGGGATTCATCAGGAGGTCCTCCTCCCCTGCCGGGGCTGGATTTTTTTTTGTTAAAAAGAAAGATGGTTCTTTGAGACCTTGTATTGATTATCGAGGCTTGAATAAGATAACCATTAAAAATGCCTACCCGATTCCCTTGATCACCGAACTCTTCGATCGTTTGAAGGGCTCTACAATTTTCACCAAGTTAGACCTCAGAGGGGCATATAACTTAGTGAGAATCCAGCAGGGACATGAGTGGATGACGGCATTCAATACTCGCTATGGTCACTATGAATATACGGTTATGCCTTTTGGGTTATGCAATGCACCAGCGGTATTCCAAGATCTGATAAATGAGGTTCTTAGGGAATTTCAGCAAGAGTGCGTCATTGTATACCTAGATGATATACTTATACATTCTAGTGAGATTGAGACTCATCACAAGCAAGTCAGGAGGGTTTTGCACAAGCTTCTTCAGCATGGTTTGTACTGCAAGTTGGAGAAATGTAGCTTTGATCAAACCCAGGTAACCTTTCTCGGCTATGTGATCTCTGGGGAGGGATTTAAGATGGATCCGGATAAACTCCAGTCCATTCTAGAGTGGCCTTTACCCAAAGGTCTTAAAGCCGTACAGAGATTTATTGGTTTTTCCAATTATTATAGGTGCTTTATTAAGGGCTATTCTTCAATTATCGCACCTATCACTAATATGACCAAACAGGGGGCTGATACTAAGAATTGGACTACTGAAGCTCTTCTTGCGTTCAAAACTCTCAAGGAGCTTTTCGCTTCCGCTCCAATTTTAGTTCACCCCGACACTTCCCTGCCTTTTCTGCTTGAGGTAGACGCATCAGAGACTGGTTTAGGTGCTGTCCTATCTCAAAGGTTGGGTGTTGATAAACCATTACATCCATGTGGATTTTTCTCTAAAAAATTGTCCGGTACTGAGAGCAGATATGACATTGGTGACAGAGAATTACTAGCGGTTATCAAAGCTTTGAAAGAGTGGAGACATTTATTGGAAGGTACTTTACATCCTGTTACCATTCTAACAGACCACAAAAATTTGTCTTATATCGGAGAGGCCAAGCGTTTGTCCTCCAGGCAGGCTCGTTGGTCATTGTTTCTTACCCATTTCAATTACGTTCTGACTTACAGACCTGGCTCAAAGAATTCTAAAGCCGATGCGCTATCTCGCCAATTTGAGCCTTCTGCTTCAGTTGAACCACTTGTGTCCTCCATTGTACCCAAATGCAATATTATTGCTAATACCAGTCTTAAAATTCATTCTCCGCTACTTGACCAGATCTTGAAGTCACAACATCTAGCTCCCGGAAACACTCCTGAGGGAAGAAACTTTGTTCCTCCTGAACTTCAACTGGAGCTCTTACAATGTTTTCACGAAAGTAAGATAGCTGGTCATCCTGGTATTCGCAAGACATACTCTCTGATATCCAAGGATTTCTGGTGGCCTTCACTTCGAAAAGATATTGAGGAGTTCGTCGCAGCTTGTGAGACTTGTGCCAAGACTAAACTACCTCATGCTTCTCCATGTGGCCTGTTACACCCCTTGGACGTTCCTGAGAAACCTTGGTCCTGTTTGTCCATAGACTTTATCGTTGATTTACCTGCTTCCAAGAGACAAACTGTTATTCTCACGGTGGTGGATAGATTTACTAAGATGGCTCATTTCGTACCATTACCTAAACTTCCGACTTCTCCTGAATTGGCGGAGATTTTTGCGAGAGAGGTTTTTCGCCTACATGGGATTCCTTCGGAGATTGTTTCTGATAGAGGTTCTCAATTTGTCTCACGTTTCTGGAGATCCTTTTGTTCTCAAATGGGTATCAAATTGAACTTCTCCTCTGCCTATCACCCTCAGTCTAACGGAGCTGCTGAACGTACTAATCAAAAGATCGAACAGTATCTACGTTGCTTTGTTTCCGAACACCAGGACGATTGGGTCGGTCTGATTCCTTGGGCGGAGTTCGCACACAATAACCTTGTTTGTGATTCAACTCGCTCTAGCCCTTTCTTCATGAACTATGGCTTTCATCCTTCGATTTTTCCTTCGGTTTCCTCTTCTCAGGGGATACCGTCGGTTGATGATCATGTCGCCAACCTGAAGAGATTATGGGATCAGACTCGGCAAATTCTATTACATAGTTCTTCGTTGTTCAAAAAACACGCTGACAGCATAGAAGAGCGGCTCCTGTTTTTGTTCCTGGGGATAGGGTATGGTTGAGTACTAAGAATATTCGCCTAAAAGTCCCATCTATGAAGTTTGCTCCTCGCTACATAGGTCCTTACAGGATTCTCACTCGTATCAACCCGGTTGCGTATCGCCTTGCTCTGCCACCTGCCTTACGCATTCCTAACTCTTTTCATGTCTCCTTGTTGAAACCTCTTATTTGCAACAAATTCTCCTATAAGGTTTCCTCACCTCGTCCTGTTCAGGTGGAGGGTCGGGAGGAGTACGAGGTCAGCTCCATCATTGATTCCAGAATTTCAAGGGGAAAATTGCAATATCTGGTCAACTGGAGGGGATATGGTCCTGAGGAGAGGAGTTGGGTACCTCAGGAGGACGTTCATGCGTCTCGCCTTCGCAGAGCATTTCACCTCCGCTTCCCATCTCGCCCCGGTTCCTTCCGCCCGGTGGGCGTATCTGAGAGGGGGGGTACTGTCAGGGTACCTGAGGCCTCTACCTCTAAGGGAGGTAGAGATTTGGTGGTTTGCCCGTCCAGGCGAGCTGTTTCCTTCGTTCCTCGCGGTTCATCCAGTCACTTAAACACCGGCCGCGAGGAATCCACGTCCTTTTCTAGCGGGACGCTCAATACGTGACGTCATGACGCTATCACGAGCGACCTGTCACTCAAGTGTCCGATATCCAATCGGTACTTGTCAGAGGCGTGATTACCATCCAGAGCCAGGGTATTTAAGCTTACTTCTCTCTTCAGCTCATTGCCCTGTCGTGGTTCTAGCTTGTCTAGTCACTCAGTGCTCTGGTATTCTAGTTTACTCTATTGGTTTTGACTCGGCTTGTTGTACTACCCTGCTTATCTCTGTTATCCCTTGACCCGGCTTGTCTCTCGCTTATCTGTCTTCCCGTTCCCTCGACCTCGGCTTGTCTCTGACTATTCTCTATTACTCTCGGTACGTTAGTCCGGCCATTCTAAGGCCCGGTATACGTACCTTTCCACTCTTTGTACTCTGCGTGTTGGATCCCTGTCCCGATCCTGACAATCTGAACCCCATTGAGAACCTGTGGTCCATCATCAAATGTGAGATTTACAAGGAGGGAAAACAGTACACCTCTCTGAACAGTGTCTGGGAGGCTGTGGTTGCGGCTGCACGCAATGTTGATGGTGAACAGATCAAAACACTGACAGAATCCATGGATGGCAGGCTTTTGAGTGTCCTTGCAAAGAAAGGTGGCTATATTGGTCACTGATTTGTTTTTGTTTTGTTTTTGAATGTCAGAAATGTATATTTGTGAATGTTGAGATGTTTTTTTTTTTATAAACTTTTATTGTTTAATTTTGCACTTTACAACGTGTGAACAGAATGAGTCAAAACATCTCATACCAGGTTAAGCGTTACAATATGCTGGAGTGTAGTGACATTTTCATACAGCTGAGTGGTTATAGAATGACCAACATCTAAAATACAACATTGACAGCATTGATAACAATAAGCATGAATTCAGTGAGGTGTAAATAGCGTTGCACAAGGAGTTGGCTTCTGCCAGGGAGGTTAATCATCGAACTATCACAATGAAACCAATGTGGGCTATGCATCGTGGAGTGGAGATAGTGCAGAATCTTTGATGTATTTATCCCAAGGCGCCCAGGTGTAAGTAAACACATCGTACATGCCCGCTAGGGAGTGTGAGAGTTCAACCATCTGCCTGATGGAGTCTACCTTGGTAATCCATTCCCTGATGGATGGGGGTTTGGTTTGCTTCCATTTGAGAGCAATTAGACCATTCGCTGCTGTAAGCAGGTGATTGAGCAGATGGCGTGTTGATTTTGGTAGAGGGTTGGGATATAACATGAATAGGAGGACCTCGGGAGATTGTGGAACTGCATAACTTGTTATAAGTGTTATTATGGTGGTTATTTTGCTCCAGTATGTTTGAATTATGGTGCAAAACCACCAGATATGGCCCGGAGTCCCTATGTCAGTTTTGCATCTCCAACAGAGGTTGAATGAATTCGGAAAGAAATTGCGTATTCTGGTTGGGGTAAAATGCCACCTAGAAATGCGCTTATAGTTGCTCTCTTGGGCGATAGTATTACTAGAGGACTTAAAGGTGTTTCTAAATATTGTTTCCCATTCGTCCGATGTTAATGTGATCTTTAAGTCTTTTTCCCAGGACCTTGTGAATTCTGGGAGGTGGGCATGGAGGTCCATCTGTAGGATTTTATAGAACACGGTGATGTGTTTCTTTTTCATTGTCCCCAAGAGGGATCTGTGTTCAAATGTAGACAATGGTCTATTACCTTGTGAGAGGGTTGGGTGCACTTGTATGAAATGCGAGAGTTGTGCGTAATTGTAGCATTGCATTGGTGTGTGCGTGGGTGTGTGGATTAAATTCGAGATTGGGACTATTCCCTGTCTATTGATTACCTCTTTCAGGTGTAGTTGCTCTTGTTGGTTCCCAAAGTCTCGGTAAGCATTTTGTGAAAGGCCCGGTCTGAAGTATGGGTTTCTTGTTATTGGGTATAATGGGGATGGGTGGGGGGCAATATGTTCGAGTTTCTTGATAGTGTTCCAGTATCTTAGTGTAGGAATTACTGTTGGATGGTCGGTATGGTTCTGTCGGATCAATTCCAGGCCTGATTCATGCCAAGGTATTGTGCTGATGTGAACTTGTAGGCTTGTCGCTTCTATTTGTACCCACTGTTTCTGGTTATATGCATTAGTCCAATCATAAATTCTGGATAGGACTACTGCCCTGTGGTATGTCTCTATGTCTGGTGCTCCCAGGCCGCCATGTGATTTGTGTCTCGTCAATTGTGCGTATTGGGTTATCGGATGTTTTCCAGCCCATAAGAAATTGGAGAGGTTGTGTTTTACCATCTTAAAGAAAGAGGATGGTATTTTTATGGGCAGTGTTTGTAGTACGTAAAGAAATTTCGGCAGGATGGCCATTTTTAGTATGTGTACTCTGCAGAGCCAGCCGAAATGGGGTTTGTTCCAATTTTTTAAGTCCCTGTCTATGTTGGCCATTAGTGGGGGGAAGTTGAGTTCATATGTTTTGTTCAGCGAGTTCGTTAGTTGTATTCCCAGGTACCTTACTGAGGTCTGTGGCCAGTGGAAGGGGTATGTCTGTTTAAGTCTGGACCCTAGCTCTTCTGGAATGTTTAAGGGAAGGATCTCACTTTTGCTACTATTCATTTTGTAGTTGGACACCAAGCTATATTGGTCAATCTCATGTAGTAGGTGAGGTAGTGAGGTCTCAGGGTTTCATATTGTGTATAATAGGTCATCTGCGAAAGCAGATACTTTATACTCCCGGTCTGCTATTTGTACACCTTGGATATTCGGGTTGTCCCTGATTCCCTGGAGGAAGGGTTCTAGTGTTAGGATGAACAGAAGGGGAGACAGAGGACACCCTTGCCTCGTACCATTAGAGATGAGAACCGTGTCCGTAAGTTGGCCATTAACCCTTATTTTTGCCCCAGGCTTGGAATAAATGGCGGAGAGCCACGCTAGCCAATTGGGACCGAAGCCTATGGCCTGCATTGTAGCTTTTAACAGGGACCAGTCCACCCTGTCAAACGCCTTTTCGGCGTCGATCGTGAGGATAAGGCTCGGGTCATCTTTCATCTTTGCATGGTATATGAGATTCAATACTTTGGTGGTATTATTTTTGGCTTCTCGCCCTGGCACGAACCCGGCCTGGTCAGGGTGGACTAGTCCCTGCAAGTAGGGTTTAAGACGGACCGCCAGTATCTTTGTGAAAATTTTTAGGTCAATATTTATTAATGAGATGGGCCTGTAGCTGCCACATTCCGTGAGATCCTTGCCTGGTTTGGGAATAAGTGTAATGTGCGCTTCTAGTGTTTCTCGCGGTAGGGTGTATCCTTGGTTTAAGGAGTTGAAAGCCTGTAGGAATGGTTTGTTCAGGGTTGCAGAGAAAGTTTTGAAATATTTGGCCGTAAAGCCATCTGGCCCGGGACTTTTTCCCAGCGGTAACTGTCGTGTAATTAGGGAGAATTCCTCGGGTGTGAGTGGAGAATCTAGTATTTGTCTGGCATTGGGTGGAATTGTCTGGGCTAGTCTCTTAGTAAGAAAGTTTCGGATGTCTTCTGGGTCTGGCGGTTGAGGCCTTAGATTATATAAGTTTGTATAGTAGGAGTGGAATTCTCGCATTATGTCTGGAAATAAATGAGTTACTGTCCCTGCAGATTTTTTGATGTGGGTTATGTACGTTTGTTGCCTTTCTTTTTGTATCGCCCTGGCTAGCATGCGGCCGCATTTTCCGCTCTGAGTGTAATATTTATGTTTAGAGTAAAAGAGCGACCTTTGAATTTTCGCGTTCAGTAGCGTTTGGAGGGAAGAGCGCTTGTCTATAAGTTCTTTGTAGGTATCTAGGTGCATGTGGTGTTTGTGAGCGTTTTCCAGGCGTCTAATGTCTGCCGTGAGAGATGTAATCTGAGCCTCCCTCGCTTTCTTGTGCCTAGAAGCTAGAGCAATTATATGTCCTCTTATTACAGCTTTGTGGGCCTCCCATATAACTGTGGGCGATACTGTGGGTGTACAGTTTTCCTCAAAATAATTAGTAAGTGTCTCTCGTAATAGGGCTACATGTGCCGGGTCGTTGAGTAGCGTGTCATTAAGCTTCCACTGTGATCTTGATGGGATCAGGTTAGGTATCTGAATTGTCATGGAGAGGGGGCCATGATCAGACCAAGTAATGGGGCCATACTCGCAGGATTGTATGAGGTGTAGGTGTCTATGTTGTAGAAAGAGCATGTCCAGTCTTGAGTATGTGTGTTTAACCGCTGAGAAAAAGGAGTAGTCCCGGGAGGTGGGGTGTGTTACACGCCAGCAGTCAAAAAGGTGATGCTCGTCCAGGAGCTTAACAATTCTGGACCTAGAGGTCGCATTGTACTTGGTGTATTTGGAGGTCGTGTCCATGTCAGAGTCTATTGAGATGTTAAAATCCCCCCTAATATAAGAATCCCTTCCGTGACTTTGTCCACTGCAGTGACATATTTGTGGGTGTATTTGCATTGTTTGCTATTGGGGAGGTATAGGTTGGCGAGAGTCACTACGGAGTTCCCTATCTTCCCTTTGACTATCAAGAGCCTACCATCTGAGACTGATTGGTGTGATAGGTATGTGAAAGGTATATGTGCACCTATTAGAATGGCCACCCCTTTTGATTTGGAACCTTCATAGTTGCTAAAGTATCCTATTGGGTAATGTTTATTGCGTAGGGTTGGGGCCGAGTCGGCTTTGAAATGCGTTTCTTGTAGAAACGCTATATCCGTTCTTAGAGTGTGAAGTTCCCGGAGAGCTAGGGATCTTTTGAGTGGAGAGTTAAGCCCTCTCGTATTTAGGGTCGTTATGCGAATAGTTGCCATGATGGGTTATCGAGAGAAAAGAAAATCTCACTGCTTCAAAGAGTGTGGAGTAATGGGATTGTGGTAGTAGTGGATGCCCTGAAAACAGTATGTGAGAAAATTTGACTCTAAGAAAAATAGTGTTAAGTGCAATTACCAACGTAACAATGAAAAACCGGATTAAATCCAACTATATACAAAGACTTTGGATAGACTCTGGAGCTAGCGATTGAGAGTGCGTTAGTCTTATGGGTGGATAAGCCCTTTTAGCCGGTGGCGTTCCCCGGGTGTGTTGCGTGATCGCGGGGATACAAATAAGGCACCGCTTGGGCTTGTATTGCAGCTACAGAGTATCTCGCAGTCTGTCTGTGGTGGGGGGGGGGGGGGGGGTAAGTCTAAGTTGTTGCGTGTGGTTTAGGGGTGATGGCGGGTAATCCACCTGTCAAATTATGAATAGAGATGTGTTTCGGGTGTTAAGTTTCTGTATTGAATTGGGACCGTTTTACTTGCTGTGATCGGGCCTCGGGGCCCGGAGGGTAATTTAGAGTATCATTTGTATGCAAGGTTGTGTGTGGTTTCAGTTTAAATTAGCACTCTCTCCCGCTTTCTCTTGGTCGTAGTTTCCCATGACCCACACCCCCTCCCCACCCCCACCCCCCAACAACCCCCAAATGCAAGTTATAATACATTGATAGAAAGGTGGGGATGAGAAAAAAGCATGCGAGAGAGGAGAGGACCTGGGGTCGCCCCCGGAGGTCCCTCCGGCACCCCGCCGCCCTTGGGAAACAATGCAGGTGGGGGAAGCGATACAGAGGGGGGAGCGGCAGGCAAGCAAGGGGGGGGGCAGGAGAAGGAGCACAGGGGCACATCGGGTTGACAACGTGTTAAATAAATAAACACAACCAAAAACCTCTTGGTAAATAGTCAGCATATGCTCCCCGCTCAGGTAGGTGCAAGGGTGAAAGTAGTCCCACATACATGTTGTGTGTTACCTATCCCAGCCTGGTGGTGAAAGTCTCTGGGTTGGTTTCGTTAGGTTACTTTGACGTTTCCCAGTCTCGGTACTTGGCGTTGTGGGTGAGCTACTCCGTCTTAGTCCCCGGCTTCCCCCGTGGCAGAGGGAGACGGCTCTCCCTAGCGGTAGGGTCTTCTTGTGAGTCTCTGGAGAAACTTTTGCGCGGGAGTCATTGTTGTCGAAGGAGAGGCTTGAGAGGCCTTGTATAATGTGAAACCAATGTCTAAGTCCCTTTGCGTATTGCCCTGAGCGGGCACAAACAGTATGTTAGTCTGTAAATAAAGAGGAGGTTTCACAGTATTGGCAATTTATGTGGTTTTCGTATCTTCTCTGTTGTATTCTTGTCTCGGGTGTCAGATTCGGTGCGGTTCTGCCTGTTGCCTCTGTGAGTTTCGGAGGTGAGGTTGGTTGTCATTGCGACGCCTCTTTGGCAGTGTTTGCCATCTTGATCTCTGAGGACGGGGGAGGTTATGAGGCGCTTGGATCGGACCGTACCAGTCAGGAATCTGTACGTCAGGTAGGTTTAAAGTAGAAGTAAATATGGCGATGTCCTCTGCTGTGGTTACAGTAGCGGTGGTCCCGTTGTGTGTGGCTGTTAATGAAAGGGGGAATCCCCATCTATACTTGATGTTTCTAGCACGCAATAAATCCTTCAGGGTTCTAAGAATCCGTCTTGCTTGTAGCGTCATCCATGAGAGGTCGGGGTATATTTGTATTTGGGCCCCTAGAAATAGTAGTGGTTGGGACGTTTTTCTTAGTTCTCGGAGTATTTCTTCTTTCATCCCATAATAATGTAAACGGCATATTATGTCTCTTGGGGCCCCTTGGTCTTAGTGCTCTATGAGCTCTGTCAAACAGAATATGCTCCGCTGGATCCTTGTGGAGTAAGTAATTGAATAGCTCTTGGAGTATTTTAGGAAGGTTTTCCCCTTCTACTTCTGGCATGCCTTTTAGCCTCAGGTTGTTACGTCGTCCCCTATTGTCTATATCGTCAATGGCTCTGTACATCATAGCCATCTGTGTATTTTGTGCTTCTAGGGCCTGTTGAACCTGTTTAACTTGTGTGAGTGTGTGATCTTGATTATCTTCTAGCGATTCAATCCGTTCCTCTACCCCTTTAACATCTGCCGCCATATTGTCTATTTTATTTTGGAATGAGGATTCCATTTTCTGGATTAAAGCATTTATATCTTGTTTCGTTGGCAAATTGCTTAGTATAGCTCTCAGATCTGCATCTATGTTGGTGGAAACGCTGTCTGAGATGGCTGGGCTTGGTGGGGGTGAGGTTGGAGGGTGCTCGCATAAAACTTCCGCCGCCATTTTGGGGCCTACCTCATCGGCGTTTTTCGCCGGATTATCTTTGAAAAATTTGGTGAGAGCGCCCGTTTTTGCAGCGGACTGCTTGTGGGAGGCTTGAGCTGGGGTAGTACCTTTTTTGGGGTGTCCCATTTTGCTTTGTGCGCCCGATGTTTGTGGATTACCCGCGATCCCTTACGGAGCTCAGCTAATGCACGTCCAGCTCGGCTCGCGGTCGGCTCCGCCCCCGAATGTTGAGATGTTATATTGGTTTCACTGGTAAAAATAAATAATTTAAATGGGTATATATTTGTTTTTTGTTAAGTTGCCTAATAATTATGCACAGTAATAGTCACCTGCACACACAGATATCCCCCTAAAATAGCTAAAACTAAAAACAAACTAAAAACTACTTCCAAAAATATTCAGCTTTGATATTAATGAGTTTTTTGGGTTCATTGAGAACATGGTTGTTGTTCAATAATAAAATTAATCCTCAAAAATACAACTTGCCTAATAATTCTGCATCCCTGTACATAGAGTGGTATGGATGTTGAATTTATATCTTTGACATCTTTTCACCAGTTTTCAATAGGTGACCTAAATGATCAATTTCCAAAATCCTCATGTATATCACCTGGACAGGTTAATCCATAATACTCTTTTACTTTCCATTGACTGGCCTTAGCTCTGGCAGACTGAATATGTTTATCATTGTAAATTTAGGTTTGTGATAAGTGAAGTAAAGTTTCTGCCTGTCTTTCAGTAAAATTTTAACTGTTGAGGTACTTCACTTATCTTAATTAGAATATATTAATTATACCACTCTGGAAACTTAAACGAATATCGAGTAGTTTCTGATTTAATAAAAAACATTTTACATTTTTATCTAAAGTTTAAACATTATTAATTATTGCAGTTGTTATTGTAATCATATGATCTTTTTTTTTTAATTCTTTATTTTTGTAGTGCAGTATTATGCAAACAGCTTCATGTAGACATTGTTAAGGGTAAGACAAGATAAAGCATTGGTAGAACAACAATATCAGGAAAAAATGCACTGTTTTTTATAGTAATACATGACATGGTGGATCAGCATGTGATGTAGAATTATTAAAAATCTTTATTGAACTTGTACTGAATTATTGTACTAACTCCATTTTAACCTCACACTGTAACAAACCCTCCATTTTGTCCTCATTACCTGACAGATTCTCCATCTTAAACTACATTACATGACAGAATTTCCCAGTACATTTAATACAATGAACAGAGACTGTATTTTCTATAAAGACATAGCTGACTCCGGAATTATTGAATCTCCTGTAACATGCAACAAAGTATAACCAAGGCCAGAGCCAAGGCCATGAGAACACTGTACTAATGAAATGTTCTATTCATAAAAGAACCTTGCACCTGACCACAAGACCTGACATCACTGACTGTGTAAAATGACGCTCAAGCCCCCCTTTCCACCGAGTAAAACTCATGCTGGGAAAAATGGCGCCTGAGCCTTCTGTCCACACCCTTGTCCAGAACAATACCACCTCCCGGTGGGAGGACACCTAGCTAGTCACTCAAACCCCTGAGCCAATTAATAATATTGATGGGTGGACACTGATATAGTCACATAACATTTAATCCAATTAATGATGTTTATTTGTTATTATCTGATATTCAATGATGATGTCATTTTGCCTTTAAAAAGGTCTGCATAACTGTTTTCCAACCAGATGGCATTACATTTTCTGAAGTGCTTTTAACCTGAACTCCATGTGTCAGTGTGAGCTTACTTCTGCGTATACGCAATTTAATCATCTCAGATTTGGACAGGAACAGATAGACATTTAAACATATTTGTTTATTTCTAAAATAATCTACTTCAATTTGGCGCCCAGAACGTGGGGCATCGGGCTATGTCTGGCCGGTGAGCCGTCCTAAGGAAGATGCTGTTGGACGGGGGAATCCTGGGGGTAGGAAAGGAGATTGATCACCTCCAGGTACACGGTAGAGACTTCTGCAGAGCCACCGGTATGTTCCGGCCCCTTTGATTGACCCGTCCACGTGTCTGTGACTGCTTCCCGGGAGGACATCAAAGACAGGTAATATCTTGCCCGGTGTCTCGTTACTCACTTGTTTACCTGCATTTAGTCTATCTGTTGCCTGGGTGTGTTTGAATTGGCCTGTTTTAGTTAAGTGCCCGGGTTGAGTGTTTATTTGTTTCCCCTTTTTTTGGGATAAAAGGGGGGTGGACCCGTGGTAGTTTGCCTGGGGGTCCTGTGTTTGTCTGTTTCCCCTTTTGGGATAAAGGGGGGTGGACCCAGGGGATTTGCCTGGAGTCCTGTTGCCTGTTTTACTCCTTTTAGGAGCCACGTGTCTGTGGCTGTAGGGAAAAAGGGGGGTAGACCTGTGGAAGTTTTCCTGGGGGTCTTCTTTGCCTGTTTACCTCTTTTAGGAGCCTCGTGGCTGTGGCTGTAAGGAAAAAGAGGAGTGTTGGAACTGTGGATTTTGTGTAGACTCATAATTTCCTGTGATCCTTCTTTGTGTCACTTTGATAGCCTAGCTAGCTTCACTGTGCGCTTTCGGACCCTCCGGCTCTAGTTGAGTTGGGGGCTTCCTGACCCGGACCCTCCGGCTCTAGTTGAGTTGGGGGCTTCCAGACCCGGACCCTCCGGCTCTAGTTGAGTTGGGGGGCTTCCTGATTATTTAATTGTGGTAGGGGACTTAGTCTTGTGGCAGGGGACTCCTGGGGGGATTCAAGTAGGCATTGCTTGTTTTCCGCATCACGTGGTAGTGAGACTTATAAAGTGGGTTTTTATAGGGGCACTACGGGAGTGAGGATAGAGGTGGCCACATTTTTGTGGACTGCTGTAACGAGGGAGGCTAGACAGGATTCGGGTCGGAGATGATTGCTGTTTCCTGTGGCCGCTGGTAGTGAGACTTTATGAAGTCATTCTCCGAGCGGGGACACTACGAGGTTGAGGGAGGTGACTTTGGAGTAAGCACATGAGTAAAAGAAAGGGATTACTGTTGATTTCATTTGAACTGTGATGCATGCACTGTATTTCAATTGTATTGTTGTCTTGTCTGTTTAATTAGGAGTCATTCAAACTCCTGTGTCTGTCTCTAAGGATTTTTCCTTACCCTTTACCTTTTCTACACTTCCTGTACTATTATACTATCCACTCCCATTCCTCTTAAAAGAGAAGTGATTGTTCACACACTTCTCACCTCGCTCCGATCCGTGTCTACCACCCCGGGTAGGCGGATTCAGTGACTAGTCTACGTTTTGGGAACTTGAGAAGGGCCCACAATTCTCAGGTGGCAGTCGAGCATTGTAGACGTTCCTGTTCAATTTTCCTTGTCTTTCCCTATATCTAGGACGCTGGTGTAGGGGAAAAGGGATTATGGAGCAGGATTTAAGTAAGCCCAGTAAGGGCTGGCTAGCATGTGTTTTAGTTGAAGACAGAGAGGGTGAGGAGATGGTTAAAGGTGTTGCAAAGATTGCAAAAGTATGTAAAATTGCTGTGCCGACATGCGGTAGATTGCAACCAGAAAGTTGGCGTAGATTATTGATGGAAAAGAAAGGCAAGCTTGCAAATAATGATTTATTAAAGACAGCTGAAGCATGGTACAGAGTAGCGAAGGCTATTCAGCAAGAAGGTTGGGTTGAGGAAGAACTAAATCACAAAGGGTTAGGAATATATGTATATTATAATAATTGTTTTTGTATTTTGTGTTAGCCATTACCCTGGTAGAGGGTGGGGGTTTTGTATTGAGTTTCACTGAGTCTCTTTGCTTTGCAATAATTGTAACGTAACTGTCTTTCCAGCACTGACATGGTTAAAATGTCATGCTTGCAGTCCCTCTTGTTTCCTGGCTCCCTCTCTCCTCCTACCCCTCCCTTTTTGCCTTCTGTGAGACAGGGAAGGGAGGAGGAGGGGGGGGGGCGTGATTGCGACTCAGTGCGATTCAGATTTGTGTTCCGTAGAGTTATCCAGAACTTAGCAATGGAATTTTTGCTAGAAAATATTCTAATTGTGTATTTTGTTATTTCAATTGAAGTTGATAGGATCGTGTGGGAGACTAGCTCACAAGATTACATTCCACCTTTCTGAGGCTGTATTTCCTTTCGCGGTGCAAAGTATTTTCTCCAAGACTGGTGTATAAGATAGGGAGTCGTTGATTACGAAGGTTAGGAAAGTGAATCTGATGCAGGAATAGAGAATTATTTGGACGAGTTAAAAATGTAAAGGCAAGTGTGATTTGTTGCATTACTATGCAATGTGGATAGAGGGAATATGCAAAGTTGTTAAGTTAGATTGTGAAGAGGAAAAGTGATTAATGGCTGTAGGTATATTGTTTGAATCCCGTGAGTTTATTTTTTTTACACCATGTTATTTCAAAACTTCACGGGCTGTTAAATGTATAATGCTTTCATTTGTCAGCTGAAATGCCCTAAAAGAAAATGGCCCCTAGAACAAAAGAAGGTTGTCCTTAAAGAGACGCGTCAGCCCAGGCTCCTGCCCTCACTCTGCCCTTAGTGAGGTCATATATACGCCCATATATAGTGTCACTTCGAGATCTACTTCTATCATCCTATCCTAAGACATGCTGTCTTCCTTAATTCCCACATATTATGAACAAAAAGTTACAATTACTAAAATTATCCTACTATTAGTTTCCCTATATCAGGAAAGTGTCTGTGAACAAGTGTGTTTGAACTTTGTATAAAAAAAAAATAAATTGATAACATGCTGGAAGAGGGGTTATCTTAAAGAACATTTACTATAAAAAGTTTCTAATAAACAAAGATTTCTTGACCTGTTAACATTATAAGCATAACTATTAACAAATGAATAAGCCAAGTTTAAAGACTGACTAACATAATTTTTGTTGTAAGCCCAGATATTTTATTATTGCATATGCATAGGAATTGAGACTTTGGGCATTATAGTATATTAATTCTAGATCTGTTACTAGCAGCAAGTGCTTAGCCTTATGCCTATCCCACGCATGCTTAAACTCTTCTACTGAGTTAACCTCTACCACTACTGTTATGGGCAAATGCAAATATTACAAGTTTTAGAATGAAATGTTGTATTTCTTAAACTGTGTACTTTGTCTTTAAGAGATATTGTGGGAACATCCAGAAAATGCATGTTTGTATTTAATCTTAATTTGCAGATATTTTATGCCTTAAAGACATATAAAGGATATTTAATGAAATATGCAGGTATCTTTTTTAAAAATTAAGCAATGGTAAAAAATAAAATAAATAATAATAATAAAATATATATATATATATTTACCACAATATAAACAGCTTTGTTAAACAGATTTAAGTACAAGTACCGTATATACTCGAGTATAAGCCGAGTTTTTCAGCCCATTTTTTGGGCTGAAAAACCCCAACTCGGCTTATACTCGAGTCAGAGTCTGTATTATGGCAATTTGCATTGCCATAATACAGACTGGGGGGAGAGGGGGGCTGGCAGAGCTGTACTTACCTTTCCTGCAGCTCCTGTCAGCTCCCTCCTCCTCTGCGCCGTCCGTTCAGCACCTCGGTCAGCTCCCAGTGTAAATCTCGCGAGAGCCGCGGCTCTCGCGAGACTTACACTGGGAGCTGACAGAGGGAGCTGCACAGACCGCGCGGAGGAGGAGGGAGCTGACAGGAGCTGAAGGAAAGGTAAGTACAGCTCTGCCAGCCCCCCTCTCCCCCCACTGAACTGCCAATGCCACTAGACCACCAGGGAAGGAGCCCCCCTCCCTGCCATGTATCAAGCAGGGAGGGGGGACGAATAAATAAAAAAAGAAATAAAATAATAAAAAAAAAATTAATAAAAAAAAAAAAGGGGTATAAGGACCACTATGGGAGGGGGGGGGGGTATAAGGACCACTATGGGAGGGAGGGGGTGGGTTAAGGACCACTATGGGAGGGAGGGGGGTATAAGGACCGCTATGGGAGGGAGGGGGGGTATAAGGACCACTATGGGAGGGAGGGGGGGGGGTAAGGACCACAATGGGAGGGAGGGGGGGATAAGGACCACTATGGGAGGGAGGGGGGGATAAGGACCACTATGGGAGGGAGGGGGGGTATAAGGACCACTATGGGAGGGGGTGGGATAAGGACCACTATGGGAGGGAGGGGGGGTATAAGGACCATTATGGGAGGGAGGGGGGGTATATGGACCACTATGGGAGGGATGGGGGGGGATAAGGAACACTATGGGAGGGAGAAGGGGGATAAGGACCACTATGAGAGGGAGGGGGTGGGATAAGGACCACTATGGGAGGGGAGGGGGAAGTAAGGACCACTAGGGGAGGGGAGGGTAAGGACCACTAGGGGAGGGGTGAGTCAGGACCACTGGGGGGGGGAGTGAAGGAACACGGGGGTGGGGAGGTAAGGACCACTGAGGGAGGAGGAGGGGAAGTCAGGACATATGGGGGGGGAGGGGGCGGCAAAAAATTTTTTGCCTACGGCAGCAAATATCCTTGCACCGGCCCTGCACACACTGCATTCACACACTGCATTCATGCACACACACACTGCATTCATGCACACACACACTGCACTCATACACACACGCTGCACTCATACACACACACATACGCACACACTGCATTCATTATACACACACTGTAAATAAATATTCAATTAATATATTTTTTTTAGGATCTAATTTTATTTAGAAATTTACCAGTAGCTGCTGCATTTCCCACCCTAGTCTTATACTCGAGTCAATAAGTTTTCCCAGTTTTTTGGGATAAAATTAGGGGCCTCGGCTTATATTCGGGTCGGCTTATACTCGAGTATATACGGTACTTATGTCAAGAAATATACCGAATCCATTTACAACAGGCAGGTTTAGCATAAATGAGAAGTGGGGGATTTAAGAGAAATCTCTGAACATATTTGGAATTTTTGAGAGCAGCAAGTACAGATAGCAGATTGCAATGGACACCATTACAATATTGCTTTGCCAATTGAGGTCAGAGCTTTAAAGAATAAATAAATAAATAAATGTTCTATAACTCGCTAGACCACTGGCTTTTAACGCATAGTTTGCACAACACTTAGAAAATAGTTTGTTATAATGCACAGTATAGCTGTGACAAACTAATATACAGAGTAGAAAATGCTATTTCACTGTTTAATAGACTTACCAAGTATTTAAGGACGACATGTTTCTTGCAAAGTAATTGGGACTTTGAGGGAAGTTCTAACTACGTTTAATTAATTAATTAATTTACTAAAGAAAAAAAGTTGTTTTTCTTTTCCCCTGCAAGTGAATTTTCAGCGCAAGGTCATTTTGTGTTCACAGACTATTCGGTTTTTAAAAAAAGCTGTTCTTTATCTCACACTACGAACGGCCTTGTAATTCCTATGCACACTAAAAGTTGGCTTTTAAATGTTAATGTTTTAACTTTAATATTTCATAGTTAATACAGAGGATAAAGTAATTTAAAGAAAGTATATTAATTGATAGGATTTAATTTATCTATTTTGGTCCACTAATCTCGAGTCTCAGTCTGGTGTTCAAATAGTTTTTCTTACGCTACGTCGTGTGTTTATATCCACAACTGCATGTTGCTTTGTGGAAACAAATTGAAAGCCTGGCATTGTAATACGTGTATGGACATGCTTATAACAAAGCATGGTCCCTCTCCTCATATAGTTGGCCGTCAACAGGCACTTTGATGCAATGTGTCTGTGGTCACTGGATCACATCGCATACCCTATCTCTCAGTCATGATGCAGAGTTTATGCTTGCAAGGATATCCAGACCTTATCCACCTGGTATCCACGTAAATACTCCTATCGTTTAGAGGGGTAAATTACATAATAACCATTGAAGGTAATATGTTGGTTGTTCTTCCTATAGAGGAAAGATAGACTTGCCCAAAAGCTTTTTCATGGCTAGGACAAGCTCTTATAGAGAGAGGTAATCTACTACTAACTCCTGAAAAGGAATATTGATGGTCCAATATGGGATATACTGTAATTCATGTGTTTAGTAATCATAAGCATTTGCTTATTGCCACATTACTGATGTACTGTT
This sequence comes from Pelobates fuscus, assembly GCF_036172605.1. Classification (NCBI taxonomy): domain Eukaryota; kingdom Metazoa; phylum Chordata; class Amphibia; order Anura; family Pelobatidae; genus Pelobates; species Pelobates fuscus. Next base: position 130,158,815 of record NC_086326.1, read on the forward strand.
TATTGAAATATTAATATCTAACGTACTTTTTGAATTACTATGCATTGGAAGTTTGCCAACATCTCATGGTTATAATTATGTTTTTGTATGTGTTGATGCATGTACCAGGTTTACTTGGATATATCCTGTGCGAAGTGCAACCTCTGATGCCACGTTTTCTAGTCTCACTTCCTTAGTATGCATTTGATAATCCCAGGACCATCCATTTGGATGGTGGTCCTGCAGTTACTGCAAAGGAAACCTAAAACTGGGCAACCACATTTGGGTTACTTTGGGATTTCAGTGCCCCAACCACCCCCAAAGTAGTGGGGTTGTGGTCTGGGAAAATGCTGAGGTTAAATGATTATTAACCAAGTTACCAGTTGCTTGCCCCACACAGTGGTATCTATTTATTCCTATGGTACGTATGAGCGTTCACAACATACCTGATGATACAAATGGTGAGACACCATATGAAATGTTACATGTTTTTCACTGACAAACATATTTCTGCACCAGGGAGAGCTTAGAACCGTTGGTTCTATTAGAGAAATTTAGGGAATTTTTTTTTCAGCCCATCTCACCATGCACCACCACCTATTTCCTACTGTTGGCCAGCTTGTCCTGGAGAGGGTGACTGCGAGAACTTTTACTACAGAGAACAATCAGAGCCAACAGAGAACAGTACGTTTTGATATTTTACTAACAGGACGTTCACAGAACCACTGACTGACACAATGGATGCTGTTAAAGATAGCAAGATAAAACAAACAGAGGATGACAGAAATGCCACCAGAACACAGGCACCAGAATCATAGCCACGTAACAGACTGAATCATGATCTGACATCTGAACCTGCAAATGTGAAGGAGAAAGGATGAACAGACAGGCGTGATACATTCACAGTTAACATGGAATGTATGAAAAACGAATCATCAACATCATTATAAGAAAGACTCTGGAGAAAACAGACTGAACCTGAATTATCTTATACAGTAAGAAAGAAATGCAAAGATGGAAGCAAAAGGATGCTAGAAAATTGGTTATGGTGTCTCCTTCTTACAATCTGCAGCATTATCATAACATCAACCCTAGCTGTCGTTTTAAAACTGCATTGGGATTATGTTAACAAGCAGGAAGCGCCTGAACTGAATTGGACTGCACACTATACAAGTTCTGTGATCGCGAGGACTGCCTCCAAGAACTCTCTCAAAAGGAGAGACACAGCTCACAGTGAAATGATTGCTAATGTGACCTACACTGGTATTTCACAAGGAACCTATTGAGATCATTCCAAAAACCGATTATACATGAGAAAGATGTGATTGGACTATTTCAAATCCTAATAATGGACTCAACGATGATGGCAAAGCATGCTGAAATCAGAAAAAGATGGGACAGATGCTTGTGAAAGACTTTGGATGCACCTATGAAGGTGATGTAAGAAAAGACTATGCAATATAGTTTATCATTGAATGACTACCGCAAACAGCCTTCTTATGCTGAAAAGAAGTGCTATGTTAATTCTGGACATTGCTATTATCCAGACAGAAGATGACCGGAAAAAGAAATAAAGGCTGATAATTGTCAACACCCAGCTGTTTCTCAAGATGGAACATGGTACTGAGAAAACCTGATTGACTATCAAAGCGCCTCACAGTACAAGACACAGATTGTAGCCTACAACTCAGAAAACGTGGTTAATAGGAAGGAGCAGAAGAAGAGGAATATAGATTTCTACTGGAGTGAAAAACATCCTGGAGCAATATTCTGTAACAATGAACTTTACAATGACATTTGGTGGCATATAAATTTGAAGTCGGAAGAAACACATCAATTAACGAAAGAAACCTTGATGCAATTAATAAATAATAACAACACAGGCCTACTAAGAGCAGATGCCCTGCCAAGAGAATGGAATATAAAAGGCCAGCAAAATCTTTCAGAAACCTGACATCATGGGACACTTGTACTAAAGCACGATTTGCAGCTTTTCTTAAACTCTACATATTATCTACAAACCTGCAAAGCAAGGAACTCCTGTAAACATAAACACAGAGAAACATTGATACAACAAGGAATCTGTAACGGTTCTGTTGCAGATTGTGGGGATATTTATGGGATATTAATTGTAAACAGAGAGAATTGCCCACGATTTTCAATTCTCAGATCCCTAATCGTTATCGTGTTAAATGAAATGTATAACCATATACCGGTAATTAAAAATCACAAATTGTTATAAAAATAGATATTTATTTCTTAACAATTTAAATAATAATGATGAGTAACATGCATGATAATAATCAATGGAATTCGAGTATAACATGAATATGTAATACAATATGGCAATAATAATTAATATGCAGTATAAAAACAGTATGCAATACAATAGGCAATTTACTTCCTGGTTAGTACAGCATAGACTCCATTAATTGTCAAGACTGATTTACGACCCTTTCTTTACAGCTAAGGAAACAAAGTTTCAAGGAGACAGAGCATTCCTTAGAGCTGCAATAAAACTTTCTGGCAGAAGTAACCCTTTCTATGCTGGTTAGACCTCCTAAGTAGTTAAGATTTACTCCTATGTAATATTAAATAAAAATAATATTTAAATAGTCAGTAACCACTCCTTGATCCATCCAATGAGAAATCTACATGTTACATAAGCTGATATTTTAATTAATTTGTCTAAATAGATATTTTATCTTATTTTAGAGCCAATCAATACAGCTGGATAAATGGTCATGATATGCTAACGTGATATTAATCACACAAATACATTAATGATTATATTGATCCCAGCTGCAGATAGGATGCTATAACCATATATATATTCTTTAATAATTAAGATTTCTAAATATGAAATCAAACATGATTTATCCAGTCATATATCATGCTATTCATTTTAATTAATTTAAATTAATTAATTAAATGCCTGTATATTTACCAGTTAAGTAGATATTTTCTCATCAGATATCCTCAGGTAGCTATATGTCATAGATCTCTTTCTCTGCATGGAGTGTGAGAGTTTCTTGGTTACTCTGGTCGCCCGATTCTGCCTGGATCTCTCTGAATCCCCAGAGTGTCGTAATGTCTCTCTTCAATCTTTGAATTTTTCTGAATTCCCTTGTCTTAACTTTTTAAAGGGGAAATTCCTCTAAGTGATAGCCAATCACAGATGTGGGGTGTGGTTGCCTTCTAGGTAATCATTTTAATATTCGAACTCAAGAGGGCAGCCTTGTTCCACTAGACATACCTATCCAGGAAAGAGTTAACTTTTCCTGGTGGCTATTTTTGACGTCATTTACGTTATCGTTATGTATCCAATAACTTATTTTATCTGTCAGATCACACAGTTTTTCTCAGTTTTGTCCAGACTATGCGTCTGCAAATTCTGCTATAATTCCTAAAATTGATAGTTTGTGAACTAAGTTTCACCTTAAACTATAATGGGACGTTGTACAATATCGAAAGTAAAATTTAATTATTTAATCCTCTGTCACCTAAGTCTGGGAATAGAATTTATACAGTCTGTCCATCCCCCGTTCTCAATGTCTTATCTCTTTGTTGTTTATATATACATTCCATTCAGCTTGGGCAAAGCAGTCAGTCAAAGAGAAAGGAAAGAAATTCTGTGTCTCTTTGTTAGCTTGAAGATACAAAATGGAGTCTGGTCTGTTCAACAATGACTTCAGAATATACACTTTGTATTTCTATCATAGCACAAAATGTCTGCCGATATAAATACCCTGACATAACCCCCCTTAGTGCCTGTCATAGCCAATTAATTTAGCTTATGAGTAGGCACTATGGAAGTCACAAGACATATTGTGCAATCATATCATTTCTGACATAGGTCCATGCGTGGAATGAACATTTTTGTATATATTTGTACCTGTAAGTGTTTTGAACTTTATGCTTAGTACAATCAACCATAATAACATCATTATCATAACACACCCAATAACAATCTTAACATGGATGAACCAGTCAACACGATCAATAAGGTCAGTATCTAACTCAGAGTATTTAAATGTGTCCACAGAAATGTTATCTTTCTTGATTGACATTTGGATAGTGTGGTTGGGCTTATGGTCCAGCAAGAACTTAAGATTAGGATCTAGAGGGATATCTAGATTCTGGAAGGGATCCACCATCTCAATAGCACTTTCGAGGACGTCAGTGTACACTGGGTATAGCGTAACGTCACCGATGGTGATACGAGAGTCGTGGGGTACCTTGATCAATGATACAGGTGCTGGTAAGGCAATTACTTTATTAGTCACCTGGTCCCTGCGAAAAACACTCATGTTTTTAAGACACGTGCTTACCAACCATTTATCTTTTACTAAGATAGCATGCACTAACGCATTACTGTCGGTTTTTGACATAGTCACTTGACATGTTTCAGAACCATGTTTAAGGTACTCGATTCCGCACAAAGCATTGGTAGAATCGTACACAAAAGGTTTTCCATCACATTGGAAATTTTTGTCTTTGAATTTCTCACAGTCATTCAAAATGGGTATTGAATACCAATCTGGTATCCACGGTTAAAAAGCCAAAACGTCTGGGGTTTGGACTTTTACATGGATATTTTCCTTCCATGTACCAACATTGTAAATTGTTTTCATTTGAAAAATGTTTTTGGGAGTTACATATGGTATGGCCAATAAAAAGCAAATCTCCATACGTTCCGGGTCAATTAAGAGAGGTATAGTGCTCCCCATCTCAAAGGCCAGATTTAATTGCATGGGCTCAATTGTTTCTCCATCCACATTGGCAAGCATCGCATGAACAATATCCTTGGATACAAGATACAGGGGTATGCGTCCCCCTGCCAATTCGATCATTCCAGTTTGCACTTCGTCAAGAAAAGCAAGTGTGTGGAACAATATTGGGTCATGCAGAAATAAAAGTTCACGCTTAAATAAGTCATGACTTTGGTGCAACTCAGTGGATTTGGCAATTAACTCCGAATGCAAATTTGTTGTAACAACTGTGTCTTCCACAATAGTTAACACGTCTTGGAGAAGTGTTCTTTGCTCTTTTATCACCTGATGAATATCGTTAATGTGTTGCTTTAGCGCATAGATTTCCATATCCAGCTTTTGGACAGTAATAGAGTTGGCTGCAGACATTCCAGTTGCGACAACTGCACCGACAGTGGCACAAACTAATGCAACAATTATAGCGGTGAGGAACCTTTTGGGTCGGTTCGACCTTTTTGGGTCGAAATAGAACTGGATACAAATGGTTTCCGGGCTTGCTCCAAGATGTTTCGCACACGGTCCTGTGCTCTTTGGAGGTGCATCTGGTACCAAGTCTGTAACTCAGGAAGCTGCATCGATGAAATGTTGTACGCCTTCTCGATGGAAATCTTGGGGTCCAAGCTGACGAACACACGTCGGGTAAGGATCTTCTTCTCTGTCAAGATGAACCCTGGTGTCTCTTGAATCAGGATGCCGGAGGATGGTCCCATCTCTGCGATCGGGTCGGTCCGTAGCTCTTGGCACAGGAGCAGTACGATCCAGAAACACGCCACATCCTTCTTGGACATCTTTCGACAGTCACGGATCAGGAACTCGTTTCAGACTTATCTACTAATGATTCAAGGTTTGTTAAGTATACAAACTTATAACAGTGTGACATCACTTGGCCTAGGACAACGCATTATTACGATTCATCAACATATGTATTCTTTCTAATTCTATTTTTATAACTTCATCCTTTACTACATTTATTACTGACTCCTCAGCAATATGCCTATAGCAGTTACACTAGCTAGTAACCTGCTTAGAAATGTAGTTATTGGATGGCAAGGAAATGGTTAATGACATGAACATACATGAGATCATGGCGCATCACAACATTTCACATCATACTATACCACGTGAATCAAGCATTCATCCAGGTTAGTCGTTCACCCTTCTGCATCCGAATCCACACCTATAATCCTTAATTGGGATTTAGGATGACAAGCACGCAACTGGTTAATGTGAACCCACTTTTCAATAAAATCACCATCCTTAGGAATTTTTAACTTGTACGCTACTGGGGAAATTTTGTCAATGATGACATATGGCCCTTTCCAAGAAGGTAAAAATTTATTTTCCTTGACTTGATTTCGCGCAAAATTATACAGATAGACTTGATCTGTTATCTCATATTCCTTTTTCGTGGTTTTTAAATCATAATAGGTCTTAACCCCTGTCGCTGCTTTCTCTAGATTCTTTTGGGCAAAAGCAAACGCATGCTGTAAATGCTTGCGCAAATCTTCAATATACTGATGCGTAGTGGCAGCATTGATCAAATTATGATCCGAAGTACGATATAGTAAATGCTGTGGTAAAACCATCTTTCTTCCTGTCATCAATTCAAAAGGTGACAATTTGGTAGCAGTGCTAGGTGTAGCTCTAATCGCCATTAAAACTAGGGGCAATTTAATGTCCCAGTCTTTACCAGACTCCTTAACATACTTTTTCAGAATATTAACAATAGACTGGTTATATCGCTCTACCCCCCCGCTAGACGCAGCGCGGTATGCAATATGTAGCTTTCGTTTAACACCTAGAATGTTCCACATCTTAGCCATTACTTCGCTGGTAAAATGACTACCTCTGTCTGACTCAATTCTTTGAGGCAGACCGAACCTGGAAAAGACATGGTTAATCAACAAAGTGGCGCACACGGTACTCGTGTTCTCTTTACAAGGCAAACATTCTATCCACTTTGTGTACATACATGTAACAGTTAACATGTATTTGTTACCTCTTGAAGATCTTGTTACAGGACCTATAAAGTCAATTTGAATATCAGACCAGGGTAATGACACCCCCCTCTTCTGAAGTGGTGCACGATGGGTTGGACCATGGGGTTGATATTGCGGACAAATCAAGCATCCCTGACAGTATGTCTTAACATCTCTTAACATGTGTGGCCAATATGCATAATCACGCAATATCTCATATGTGATCTTATCACCACGATGCCCAGATGTAGGTGCATCATGTGCGTGTTGGAGCATTAACCCTCGGTATACAGTTGGGACTACCCATTGTTGAATACCATGTTTAGAAGTTCTGACCAGCAACCCATCCATGATACTAAATTGGACTTTATATCTCGTCAGGATTCGTAAATCTTCATTATCTTTGCAATCCTCATCTGTGATGGGATTTGCAGTAGGGTCTTCTATATGTTTATAGAATATGCTTATGACAGGATCATTTTTCTGACTGGTAATCAGGTCCTCACTAGGAGCTTCTTGACTCCATTGCACGACATTTAAGTCGGCATTATCTCTAGCCTGTCGTCTAGTTATGGCCTCAACGTGAATTGAACCCATAAGATCATCAATATCTAGGGTTACACCATTGATGGCTGCTTGTTTTGCCAGTGAATCGGCTAAGTCATTACCATCCTTGTCAATACCTTCTATCTTAGAATGGCCTTTGGTTTTCTTCCAATATATGGTTAAACCATGTTCTTTAACCAACTCATCGATTTTACAAAACAATTTCCCATGTTTAACAGGTTTGTTATTGCTTTTCAGCATTTGGTTACGTTTCCAGCTAGGCAGATATTCGACGAAACTGTTGCGAACATAGTTGGAATCAGTTATGATAACAAATTCTGTGATACTATATTCTATTGCCATTTGAATGGTCTTATATACTGCACAGAGTTCGGCTATCTGACTGCTTTTGGGACCAATACTGTATCCTATAGATACATTGGGATAATCACCTATCCAGGCGATTCCGATACCTGCCACTAACTTCCGTTCAGCACCAGCGACGTGGTGGTATGAACAACCATCAATGTATACCCACGGTAGTGGTCGACAGTATTCCTCGTCATAAACTTTATAAGGGGATAGCAATTGCTCTTCTAGGAAATCATCTCTGGTGTCATTATCATCCAGAGATGGAGCAGTACAATCATGTAATTCTGCTAAACCTTGGGCAACTGGGCTTCTCTTATTATGTTTATAACGGACTTCTAACGGCCATCCCTGTAAGGATAGAGTCCATGCAGTAATCCGACTGTTAGAGAGATTACCGTCTCTAATTCTTTCACTCTGCAGATACTGTAGAGGTTGGTGAGCTGTTTCTACAATTATTTTCTCACCTTGGATATAGCTACGAAAATTTTGTAGTGCCCAGACAGTCGACAATAACGCCTTCTCACACGTGTTGAATTTAACTTCAACAGGTGATAAAGTCTTGCTAGCATATGCAATAACTTTGTTTAAACTGTCCTGCTTCTGATACAGAACAGCACTGATGCTTAAATCGGTGTAACCTGTCTCCAGATAGAAGGGTTTACCCCCCTCTGGGTATGCTAAACAGGGTGCCTGAGTGAGCTTCCTCCTCAGTTCACTTACCGCTAGGTCCTGAGGCTCCCCCCAGTTCCAGGTAGTTTCCTTTTTAAGCAGGTGTAAGAGTGGTTTCGTTATTTCTGCATAGTTATCTATAAACTTACGAGAGTAGTTAGTCATACCAAGGAACGATCTTAATTCCCTGATGTTTGAAGGTGTTTTAGCCTTCAGTACGGCTTCAACCTTCTTCCTCTGGGGATTTAATCCTTCAGAGGTTACCTCATGTCCGAGGAAATTGACATGAGTGCGACACCATTGCGCCTTTTGTAAAGACAGTTTAATCCCTGCCTCTCTTAACTGAGTGAGAACATGTCTAATCTCTATGATATGCTTATCAAAGGAAGTGCTTTTCAGCAAGACATCGTCGACATATGATAACGTTCCTCTCTCGAGTGCATCAGGCATAGCTTTATGCATGAACACAGCGAATTCATGACCAGAGTTTATGTAACCGAAAGGCATACGGGTCCAGGTATACTGCTGCTTTCCAAATGTGAAGGCCAATTTGTATTGGTCTTCATTATGGACTGGTACAGTCCAATATCCCTGCGCACAGTCAATGGCAGTGAATATTTTGGATCCCTGCATTTGTACCAAACATTGGTCTATGTATGGCACTGGCCAACCAGACATATAGACGCGTTTATTTAACTGTCGTAAGTCAGCGCATAAACGCCATTGTCCATTAGGTTTCAGAATCCCCAAGATCGGATTATTATACGAACTGTGCACTGGACGTATAATGCCCCTTTCCTTTAAATTCTGAATGATGTCTTGTAGACCATCGTATGACGCTAATGGGAGTCTATATTGTTTGATAAATACAGGTGGTAAATTTGGGTCAGTTTGTATTCTGGCTACGTGGAGGTTAGTTAACCCACAGTCGTAGGAATCTTTGGCAAAAATATCTTGGAATTCCAAAAGGATTTCCTTTAGCTGCTGTCGCTCAGCATCGTTGGAGCAACCGTCAGCTAAAGATATTTGCTCTTCTAGCCTTTCCTGAAATCCTGGAAAGATTTCAGGCTGGCCTATCTCATAAGCTTCTTCAAGCCTAGAAGTTAGGTCAGTTCGGTGTTGACTTACCTTTTCTCTTTGGTCGTGATACTCTTGTGATTCCTGCTCATTGAGCGGATGATCGAAGGTGATTGATGCTTCTTCGATTTTACACGAGCCGTCTTCGACGTTGAAGGGATATGCAGATAGGATAGTAAATAATCCTTCTGGGGAGGAATGGAATATTTGATCGACAATTTCGTCCTCAGTTAAGTATTCTTCAGGGATGAGGCCTATAATTTGGTTTTGGAAACCAAATGTATAGTACTCAGCATCCAATGCTAGACCTAATAATGTTCCTTTTGGTAAAGTAACACTATTGGGTGTAACATTGTTGACCATTATATAGGTGGGAGTCTTACCAATACTTACCATTGGTGTATGTGTTACCACCATCCCTAATTGTTGTATCCTGTTGGATAAACAGATTAGGGCATCAGAGTTTCCTAATCTCTGACCCTCCTTGACCTGTAGGGGTAAAAGAAAATTACTTGTCCCTTGTGGAATGGTTATGTCACCAGGAACTTGCATACTTACCGCATATGGTAGTATTTGTCCTGATTTCAGGGCGTTTTCCTCGTGAAGGTATCCACAAGGATTGCCTTTTAACCTTGTCCACAAGTTGGAATTAATCAGGTCAAGGTGTATGGCAAAGCGATGTATGACATCATTGCCAATGTAAACCTGATAGCGAGGTTCGTCTATCACTAGGAATAAATGTTTAACTGTCTTATTTCCGATGGAAATAGATAGTAAACATTTTGCTATCACATTGTGACTCTCTGATTCGCCATCCAGGTTCTGGATCCACCTGTCATGTGGGGAAGCGTACCTGATTATTTTAGGATTAGCGATCTGCTTTAACAGACTTCTGCTAATATAGCTGTTCTCACTCTGTAAGACCAGCTTTGCATTCCTATTTCTTCCTAAGTCATTTATCTGAATAGGAAAGAATAAGTTGTTATTAACCCTTTCAATTCTGGCAAGGAATTGAGCATGACCTGCCAGATCTACAGATTCAACATAGTCCCTGTGGAGAGAAATGGTTAAAACATCACCTTCCAGAGAGACATTCTGGATTCTCTCTGGAGCAATTCTTACGGAATGCTCATCTACAGGTGCGATTGCATCATTCACCTGCAGGATAGTCACGTCAGGTGACTGACTATTCCTAAAATGTACCTCTATCGAGTCAGGTCTTTCTTCTATTACATGGCAGTTACGATCAGATTGTACATGTGATTTCTCATAGGTTATAGGAACCTTAGCTTGTGACCATACAATTCCATTCACACAGTCAATAATTGTGTTAAGTCTTCTGAGTATGTCTATACCCAGAATCAGTCCGTTATAGGGGAGATCTACCACTATCACCGGGTGTCTAAAGGTTTTGTTACCTATTTTAAACTTTAACCAGGTATTGCCAATAACATGAAGTGCATTTCCTCCAACACTCAATAGAGCATTGGGGAAATTTCTTAGCTTCGGCTTATCCGTTGCTAAGTCCATTACCTGCTGGAAGTAGGTATTGGATAAGATCGTGGCTTGTGAACCAGTATCTATTAACCCTTTAAAAGGTTGGGGTAGCGAATCCTGTATTTCTACAGACATGTAGTATCTTCCTTCATGTTCCTCTAATTCACATAAGAATTTAGAATGTGTCAACATATTACTTGTTTTCCATACATTACCGGTCACAGCAGTAGTTTCTACCTGTACTGAGGAATGCTCAGTCTTACCCACAGGCCCATCCTTTTTAGGATTATCTTGAACTTTCAAGCGGGAACTAGTGGTCGGCATCTCATCAGTTAACCCTTTCAGGGCTGGATCCTGGAAACTAGTGGTTGCTGGGGCTATTTTAGCTTTTGGCTGAAATGAAAAAACAGAGGAACACGTTGCGCCTCCTTCACCCGGAAGTGAAGTGACGGGATTGGCAATAGGTTTCCTAACACAACCATTGTTTATTTGACTGTTAGTACCTGGAAAGGAAACAGGGTTAGGCATTACATCTACTGACAACCTATCCTGTTTAGTCACTGTAGCTATATTTGCTGCGGCACTTGTTGTTGCTGTTGCAATTGAACAGGTGTCTCTGCAATTTGAGCTGTCCCTAAAAAAGGATTGATAGCAAAGGCTTTGTTAATCTTTGTTATTTGCTCCATTAATTTGCCCATCTGGTCTGTCAATTGACCAACCTGACGACGCAAATTATTTCCCCCATTGCCGTTTTGTCTTTGCCCATTAGAATTTGGCTGGGATGGCTGAGACTGTTGGGAGTTATTGGAAGCAGATTGGTTGTTTCTGTTTCCATATCTCCTATTTCCCTGAGGATTCCTTCTCCATTGGGAATTGCCTTGGTTTTTATTAACCCAGGGGCGTTTATTCCCATTGGTATTGGATTTTTCAGAGTTATTGTCAGAGGAGTTTGCAGAATTGTTTCTGGTATTTTCCTGTTTCTGAGGCTTTGGTGTTTTCAAAACCTCAGAATAGGTCCTCTTTTTCTGTTGGGTTTCTAAACCTAACTGAATTTTAGTCTCTGAGACCATTTTATCACCAGGTTTCTTAACCTTTGGCTGATTTTCGTCATGTGCATGGTGTATGGTATACAATTTCATGCACTGACTGACTAGCCATTCTAATGGTAGCTTACAATCATAATCTCTTGCTAGATTCATTTGTATACTTACCGGCATGGCATGAAAATACAGATCTTTGAAATCTGTGCTTTCATACCTGGGTTTTCTTTGGGCCACGGAGTATGCATTTTTAAGAATTACTAAAAATTCTCTGGGACTTTGATCTGGACGGCACTTTAAGTTATAAAGCGCCTTCTTTGCAGAAGCAACGGTTTTATACTTACCATATTCCATGATTATTTCATATTTCATCTTGGACCAGGACATTAACTGCATAGCTTGAAGACTTTCAAGATGAACACGGCACATTGAATCAAAGGTCCATGTAATGAACCATTTCTTTTGAATGTCATCATACATGCCCAATGAATTCATTGCTCTATCATAATTTTCCAGATGTTCAAATATGTTTCCTGAACCTCTAGAAAATTGTGGGACAGTCTCTCTAAGGAACTTAACAACCTTTGGCGATTCATAAACAGGCGTCGTTGATTTACGACTTCTGTTTCTGTTTTTGGGTAAACGTCTATGCGATCTGTCTGCTGAAGAGGAATTAGATCCGTACAACAGTGCAGATGGCATATCAGTCACGTGGCCTTCAGAGTGGACAGTGCAATCACTTTCACTCCCATCACTCTGAGCTTCTCGTTCACTGTCATAATTCTGATCAGCATCAGAATCCTGCCAGTGTACAGAACCATGTCTGTTTTCATTCCTATCATCTTGAACTGGACTCTCCCTCTCAAGTTTGGCCAAGACAGCTTTTTCAAACTGTTCTGCCCAAGATTGCCAAGGTTGTTTGGCAATGCCAGGAGATGGAGAATTCTGTTTCACAGGTGATATTCCTGAATTACTCACCTCATTCCTTACAGACTGTTTTATGAAAACCTGGTCTGGTGTGGGAACATCATAACAAGGAGGGGATTTATAGATAGTCTTTTCTTTCATTTTTGTGCAACTTTTTGGCACAGAATGATGGCTATCAACCTCATTGCCTGATTTCAGACTCTCCTCTTCATATTTATCCAATTGCATTTTGAGCTGATTTATTTCCTGTGCATATTTATCCATCAAAGCTGTCATTTCTTTTTCATGATCAGCCTGACGGGTTTTATGCTCAGCAAGTAAATCTTGGAGTTTCCCATCTTGAATGCCAAATTGTTCACTGTACGTGTCCAGTTTGGTATTCAATAACTTGTTTTCATCTAACGCCTTAAGAAGTGCTGTCATAAAGAAAGGCCAGGAGTGTATTATGTACCCCATCTTTTTCTCTATGTTCTTTTGTTCAGCAATTACTTTAAGATGTTTTAGTATTTGTTCATCAGTCATCAGCGTCCGTTTAGCATCCCATTCTACGCTCTTTAACCAAACGTCATAGCTTAAATCAATTTTCATATGTTTATGAATATTGATTAGAGCATTTTTTCTTAAGTCTTCAATTATTTCAGTATTATCTGTTACAGATGTATCGCTGGCCATATTTTATACAGTGATTTAATCTCAATACAAAACTCCTTTCTATATTAAGATTAATTGCATGAATTACACAAATATTATTATTGTATATGGAATATAATTTCAACTTAAACGATCTCAGCGACAGTGCCTCCAATTTGTGGGGATATTTATGGGATATTAATTGTAAACAGAGAGAATTGCCCACGATTTTCAATTCTCAGATCCCTAATCGTTATCGTGTTAAATGAAATGTATAACCATATACCGGTAATTAAAAATCACAAATTGTTATAAAAATAGATATTTATTTCTTAACAATTTAAATAATAATGATGAGTAACATGCATGATAATAATCAATGGAATTCGAGTATAACATGAATATGTAATACAATATGGCAATAATAATTAATATGCAGTATAAAAACAGTATGCAATACAATAGGCAATTTACTTCCTGGTTAGTACAGCATAGACTCCATTAATTGTCAAGACTGATTTACGACCCTTTCTTTACAGCTAAGGAAACAAAGTTTCAAGGAGACAGAGCATTCCTTAGAGCTGCAATAAAACTTTCTGGCAGAAGTAACCCTTTCTATGCTGGTTAGACCTCCTAAGTAGTTAAGATTTACTCCTATGTAATATTAAATAAAAATAATATTTAAATAGTCAGTAACCACTCCTTGATCCATCCAATGAGAAATCTACATGTTACATAAGCTGATATTTTAATTAATTTGTCTAAATAGATATTTTATCTTATTTTAGAGCCAATCAATACAGCTGGATAAATGGTCATGATATGCTAACGTGATATTAATCACACAAATACATTAATGATTATATTGATCCCAGCTGCAGATAGGATGCTATAACCATATATATATTCTTTAATAATTAAGATTTCTAAATATGAAATCAAACATGATTTATCCAGTCAAATATCATGCTATTAATTTTAATTAATTTAAATTAATTAATTAAATGCCTGTATATTTACCAGTTAAGTAGATATTTTCTCATCAGATATCCTCAGGTAGCTAAATGTCATAGATCTCTTTCTCTGCATGGAGTGTGAGAGTTTCTTGGTTACTCTGGTCGCCCGATTCTGCCTGGATCTCTCTGAATCCCCAGAGTGTCATAATGTCTCTCTTCAATCTTTGAATCTTTCTGAATCCCCTCACTCTTCCCTTGTCTTAACTTTTTAAAGGGGAAATTCCTCTAAGTGATAGCCAATCACAAATGTGGGGTGTGGTTGCCTTCTAGGTAATCATTTTAATATTCGAACTCAAGAGGGCAGCCTTGTTCCACTAGACATACCTATCCAGGAAAGAGTTAACTTTTCCTGGTGGCTATTTTTGACGTCATTTACGTTATCTTTATGTATCCAATAACTTATTTTATCTGTCAGATCACACAGTTTTTCTCAGTTTTGTCCAGACTATGCGTCTGCAAATTCTGCTATAATTCCTAAAATTGATAGTTTGTGAACTAAGTTTCACCTTAAACTATAATGGGACGTTGTACAATATCGAAAGTAAAATTTAATTATTTAATCCTCTGTCACCTAAGTCTGGGAATAGAATTTATACAGTCTGTCCATCCCCCGTTCTCAATGTCTTATCTCTTTGTTGTTTATATATACATTCCATTCAGCTTGGGCAAAGCAGTCAGTCAAAGAGAAAGGAAAGAAATTCTGTGTCTCTTTGTTAGCTTGAAGATACAAAATGGAGTCTGGTCTGTTCAACAATGACTTCAGAATATACACTTTGTATTTCTATCATAGCACAAAATGTCTGCCGATATAAATACCCTGACAAGATGTGATCTACCGATGTTTATCCTTGCTCTTTTGGTATAACTATAGCAATCTAAACGTTAAATGGCTCCATAGAATCAAACGACAAAGGATTCTGCTATATTCTGGACTTCCAGGAATGTGGTGCATGGACAGAAAAATTATAATTACTAAAGCAATCATGCTATTTTTTTCCCTGTATCAGAAATGTGTCAGTGACAATGTGTAATATAATACAGATACTATAATTAATGGTATAAAATAAACACATAATGTGTTAATTACAAAGGTGGATAGACTTTGTGAATATCTGAAACACAATTGAAAATTATTGCTAAAATGCCAAATGCAGCTGCAGTATGGCCTACAAACAAATATATTAGATAAAGTATAAGAGCATAACAGTTGATTACCAAGATGAATAATGGAATCATGATAGTTAAAGATCATATGATTACAATAACAACTGCAATAACGTTTAAACTTTAGAAGAAAATGTGAACTGTTCTTATTAAATCAGAAACTACTCGATATTCGTTTAAGTTTGCAGAGTGGTATAATTAATATAAGTGAAGTACTTCAACAGTTAAAACTTAACTGAAAGACAGGCAGAAACTTTACTTCAACTATCATATAGTTTATTTATAATGATAAACATATTCAGTCTGCCAGAGCTAAGGCCAGTCAATGGAAGGTAAAAGAGTATTATGGATTAACCCATCCAGGTGATATACATGATGATTTGGGAAATTTATCATTTAGGTCACCTATTGCAAACTGGTGAAAAGATGTCAAAGATATAAATTCAACATCCATACCACTCTATGTATATATATTAAAATACACGTAATCAAATATTTTATCGTTTTTTCAAATACCAAGAAAATGTTATTTGGTTTGTGATGGTTAAAGGTACATAACGCCACCTATACAAAGGTAGAGTTATAATATAAATACCTTCAATATTGTATCTGAGTGCTTTCTTAACTCACTTTTAGAAATAATAAAACATTCAAATCATCTTAAGCCACACCCAACAGCCACTGAAAAATATACTTAAACAATTAAGATTCTCATTGTTAAGCATCCAATGTCACGAACGTAACTTTCCACAATGGCTGTCAGATCTTGGTAAAAAAAAAAAGTTTTTTTAATTCAATTTTTGGGTGATATTATATTATCTAACCGTAACTTAGGGAATAAGTTGTCTTCTCCCTAACAGGACAAAGACAGATGAATAACGTCATATTTCCAATTAGCAACTATTCTAAATATATTGAGAGAATTTGAATAAAAGAGTATTTTTATCATTTAAAGAGAATGTAATTGTACATACCATTGTGAACAAAGGCGGTAAATACTTTGCTGCTTCAAATTATCCTTATATCTCTAAATCATATACAAGGGTGTTTATCTTTAAAACAAAACACTAGAAAGATTAACTATGTTACTATTTCATCTATCATTATTATACAAAGTATAACAAATGTAAAGATTTTTCCACAGATTTTACCTGTTAACATTTTTAGCACAACAGCACCTGATGTCATTGAGATGTCTATCACTGAGATGTTACAAAGATTCCAGTACAGCAAAAAGAGGCGTTCTTGAGAATCCACTTCGATTGCTGTATCAACATAACATTTACTATAATGGGATCCATGTCACTTAAGACAATGTCTTGGAAATGCTGTCAATTAATTTATTCCGTAAAAGAATATCGGAGATTATCCAATATATACACACATCATAAAACGGTGTAAAAATGTTTCACAGAAAAAAAAAAAAAAAAACCAAAAGACAAAGACAAATACCAACACCATCACCACGGTGATAACAGATGATGCTGATTCAATATCTGCAACCAATTCTAGCCAAATATTTGGAAAGCTGGACTCTACAACCTATACTCTACAACAAATACCCGGGTATTCTACAAACACAACACAACCTCCAGCAATGTATCTAAGGAATGTAAACTTCTACAGGCCTTTGCAGACTTTGGATTACAAATACAATTACTACTTTTAACTTTGGATTACAATTCGTATCCGGATCCATCCGAGAATATCTTACTCTAGAACTTGGTGTTCTTTTCAATTCTTTCCTAGACAAAAGCTTTGCTCATTTTAATCAACCACCTTTACAGGCAAAGATCACACTACGGATATTTTACTGTTACAACAATAATCAAAGATGCTGGGAGCACAAAAAAACCTAGACTGTTGGAGAACTTTGGTTCACTAATTTAAGGAAGAAATTGTCCACAATGCCCACAGTTTAATGGAGAGGGTGTTATGGGCAAATGCAAATATTACAAGTTTTAGAATGAAATGTTGTATTTCTTAAACTGTGTACTTTGTCTTTAAGAGATATTGCAAACTGACAAGGTGTTAGAAATGGAACATATTGTTTTTCATAGATGTTTCTTTAAGCAATAACCTCAGTGCATAATATGTTTGCGCCATTTTGTCCCAGACGAATTGCAATAACAATAATGCATAAACAAGCTTCAAGGCTATACTACGACTCTTTCAGTACACAATATACTGTGGTAACCCCAAGTTAATGGAACTTCCCCAAATCCGGGAATCTCCCACGACTGTGCACTTACGTCTTAGTATAAACAACAGATAAGCTATTCAGACTTTAAGATGCCATCTTGAACTAAGTCAGGAAAATTTCCATGACGTATGCACCCTTTAGTTATTGCCTTGTATCTTTGCCAAATTAAGGGAGGTCCTAAATTGATTTAAAGTAGACAAGTTACTTTTTCATATATGAACTATGGTGACTCTAAAATGACGACACTTAAGGTATAAATAAGTGTACTTTTAAATGTTAAGACACAGAGGAGAGACTTGGAGACAGACGCTGCTCCATCTTAAAATGACTGAGAGGCTGACATGATGACATGTTCAGAAGGGTATGTTAACCTATTAATGATATTTGCAAGCATTTAATTTCATCTTATAAACTCTGCTATAATGGATTTTATATGTCTATATTTATATTTTTATATAATAAATTTCTAAAAGACAAAATCTATGGCTTCCAAGACAATCCTTATTTTATATTGTATTCTCAATTATTTATATATGTTAAATCGAGGATCTCTTACTAACTATATAAAATTATGGCTAAGATATCTGTATGGTTAGCCCTACTAAGTTCTATGCTTTAAGACATTATAGTGGTAAATAAGGGAACCGCCAGGGGTTACACTACAGTTGGAAGACTATTCCATGCATCCACTACCCTCTCAGTAATGTAATGCTTCCTGATATTATTTTTAAACCTTGGTCCCTCTATTTTTGAGACTATGTCCTCTTGTTATGGTAGTTTTCCTTCTTTTAAATATAGTCTCCACTTTTACTGTGTTGTTTCCCTTTATGTATTTAAAATGCTTTTATCATATTTCCCCTGTCTCGTCTTTTCACCAAGCTATACCTGTCAAGATCCTTTAAAACCTTTCCTGGTGAATTTTACCCTGCAATCCATGAACCAGTTTAGTAGCCCTTCTCTGAACTCTCTCTAAGGTATCCATATCCTTCTGAAGATATGGTCTCCAGTACTGTATCCAGTACTCTAAGTGAGGTCCCACCAGTGTTCTGTACAATGGCATGAGCATTTCCCTCTTCCTACTGCTAATACCTCTCCCTATGCAACCAAGCATTCTGCTAGCATTCCCTGCTGCTCTATTACATTGTACATTGTCATTAACAGCCAGAAACTGGAGAACAAGAAATGTGAATTAATGTATAGCCATTTATAAGCTTAACAAAATCTCCATTATCTTTTCCATTTATTTTGCAGAAGGCAATGTTATTTGTCTATTTTGTATGTTTTAAATATACATTATCAGTGAAGAGTAGAATAAAGTTTATCCCATTTGCGAGACATAAAATTGTGATAATGTATATTTGTGATATAAGTAGGAATTACATTTTGAGATGTTAGATATAAATTAATAAAATAAAGAACGAGAGTCAGGGATAGCGTCTGTCTCCACGGGCACAAGTCGGGTGTGGGAGATGTGGTGGGCTAGCCGCTGCGGGACACCCACGGAGTGAAACGTTCGAGGCTTGTGGAGACAAGATGAGCATGTTAGCCTTTTATTATTTTTCTCTAGGGAAAGCATAGGGCCAGTTAATAGTTGTTGTACATGGGCTATTTGCAGCCTCCATTGCATTTCTACCTAGTCTTGATTTCTGATGTATCCTCCATTGCTACATCACCTGTCTGCTCCCTTACCTGCCCACCCCCGCTTATTCCTCCCACCGATCCCTCCCCTTCATCTACAGTCCCCCACTTTCTCCTACTACCCCTCCCTCTACTCCACCTTCTCCTCCTCCTACTCCTTCTTCCTGCTCTTACTCCTCCTTCTTCTTCCTACTCCTCCCTCTACTCCACTTTCTCCTCCTACTCCTCCCTCTACTCCACCTTCTCCTCTCTCCTCCTACTTCTCCTCTACTCCTCCTCCTACTCCTCCCTCTACTCCACCTTCTCCTCTTTCCTCCTACTTCTCCTCTACTCCTCCTACTCCTTCCTCCTGCTCTTACTCCTCCCTCCTCTTCCTACTCCTCCCTCTATTTCTCCTTCTCCTCCTCTTACTCCTCCCTCTACTCCACTTTCTCCTTCTACTCCACCTTCTCCTCTCTCCTCCTACTTCTCCTCTATTCCTCCTTCTCCTCCTCCTACTCCTCCCTCTACTCCACCTTCTCCTCCTCCTACTCCACCTTCTTCCCTCTCACTCTATCCACTACTCATTCTTCCATCTCCCCACCACCATATCTATATCCTTTATATGCTTCCTCCCTTCTTATTCCTTACCAATTTCCTCCACCCATAGACAACTCTGCCTCTACCTGACAACATTATATTTTGAAGGAAAGTTGCTCTGGCCACTCTTCCGCCACTTCCCAGGGGGGAATACCACACTAACGAAAAATTATTCAGACATGAAAGAACTGTTTTGGGCACTCTCAAGGAAATAGTGCGGTCCTGACCCAGATTCCCATGGAAGTAAGACACCTGTAAGGGAGGTGGCTGTCCCTCATGTTTTTTCTTCACTAAGTCCCCAGAAATCTCATGAAAGGAACCTGACTCATTAGAACAAAACATGAACAATCAATTTACAACTCTCTACAGAGGGGGGTCAGCAAGAGAACTGTAAATAGAAAGACAAATACCCCCCAATCTCACACAGAAATAGGATGAAAGAAGAAACAAGACACCTTTCAACAGAGCATGCAGTAGCTTTACCAGATCCTGACTCCACTCTGTTTGCGGATAATGAGGAAAGGTACCATACTGGATTTGCTGTTGCTACAGAAGATCAGGTACGTCAAGCATCTTCACTTTCCTCACTCACATCTGCTCAAGACGCTGAATTGACAGCCTTCTCAGTGGCATACAAAATGCCTGAAGGAAGACATGCCAATATCTACAATGACTCAAGATATGCCCTGGGTGCAGCACATTATTTTGGATCAATCTGGAAGATAAGAAGCACCACTCAGCTGACTAAAGCTGCCAACCAAGCCACAAGTGCACCAAGGGAAGTGGACAGAATGGTGTCCGCTAAAGAAACTTCTATACTCACCATGTAGATCCTACCTACAGATCTCAAGCTTCTGAAAGAATGACAAAGCAGCTGCTGACCCTGAAGAAATACAAAGCTGGAAAAACAGAAAGTGGCAACCCTTGAAGACGGGCTGTACTCCAACACTCTCAAGCTCTGTTTACCAAAAAACATGTACTGGGCAGTGATCCCATGGAACTTTATACCTATCCAAGACCCTCATGAACTCTTTGATCTCTAAATACTCCTAAGCACCTAGCTAACTCTCAATATCCCTTTCAAGAATCCAGGTGACAAAGAGTTACTGGGTCAAATATGCACTAGTTATAATAGACATTTTGTCAGGATGGCCAGAAGCCTAGCCGGTCATCAATGTGACAACCAAGACCATATACCCAATAGTGCATTGTGAAAGTTGCAGAGATCACTCAGTGGATTAATTGTTCCAGATTCAAGACTCTCTCTCTCTCTGCAACATGAGAAGTAACATTTGTTGATTTTGACACACTTTTGACTCTAAAGAAAAAAAGATACCAACAAGTAGGTGTTTGATGGCCATAATAATGCCTGACCACCTGCCATCGATGGAAAGCCGAGGACCCCAAAAGGAGACCTCGTGAAGCTAAAGAGATCCAAACGCCAAGCTCCCTCAGGATTATTTGCCCATCCTGAGTTTGTGGTGATATTAATATTGACTAAATGATCCGAGTCCACCTACGCTGATGTAGCGTGGGACAGGTTTAATACTACAATGCATAAGCAAATGCGCCCTAGCCAAGGTTATTATGTCCATACACATAATACATGACAAGGTACTCTTGACACACCACATTCATGCTTCAGAACATAAAGAGGAGCACCCCTCTAAAGGGAAAGTTTGACACATATATATATATATATATATATATTGATGCCATAGGTGTGCCAAGGGGGGTACCAGATGATTTTGCAGTAAAAGGAAAGTTTGAGTCCATTTTCCCAACCGTCACTGCTAATAATAATAATATTTTGATTTGCATTTATTATATCTATTGCAACCAACAACGTTTACCTGTCACCATGACTTGTTGTGCCTATATTCCAGATAACACAGGTCCATATGGTAATGTAAGCTTGTCTATTTATGGTGTCCCTCTGAAGAACTAAGAAGACTTTAAGGACCGTTACTTCATAGGGTTTTGTGCCTTTGGGCTAACCTGTCTTCTGAAACTAACCAATAAAGTTTATCTTTTAGAATTTAACATTTCATAGGGGGGACTGATGTAGAATTATTAAAAATCTTTATTGAACTTGTACTGAATTATTGTACTAACTCCATTTTAACCTCACACTGTAACAAACCCTCCATTTTGTCCTCATTACCTGACAGATTCTCCATCTTAAACTACATTACATGACAGAATTTCCCAGTACATTTAATACAATGAACAGAGACTGTATTTTCTATAAAGACATAGCTGACTCCAGAATTATTGAATCTCCTGTAACATGCAACAAAGTATAACCAAGGCCAGAGCCAAGGCCATGAGAACACTGTACTAATGAAATGTTCTATTCATAAAAGAACCTTGCACCTGACCACAAGACCTGACATCCCTGACTGTGTAAAATGACGCTCAAGCCCCCCTTTCCACCGAGTAAAACTCATGCTGGGAAAAATGGCGCCTGAGCCTTCTGTCCACACCCTTGTCCAGAACAATACCACCTCCCGGTGGGAGGACACCTAGCTAGTCACTCAAACCCCTGAGCCAATTAATAATATTGATGGGTGGACACTGATATAGTCACATAACATTTAATCCAATTAATGATGTTTATTTGTTATTATCTGATATTCAATGATGATGTCATTTTGCCTTTAAAAAGGTCTGCATAACTGTTTTCCAACCAGATGGCATTAAATTTTCTGAAGTGCTTTTAACCTGAACTCCATGTGTCAGTGTGAGCTTACTTCTGCGTATACGCAATTTAATCATCTCAGATTTGGACAGGAACAGATAGACATTTAAACATATTTGTTTATTTCTAAAATAATCTACTTCACATGTGTCAATCGATTTTCAGATGAGCTAGTTACGAGTTAGTTAAGTCTAGTGACAACATTATAACAATTAATGATATGATATGGTGTCCAACAGCATTATTAATCTTAAGATTTGGTCAGGATAAGTAACTGTTGAAGTGTAAAAGTTAAGTAGAACAAGAAGAATGCATGCTGAGTAGGTCAGGATATAGTTACATGCTAGTGTTGTGCATTGCTAACACAAAGAGCATCAGGCATGGCATTACAGGAGAACATTATAGGAGAACAATAAAATGGTGCTTGCTAGCCAGCATAACTACACCCATTTATTGTTTTGTAAGTAAAGCATTCAAGATTATAACCGTAGGTTAGTAATAGAGTGGGAATAGAAACCCCAGAAGACCCCATGATAGGCAGACTGTGCAACCCCCATTTAGAATAAAGAAGTATGCTCCCCACATCAACAATGGGTGCAGTACTGTGACACCCTGCAGGATACTGCAAGTCCAAAGTTCTGTCCCAAGATCAGCCTACGCCCCGCTGTGGTATCCCAGTGTACAGCCACAAGTGTCTCGAGATTGGGCCAGGTGTCTCATGTAGGTGAAGGCATACTGGCTTGGGAGAATCATATGGCAGGCTTAGTGTTGTCTGTTCGGTGCCCCCAGGTGGCGTCAGTGGTTTGGGATGCAGGCACTGCTGAAGCTTCAGAGCAGGTCGTGGCTGGTAGCAGGGATTTAGGTGTGTGGCTATTCGGCTGTGTTGATTCCCAACTGCATCGGGATACTGGTATGTAGCTTTGCGACCCGGAAAGTGCGGTCGTCTCCGCCGCCGTCTTTGTCGAGCTCCCTTAACCCTGAGAACCACGTGTTTGCGACGGGAGCGTGGGTGCGGTGGTTGGGCTTGTGGCTCCTGGAGGGTATCAGCTTGCTGGCGCTCATGAATCTTGCGCTCAAGCCGTCTCCAGAAAGCCGTGAAGATTGTATCCAGCTTGTCCTCCAGCTCATGATGGGTGTCTCTGGGGTCCGGGGGCCATGCGTTCGCCGCCATTTTAGGTGAGTCACAGGAGGGTCTAGTAGCTCTAGTGGCTTGTGCTCTCCCAGTTGCCTCCGAGGCTTGGACCGGGATAACCCCCGCCGGTCCAAGGGGGGGGTGACGGGGCTCTTGTGTGGGAACGGCTGCTTTGGTGCGCTGCTGGGTCGGGAGATCGGCCGCCTCTCCCATCCCAAGCTTGCTAGGCCGCCAACGTAGGCCGCAGCCTGTCACCTGGAGTTCTCGCTTGCGGGGAACACTCGAGTCCGGTATCGGATGATTCACCAGGGCGCCCCCAGTAAGGGTAGCGCACCCCGGCATTAATTCAGGCATGAGATCTGCTGGTATTTCCCGGTAAACAGCATGTGTGGTGGGAGCTCATCCACCATGCGACTGCTCTGCTTGCAGGTCCAATCATATGATCTTTTACTATCATGATTCAATTATTCATCTGGGTAATTAGCATTTATGCTCTTATACTTATGTCTAATATATTTGTTTGTAGGTCAGACCATAGCTGCATATGGCATTTTAGCAATAATCTTAAATTGCGTTTCAGATATTCACAAAGTCTATCCACCTTTGTAATTAACACATTATGTGTTTATTTTATACCATTAATTATAGTATCTGTATTATATTACACATTGTCACCGACACATTTCTGATACAGGGAATAAAATAACATGATTGCTTTAGTAATTATAATTTTTCTGTCCATGCACCACATTCCTGGAAGTCCAGAATATAGCAAGATCCTTTGTCGTTTGATTCTATGGAGCCATTCAATGTTTTGATTGGTATAGTTATACCAAAAGAGCAAGGAGTACATTGGTAGATAAACAACAAATTAGCTGAAGTAGCTTAGAAAAGCCCCAGGAGCTAAAAAAAGGGATAGCACATATAATATGACGAGTACAAATACAACCTGTATAACAGGACGTGGTCTTTAAGCAAATCTAGAGGATGATAAATAATATATAGTGAAGTATGTAATAGAAGGTAAGACGCAGCACCCAGGAGGTAGAGAACTTACAAGAGGTACTGATGGTCTGCGCTTGTCTCCCCTAAGGGGTATCTGTATGTAGGATCATCAATTTCTTCAAATAGAAATCCTCAAAGAGGTAAAAGAAATACACATGGAGTAGTACTGTTAAAATTAAAATAATATTTATTGCACTGATTGCACTTACATTCAGGTCGCAATCAGCAAGCACATCTCCACTAACAAGCGGAACAAGATGAAAAGTAGATCTGTGCAGAAGATGGAACAGCAGCTAGTTACAACACACTGAGTGCTCAAATTAAAATAAAATTATGATCATAAAATAAAATTGGGAACAAAAAAGTCCTTCCAAAAACTCAAATCCAACGCGTTTCGTCACTGGTGACTTCCTCAGGGATATGAGTGTAGTTCAAAAATAATTTCCTTATATACCTTTAGATGCCGGTGTTTCTCATTAATCAATTCTATTTTCCCGCGGTGTTCAGTACTTCCGGGTTCTGACGTTGATCGTATTTCATTGGTCGGAGTCATACGCACGTCAGATGACATACGCCCATCTTCGTTCCTTCCGCGTTCCAGCTTGGAACGCATGGTGAAAATTACTGTGCGGCATTAGTTACATGCAGCCGTGACTTCCGCGTTCCAGCTTGGAACATATAGTGAAGAATACTATACAGCATTTAATTACATCGCCCTACAGACTAGACGTTCCTTATAAACAAACATCTACATACCAAAACAGAATGAGAGTGGGTACAAAGAGCATGTAACCCACTCTCATCTTACATATGTACAATATAATCCATCAACATAAGGATATAGATACAAAAAGGAGATATATAAGTGGATTTATAGGAGACCCAAATCTATCATGAAACAAATGAAAAAATACTAATATTTTTTTTTCTCTTTGTTATAATGTTATTAAGGATATAAACTTTCTGCTATAAGCTCTAGGACAGGGATGTCAAACCTGCGACCCCCCAGATGTTGCTGAACTACAACTCCCATGATTCCTTCAATGAAACTGATAGCCAGGGAATCATCGGAGTTGTAGTTCAGCAACATCTGGGGGGCCGCAGGTTTGACATCCCTGCTCTAGGATGATATAATAATGCTCATGTTTACACTTTATGTTATGGGGAATTAAATATGAATATAAGATGAATAACCTAATATATATGTATCTTATATACCGTATATACTCGAGTATAAGCCGACCCGAATATAAGCCGAGGCCCCTAATTTTACCCCAAAAAACTGGGAAAACTTATTGACTCGAGTATAAGACTAGGGTGGGAAATGCAGCAGCTACTGGTAAATTTCTAAATAAAATTAGATCCTAAAAAAAATATATTAATTGAATATTTATTTACAGTGTGTGTATAATGAATGCAGTGTGTGTGTATGAATGCAGTGTGTGTGTATGAATGCAGTGTGTGTATGAATGCAGTGTGTGTATGAGTGCAGCGTGTGTATATGAGTGCAGTGTGTGTATGAGTGCAGTGTGTGTATGAGTGCAGTGTGTGTGTATGTGTATGTGTGCAGTGTGTGTGTGTATGAGTGCAGTGTGTGTATGAGTGCAGTGTGTGTGTGTATGAATGCAGTGTGTGTGTATGAATGCAGTGTGTGTGTATGAATGCAGTGTGTGTGTATGAGTACAGTGTGTGTGTGTATGAATGCAGTGTGTGTGTATGAATGCAGTGTGTGTGTGTATGAATACAGTGTGTGTGTGTGTGTATGAGTGCAGTGTGTGAGTGCAGTGTGTGTGTGAGTGCAGTGTGTGTATGAGTGCAGTGTGTGTATGAGTGCAGTGTGTGCGTATGTGTGCAGTGTGTGTGTGTATGTGTACGAGTGCAGTGTGTGTGTATGAATGCAGTGTGTGTGTGTATGAATGCAGTGTGTGTGTATGAGTGCAGTGTGTGTGTGTATGAGTGCAGTGTGTGTGTGTATGAATGCAGTGTGTGTGTATGAATGCAGTGCGTGTGTATGAATGCAGTGTGTGTGTGTGTATGAATGCAGTGTGTGTGTGTGTATGAATGCAGTGTGTGTGAGTGCAGTGTGTGTATGAGTGCAGTGTGTGTATGTGTGCAGTATGTGTATGTGTACAGTGTGTGTGTGTATGTGTATGAGTGCAGTGTGTGTGTGTATGTGTATGAGTGCAGTGTGTGTGTGTATGTATGCAGTGTGTGTGTGTGTGTGTTGCAGTGGTGGGGGGGGGGCAATTTTATTGAATTTGTTTTCTAAATGTGTGAGACTCGGTCTGGGACGGGATAGGGATTTTTGGAATAGTGATGTCACTTAAAATAATAACTTGGAATGTCCAGGGCATGAATTCACCTAAAAAAAGGGGAGCAGTATATACATTTTTAATCAAATATTCAATTGATGTAGCATTTATTCAGGAGACTCATTGGATTGAATCTCCTGATACTCGAGTATAAGCCGACCCGAATATAAGCCGAGGCCCCTAATTTTACCCCAAAAAACTGGGAAAACTTATTGACTCGAGTATAAGACTAGGGTGGGAAATGCAGCAGCTACTGGTAAATTTCTAAATAAAATTAGATCCTAAAAAAAATATATTAATTGAATATTTATTTACAGTGTGTGTATAATGAATGCAGTGTGTGTGTATGAATGCAGTGTGTGTATGAATGCAGTGTGTGTATGAGTGCAGCGTGTGTATATGAGTGCAGTGTGTGTATGAGTGCAGTGTGTGTATGAGTGCAGTGTGTGTGTATGTGTATGTGTGCAGTGTGTGTGTGTATGAGTGCAGTGTGTGTATGAGTGCAGTGTGTGTGTGTATGAATGCAGTGTGTGTGTATGAATGCAGTGTGTGTGTATGAATGCAGTGTGTGTGTATGAGTACAGTGTGTGTGTGTATGAATGCAGTGTGTGTGTATGAATGCAGTGTGTGTGTGTATGAATACAGTGTGTGTGTGTGTGTATGAGTGCAGTGTGTGAGTGCAGTGTGTGTGTGAGTGCAGTGTGTGTATGAGTGCAGTGTGTGTATGAGTGCAGTGTGTGCGTATGTGTGCAGTGTGTGTGTGTGTATGTGTACGAGTGCAGTGTGTGTGTATGAATGCAGTGTGTGTGTGTATGAATGCAGTGTGTGTGTATGAGTGCAGTGTGTGTGTATGAGTGCAGTGTGTGTGTGTATGAATGCAGTGTGTGTGTATGAATGCAGTGCGTGTGTATGAATGCAGTGTGTGTGTGTATGAATGCAGTGTGTGTGTGTGTATGAATGCAGTGTGTGTGAGTGCAGTGTGTGTATGAGTGCAGTGTGTGTATGTGTGCAGTATGTGTATGTGTGCAGTGTGTGTGTGTGTGTGTATGAGTGCAGTGTGTGTGTGTATGTGTATGAGTGCAGTGTGTGTGTGTATGTATGCAGTGTGTGTGTGTGTGTGTTGCAGTGGTGGGGGGGGGGCAATTTTATTGAATTTGTTTTCTAAATGTGTGAGACTCGGTCTGGGACGGGATAGGGATTTTTGGAATAGTGATGTCACTTAAAATAATAACTTGGAATGTCCAGGGCATGAATTCACCTAAAAAAAGGGGAGCAGTATATACATTTTTAATCAAATATTCAATTGATGTAGCATTTATTCAGGAGACTCATTGGATTGAATCTCCTGATAGATTATGGAAATATAAAAAATTCCCTATAGTTTATGCATCAAACTTAGAGGGCAAGAAGAAAAAAGGGGGAACAGCTATTATTATTTCTAATAGACTTAATGTTGAAGTTATTCATTCAGTAATTGATGGAAATGGTCAATATCAGGTTTTAATTATAAAAATTTATGGTTTCACTTATACTTTTGTAAATATATATGCTCCGAACTATAATCCATCAGATCTGTTAGACCAAATTATGGATATCATAGATGAAGTTGCCTGTGGTAGCATTATAATAGGAGGCGATCTCAATAGTGTTGTTGACTTAACTAAAGATAAAAGGTATAAATATTCTGGAAATGGTAACCCATATAATATAGGAACATCTGGTCTATCTGATTTTTTTAGTTAAAAATTCCCTATATAGGGGGGCGGGGCCTGACCGCCTAACTGAACGGTCGCATACACCAACGGCTCCTGCATTATTCGAATTTTAAGCCTCTAAAAAAGCAATTTCTACACCTGATCGACGACCAGCAGCCGTGGTCCGATGCACAGGGGTGCACTAGCAGAGAGGAGAGGCTTGCAACTCGTTGTTTTAGTCCCTCGAAGACGAACCAGTCGTCCCCACGGGATGAGGCCTACTCAGGCGGTGAGCGGGGTGGACGGCCGCCGCCCCGCTATCCTGCCCGACGGTGTCACGCTGGACCCCCATGGATGTGCAACCAGGGCTCCGTCCCCCCCCCCCCCTGGGCCGGTGGGGGTGATCCCGGCCCACACCCTGCAACCCGTACCGCACCAGACACCGCACTACCCAAACAACGCGGCTCCACCAAAATGGCGGCAAATGCGGACGCCCCAGCCTACAACGGGCACCACGCCACTTACCCCCACTCGATGGCTAAAGCTCTGGCACACACAGGGCAGTTGTCTAATACCTGCACAAAGCAGCTTGTCGGGCGGGATCCTCACGGCACACTACTCCAGTGCTCCCCAGCTCAAAACCGCGGCGATGCCCGAGCCCATGTGAGGAGAGGCACACAAGCGGACAGCCGACCAACACAACGGCACAGATCCAGACCACCCAAGGCATCATGGAGCAGCCCCTACGCAGGCTTATCCGGTCGACAGGAGCTAATCAGATCCTGCACGGAGAAGCCAAACACGAGGAACGGGACCCCCAGGAAGCTAGAGCTTTACTACCTACACCGGGATTTCCACAGGACTCTCTGATTGCCATTGAGCCCCAGGGAGCCCCAGGGAGCAACCAAGCTGGCACACGGATGGAACACTGAAAGAGCGACACCCTTCGTTCCTTGCGGATCCAAGGCAGACCTGAACGGGTCTGAAATATGCCTGACACGAGACAGTAATATGCCAGAGCTTTTAGTTAACATACTTACCTGTTCCATAGTCACAGTTATGTTATTAGGCTGTTGGTGTTAACTGCTTGTCTGCTTCTTGCACTCCTCTAAGTGGACAGTCCATCGACCAAAGTACTCTCCCCTGCCTGACCCTAATTTAACATGCCATTTGAGAATAACCCAGTGTGACGAAGTGCCCTTCGCCACTTTGTCCTGGAGAGGCCTGCTTGCCTGCCTCCTCCCCTGCGACTATGGTCCTGGACTATATTGCACTGTAAACCCGGTATTCAGGCATATGGACTTGTATTAGACTGTCTTTTTCCCTTTATCTATGCTGTAGGTTTGGACTACTAATATAACCTAACAGCCAGGAGATTTAGGCGAATATATTGCATAAGAATCACATTACTGAAGGATACAGCCGTTCGCATGATTTCATGCGAATTCTTTGTGCTCTGAATAGGTGGCCGCCATTTCGGGACTTTTCCACGTGGTCGCGGCCATCTTGCGTGCGAACAGCGGTGTTTGCCTGTGAACGCATGGAACTGAAATCGGCAGCGCAAACAGGCGAATACCGCTAAGACCTCCAGACATCCAGAACTTCGCACGGAAACTACCGAACGACCGGCCGTTCGGTAGTTATACTTAACTTAGTATGGGGATTCTAGCGACCACAAAGATGCGAATGGATGGCAAGAATTTCGTCTATTTTACCGTGCGAACGGAGACCGACCGCAAGGCCAAAACTCATGGAACTATTTTCGGCTAGTTGGTCTGTGCGGTCGGTCAAAACTTTGCAGCCCTGTATCTCCCGAACCATCCATCCGAATGGGCTGATTTTTGGACAGACTGTTCCCCTGAACAAGGGCTATTTGGGGATACCAGATTTAAAGCTGTACCCCCTGTTTTTGGGGTACATCCAGAACTTGGGTAAAATAATGTATGTTTTAATTGGGTTATGTGTTTATCTGAGGGGAGGAGACGTGGGGGTGTTACCATGCATGTGATTGGTCAATTTCATCCTCCCCCTGGGAGTGTCCTGTATGTACCTGATCCTAATAAAAAGCAGGCTGGGTGTTCCAGTCCTCAGACCTCTTCTGACCCTCAATACGTAGCCGTGTCTCGTTATTGGAGGGAACTGCTATATCACACTGGGGATTGCTATGCGATGCATATTCCCCTGAGCTCTTAATCACTTAGCTCTTTTAAGAGCTTGTTCCAGATACGCTCTCCTGGAGGAGAGGTCTTCCCCACACGGTCCTGGAGGACAGAAGCCGATCCAGGGTGGAAGGAAGACGGCGCGGCTCCAGTTAAGCTACGGCGGTTGTGGAGTCTGCGGTGGTTGTGGTGTCGTCTGCAGTGCTTGGAGTCCTCTGAGAGCGCTAGGAGCATCCATCAACGGAGGGTACTCGGTCGGGGTACACGGAGCTCCGTTACATTGGTGGCAGCGGTGGGATGGCGTCCTAGTGCGAGGAGAAGCAGCTCAGAGACACGGGTAACGTTTGGAGTTACAATTGAGGGCAACGCTAGCCATTGGGCAGCGCCCCTGGCTACAACAGGATGGCTTCCCTAGTGCGAGGAACAGCATCCTGGGAACACCAAGCAAAACTGGACTATTGGTATAGTCACGTACAGTTTGACGCTATGCTGAAGCGGCGGTTGGCTATCTACGGGCCCCTCCTAACAGAGGAAATTGTACCAATAGTGAGGAGAGAACTGGCGGAGTATCTGCAGATGGAAGCAGAATATCGGGCAGTGAGGGCAAAGTATTCCGTCCCTGCGCCCCAACAACAGCGTGAGTTACAGGGGACCGAAGGTGCCGTCCTTCCCCCCCAGCAGCAGTGTGTCCTACAGAGAGCAGAGACAGTTGGTCCCTCTCTACAGCAACAGGACCATGGTAAGGGAGTGGAGACAGGCGGTCTCCCTCTCCAGCGGCAGTGTGTACCCCAGGGGGCCGAAGGTGCCGTCCTTCCCCCCCAGCAGCCGTGTGTCCTACAGAGAGCAGAGACAGTTGGTCCCTCTCTACAGCAACAGGACCATGGTAAGGGAGTGGAGACAGGCGGTCTCCCTCTCCAGCGGCAGCCTGTGTTTCCAGGAAAGGAGCACAGCCCCCCCTCTCCCCAGCGGCAGCTTTCCCCAACAAGGGGAGACACCAATCCTCCAGACGGCGCAGATGGGACCGTGGTCTCTGTGCCTGACCTACAGGGATGCTGGACAGCCTTTCCAGATCCCCAACTACCCTCACCGGGACACCCAGAGGAGGGGGTAAGTACAAATTCCCCTCCCCAGCTAACTCCTAGCGTGGCACCAGGGTTAACGGAGGCGATGCTAACCCCTCCTGACGTCCAGGTTCCCTTAACTACTGAGCCGGATTATGGTCTCAGTACCCCAGCGGAAGAGCTGGCAGCTGGACAGAGCGCAGTCGGCCTCTGCCCTACCTTTGTCCCTGGTCCAGAGCCTGATGACCTGCAGGCTACCCCAGTAGAAGAGCTGGCAGCTGGGCAGAGTGCAGTCGGCCTCTGCCCTACCTTTTTCCCTGGTCCAGAGCCTGATGTCCTGCAGGCTACCCCAGCAGAAGAGCTGGCAGCTGGGCAGAGTGCAGTCGGCCTCTGCCCTACCTTTGTCCCTGGTCCAGAGCCTGATGTCCTGCAGGCTACCCCAGCAGAAGAGCTGGCATCTGGGCAGAGTGCAGTTGGCCTCTGCCCTTCAAGTACCCTCGGCATGTGGCCTCATTACCACAGCCAAATACCCAGGTGCAGTGACTGTGTGTTGTGGGTGGGCTGTTCCTGTACTTTGATGTTGTGGGGGGGCCACTCGGACATCTGTTTATTGTGGGTTGGTGGATCGACTAACGGAAGCACTGACCGACAGAAGGTCAGGTGCCTGGTTAGTCTTCCCCCCAAAGGGGAGATGTGTGACGAAGTGC